>NC_089195.1:25307712-25673546 GCF_963930695.1 Labrus bergylta
CAGATCACCGTATTTCATGGTAATCTAATTACTTTGACAGAAGCGCCAAAAGGCCTCACTTAACATGCCAGTCAGGCTTGCTTCTCTTCTTTTTTTTTATTGCTCTGCTGCCTAATCACTCTTTGGCTGCTCTGTGCTTTGCATGGCAGGCAAGAGTGTCTGTTCAGGGAAGAGGGATGCTTCCTTGCTGCCTAATCGACGCTTCACACCACTTCCTTCTCTGGTGGGGCAGGCGAGGGGGGGGGGGGGGGGAGGGGGAGGTAGACGGAGAGCTGCGAGTCCCGTGTCAGGTTACGGAACTAATCGTGCTGCTGATGTAATGCTTCAGTGTGCTCAGGCATTCCATCTGCTCAGACTAGTGAGTGTGTCTGTGTGTGGTGAGGGAACATAATGATAAACACACACACACACACACACACACACACAAACAAACATTCACACAGGATTACATACAAACACACATTGGTGTATACACATACAAACAACTTTTCCACACCCACCTCAGCTTGTAATCTCACCAGCTACTCAGATGAACACACACGCAAGCAGGCACACACACACACACACACACACACACACACACACACACACACACACACACACACACACACACACACACACACACACACACACACACACACACACACAGCATGTAAATCAGATAAATATTACCAAAGCATTTTAAGTCACAGTCACATCCTTTGTAGTTACAGAATAGACGATTGGGCTGTCTTTACTTAAATATTGAACTCAGTAGACAACAGGTACAAAAAAAGAGAACGTTTTCCTGTCACACATAACAAGTTGGGCAAATGTAACCATTTCCCCTTTCATTGTTTTATTAAGAAAACCGTTCCATTTTTATATTGGAGAAAACAATGACAGTGACAGTTTGCAGATACTTTAAATGCACAGAAAGGGAACATTACGAGCGGTACAGTATCAGCGGTACAGTAACTGTCAGCTGCCTTTCGCTGAAGCTGAGCACACTGGCTCATGTGTTTCAAAGCAGTGTGCGTTACCCTTTCATGAATGCGAACATTGTGCAGATTGTGTTCACACATGGCTGACCTTTCCTGCTTGCAACACTGCTTGCATTTACACTGCAGATGATTCTTCCATCCTGAGACACAAAGATTTGAATTAACACCTGCAAATGGTGAATCGTCTCTTCTGGCTTTAACAAAGTAGGGGAGAGCTTGTTAATCTCAGTGTATGGACGACATGATCATGAACTGTGTGGTCATGAGTCTGTTCCTTCAGCAGTTTTTAATTAACTTGTCAATGCCTGATAATACTCATACACAATCTGTTTACTAAGTTTGAAGAAGCTTTGGAATCAGTCCCTATAACAGAACATTTTACACTTTGGCTGAATGAAGAGATGGTCTTACTAGTGGTAATGGTGTTTTAAAGAAGTGTCACGTTTCAAAGTATAACTAAGTGTCACGCGTGTGCGAAGAAGCCCCAAGAATGAGTGAACCCCCCTGTGAGAAATGTCAGCTTGATGAGAAATCAGGGGAGGTATATTTGGAGGCTTGTTGGGAAAAAGCATATTCTGTTTTTAATAACCCATTTAAGCCCACCGGCAACAAAAGTTGCCTTTCTTTCAAACATAATAGTAGTAATAACTTTATTTGTTTAGCACTTTAAAAAAATAAAGGGTTAGGGTTAGTGCCTCAATGTGCAGAAGCAAACATAACAACAAAAAGTCATGACAACAACGCAACCCACGGAAAAAAAACATCCAACCAACGACAAGAAAACCCCGACAGTAAAAGAACCCAAACAGAAACCCGACCAACATCAGAATTCAAGCAACATGATAACTCTTAATAATAGCTCGGGCAGCACCGGCAATTTAGGTTGCGAGCAAGAGGATCGAGGCTGTAAGAAGATAAATGAGTAACAATAAGAAATACGAGCATTACCAAGAAATACAAAACAATAAAAAGTGGCTAGAAGCTAAAAATCAAGAAAAGGGAAATATCAAAGAAGACAGGAAAAGTTCAAAATAAATAAGTAATTAAATAATAATAAAAAAACAAATAAGAGAGCACACCGATAAGAGGGGATATACACAGCTGAAGAACATGATTAAGTCTCAATGAGAGAAGTTATTTAAAGACTCGTTATATCTCCTTTCTTATTGGCATATTCTCAGTGATTAAAGGAATTCAAATGTTTTCTAGCCTGGCGAGAATCAGCAGCAGATTTTGAACCTGTGCTGATTCATTCTTTTTGTGAACATCACATTTGGCGAGTTATGGTTAAAGGCACAGGAGTTCCCATGAAAGTGGATACTGGGCTTTTCACTGTGCAGCTCACTGAAAGTGATCCCAACAGACAGCCTGCGACCGAATACAAGGCATGGCGTATCATGTGTCGCATTGAAGAAAAATGATGCGCTTGTCTTTGCCACACAGCAGAGTGCACAATGGGGAATTTATCACTGAGAATATATATCAGAAGCAGAATGTCTTTATTGTCTTTGCACAAGTACAACGAAATTAGAAGAAGAAGCTGCTCTCACATTAGATGCTTTAGAAGCAATAGATTAAAATTAAATGAACAAGTATAAAAAACTTAACAATGTACATCTCTACTGTCTATTGTTTAGTGGATAGAGTGTGTTGAAGAAGTCTTAAATATTCCACAAATATTTTCCCCTCTTAAAAGGCTACTGAAACTACGTTTTTTTTTATATGCCAAATTGTCTCAAAAGTTGCAGAAAATGGTATTGAAAGAGTTAAGTCCAAGGAATGTTTGCGTTCCCTTTGCCCTGTTATGCGAGTGTTGTTCTAATAAATGATTGCCAGGACTATTTTTCTTTATCTACTGTAAATAATTACACATATTGATGTCTGGTTGTCAAGGTTCTGAGGCTCGACCAACCTGTCTGACAAGCAGATGAGAACTGATGTTCGAGCAGAGGCTCACATGTTTCCTCTTTCGGTGAAGTCATCGCTTCTGTCAATATTTGCAATGGTAATACCACAGTAAATATGTAATACTGCTAGTCAGGTGTTGTGAGGCTGAAGTCAAACAGGGTTGGGGGGGGGGGGATTGGTTTACTGAAAACACACCGGTGTTTTTTTTGACAACTCTGCCTGTCATGATGCAGGCTGCTGAAGAAAGCAGAAAGTACAGAGGAGTAGAGAGTGTCTCTATTGCAAGTAAACAAAGCGGCTGCTGATATGGTGTGTGTGTGTGTGTGTGTGTGTGTGTGTGTGTGTGTGTGTGTGTGTGTGTGTGTGTGTGTGTGTGTGTGTGTGTGTGTGTGTGTGTGTGTTGTGTGAGTGAAAGCTTTCTTATCAGTACGGCTGCAATTGATAAGTAGGCTTTAATTTTCAGTTTTAACCGAGGCTCCACTCATCATTTAGTCCAGATGATGTGTCATGTTCACAGTAAAGGAAACAAGTGGCACAGGAAATCCTTCATACTTTAGTCTTTAATAATTCCCCCTGCTGACACGGTGATGTAAGCCATTTTGCCTGAAGTGCAGCATTCCGAGTCACTGACGGCACTTTAAGGACAGGTGAGGCAAGTTTTTTTTTTTTTTTTTTTTTTTTTAAACCTGGACATGTGTGTATGAAAAGAAGAGCTCTGCAGAAGTGATGAGGCAACATAAAGCTGGATTAAGGTTGTGTCTTTTTTTTAAAAACACAATACGCACCTTCTGACTAATTCCTTCTCTCTGGGTCAAACACTTCAGATGACCTGAATTAAGAGTCATTATAAAACAATCTTTCTCAAAAAGTGACTGACATTCCCTGAACTTGAATCTTTGAGTTATTATGGACTCTTTCCTGGTGCTCGGGTGCTTGTTTACCAGCTGGTCTGAAACACTGCAAAGCCACTCCTCTGTGCCTGAGTTTGGAGCACAGTTTGCATATGTGGCTTCATCCCTTTGGGAGAATCTCCTGCTCAACACATAGTAACGCAACAGGTGCCCAGTATCCAGAGCCATCGAGGTGTGCATACTCTAGGTATGTGTGTGTTGAATTTCTGCCCTCAAGCCTTACATTCTGCTCCAACAGTCCATCTCTGCTAGATGTATTTAACTCGAAGTTCTCCTAGAAAGTGTATTATCAGGAAGTTTGCATTGTAAATAGTTGAGAGTTCTTTTAGACGGAGTGTTGGCTCACGTGTGCATACATTGTTGCCATAGTTTTGACCCCTTGGGAGGTCATAGCTGTTAGGCGTACCTTTAAGTTTAGCGCTGTACTCCGTCTTGTCAGACTGACTCCTCCTCACCAGCGTCCCCAGGTTGATGTCACCTTTGGCGATGTCATCGGCTACTATAGTGTCCGTCTTCCTCCTCTCCAGGTATCGCAGGAACACTGGCCGGTTCCTCCTCTTGATCGTTTTGTCCTTCTCTTTTTCCTTCTCCTTCTCGCTCCCGCAGGCCTCGTTTGGATCCATGGCAAGGCCGTCAGCTCTCAGGTGCTTACAGGCCAAATGAAGGGGACAGAAAAGGGGAAGAGAGAGGGACAGGAAGAGAGAGAGAGAGAGAGGAGAAGCAGAGAGAGAGAGAGAGAGCCTGGGAAGTGCAACAGGTGTAATTTCCACTGTGCACTGACTGCAAGCTCAGGTAATCAAGCCCCTCCCCTTGTCGACCTGTCATGAGAGCTGTGTGGACACACCTCTCTTCTCTTCTGTTCTGCTGTCCTTTATACTTCTCCAAGGAGAGAAAGTGACGAGATGACTTTCCCTCCTTCGTTGGATTAAGTATAGAACAATACTAATACTAATGAATACTAAAATTAAAATAAAATAAAATAAAATCCACATAGCCCTCACAGAGACTGTAATGATGTGGCATAAATTTACAGGGAACTATTTATGTAAATTGTCTGGGTGCAGTAAATCACACAAAGCAATACAGCAAATTTATTTAGATAAGGAAAAAGTTCTTTACAAAAAAAACCATTTGAATATATTAGTCATGTTGTCTTTAAAAGACAAAGTTGTTCAATACAGATTCAGCAAGTCTTAAAAAGTAAATACAATGAATGAAAGAAAACCAACATGCACTGTGGGCCTTTCACCTCAGCAGCTTTATTTTCTATTATTCTACATCACTAACTGTGCCAGGGCTCCATTCTATACGACATTACTATGTTAAAGTATGTGTTATGGCTGTAGCTGTGTCAGGGTTTTAGTTGAATTGTGGATCTGGAAAAGTTTGTATTTTTTAAATCATGGAAGAATCATCCAATTCTTTCTATTGTTCTGTTCAAAGTATTTCCTGAGTATTGTCTCTCCACACAAAAATGTTTTCAACCCACAACTTGACACTGAAATCTGGTCAGGCAGGTAATTCATCAACACGCGACAATGATTTTCTGGTCATTGCAACCAGATACTGCGTCGCTTGTCAGAACAATAAACGGATGCATTTCCTCCCCATTGAAGCGCAGGTAATGATGGCTCCCATTGTGTTTTTTAGATCACTCTGCTGTGTCCTCATACCACACCTGTTTAACTTATATTAGACTGGAGGCAAACAGTGAATTGCTTGTGACTCAGTTTCATCAGGTCACAAGACTCTGTGTCATTAGTCTTTAAAGTGTTACTGTTATTATCATCTTCAGCATCGTCATCATCATCATCCATGTGGGTTTTTCAGAAAGAAACAAAAGAACAAAACTGTGCGTTGAACATGCACAGATGAATTGTGTTCATATAGCAGACGTCAATGACAGCAACATTGCGTAACCGAGTGAACTTGGAAAAGTAAACAGTGCTGAATTTCATACTCTATACAAACATGCAAGTGGGTACACAATCTTATCTCCTGTGGTCGATAATTGTTTTGCCCTGTAAGAGCCCCATGTGACATCATTTAAGTCAGGGCGGGCCTCGTTGTGACCTGCTTAACGGGAAATGTGTTCTCTTCTAAATGATCTTCAATCAGCCAATTATTTCTATTCAAGTGAAATTATTTTCAATTAGAATTCAGATATTCAAAATGTACAGCATAAACCTCCTTTAACACATTTCCTAGGAAGGCTGGCGAGTTGTTGCACTGGAGAAGCTTTAACTACAGAATAAATGAATTAAAATAGTTACCAATTAATTTTATGATAATCTACTACTCCCCAGTGTGCCTCTAAATTAAAACGGAAAAAGCCATAAAAAATACCCTGTAGGTGGTGCAGCATGATTGAGTTATGTATTGGCTGCTCAATGGCGGGAACAGTTCTTCACTAGTACCACACTACATGCTAGTGATGTAGTCAAGACCACACTAATCGAGACCAAGACATACCTGAGTGCTCCGAGACCAAGACAAGACCAAGGCCATAAATATCACTGAAAAAATCATCATCTTGTGTGCAGTGGGTGTGTCACTCACTTAGACCGCAACAACTGGAAGATTACAGCCGTAACCGGAGGATAAAAATCAAACTACGGATTCATTGAACTTACATGTTGTTTTAGAAAGAGGCTTTTACCTTCTTTTCACAGTGATGACATGGAAATGTGTCTGTCAGTAGTGGTTTTGACTGGTCTTGATTTAGAATCCGGAGTCATCCCAGTAAATGAACGAAACGAGACGATACAGAGAGCTTCAGAAAGTGGTTTCTAGACAGTTATTATAGTTTTGACCTAGTCTCTCAAACTAGAGAACTTTTCAAAAATCAAGACATAAAAAGTTGATTCAAACAGAACTTTAATTCAAATCTTTTTTGGTAGGACAAAGCATCAAAGAGACACCTCGTTTTATTTATTTAAGGAAAGTGGTAACAGCCGTCTGTTGAGGAAAACATGAATGCCTGAGACTGGGTTTATCAGCTATAGACTTTTACTGCTGGCCACTTGGGCCTCATCACTGGGGGGAATCGTGGTTGAATGCTTTGGTTATGGTCACTTGGATATTATTTGAAGGAAGGGGCAGACGTTTCATTGGAAAACATCCTGATTGTCTAAAATGTGCAGAGAGGTTAGACGTGATTAAATAGACATTCTAGCCCTCTGTGAACCGTCCAAAAACTAACAGATCAAGTCAAGCAAAGGACTTTGACCTTGACCACTACTATGGTCCTGTTTACAGAAACACAAAGGGTATTGTGCAAGCGAAATCAAAGCCCCTTAGCAACAGTACCAAATGCGGGTATGCTCTGTTAGATTTTAATAACATAGCTTTTTTATAGCTGGTGATGTGTAATTTGTTTGAACAGTGACCAGCCCATACAACAGTAAAAGAGACACATCAAGGTGGCTGGGTTGGGTGTTTGTTCACTGCACAATGGATACATGTGGACTTCGGTCTCATGATGTAATGTAGAGCGATTCAGAACAGAATCCATTAACTTCAGGTTGTAAAAAAACAAAGCAGGGGGGTATTAAAGCAAGACATTCATGTGCCTTTATTGTTCTGAAGAAGAGAGCCAAAGTCTCCCAGATAACAGCAGATAACAGTTTATAAATCATGTGCATAAGCCTAATATTAGAATTGTAATAGAAAATACCTTCTCAACTTCTGCATTCAAGGCAGAAATGTAAACTTAACCCAAATGTGTCTTTGGCTTGCGGATGCAAATATGTGCCTAACATAAAGTAATACATTCAAACAAAATAGATTGTTTAGAAAAAAAAAAAAAAACACATAAAAAAGTTGGATTAAAAAGTAACAAATCTTTAAAAACTTCAAATATTCAGCCATACCTTCAATCGGAGCAGAGAGAGCACTGTCTTCACTAAATAAAAATATATTACCCATTATAATTACCCAATATTGGGTACTGAGGTATTTTGCATTTGAATTGAATTTGAATGTATTTATTTAATAGGGACATTGCAATTTAACATAGTTTCAATACAGAGCATGAAACTGTTTGCAGCATGATGTGCTGCATTTATAAATTAGTATTTATAAATATAATGTAAAATTATAATAAAATACTATATATAAAAATCTATTGATTTGTTTAATGATAATAAGACTAAAAAAAATCAATATCCCCCTGTTCTTTGACAGGAACATCACTTTGCCAAGAAATGAACAATGATGTATCTAAACGTGCTTTTGTGTGTCCGTTTGTGTTGTGTGTTTGCTAGTGGATTGGCTAGGTGGCACCAGAGCCTCTTGTCAAAAGCTTTGGGTTGCACTACAACAGAAATACTACTGCTGCTGGTATGCGATCAAAGTCTTGTAAACATGGACGTATTATAAAAGGTTGTGAGGGTAAAATGAAAAGAGATAACTACCGGCGACAAGGATTTTACCACAACAATAAAAGCTCTCGTAAAAACAAACCTGGGAGATTTGTATTAAGTAAAATGTGTGAGCAATAAGTGTCGTTTTATTCAGTATTTTGAAAACCTCAATGTTCCTGTGTTTTTGTCATGATGACCTTTTTCCTAGTAGTGTCCCCATTTTTCCTCTTGAGCTAAACAGAAAATGTACAGGTAGACTGATTGTAAAATCAATGTATGCTTATTTATTTAAAGTGGTTCAGTCGGGTCTCACTTTTGCTCTGAGATTACATTTAGGCTAAAGGTAACTGAAGTGTGTCCGCAACGCGCTCTTTTTATAGCAGCATAACCAAACCGTGGAGGCTTTTATTTTGAAACCCTCTGTACCGTGACCTCGATTCAATCTCGCTGGCTTTACATTTCCCCGGTGTGTGTGTGTTTTTGTGTGCGTGTGTGTATGTGTGTATGTATGTTGGGGGTGGAGCGAGTTGGAGGTAAACGGGAAGCAGGAACAGAGAAGGGAAGAAGAAGCGTCTCACGATGAGACCGCCGCCGCTGCGCTCTTCGTTGGGCAGCTTGTTGACCATTTTCGGCTCGTTTTCTGCTTCTCGAAACAAACTGGTGACACAAGCAGCAGCAGCCGTGCCTCATCTGTTTTATTTCAGAAAAAACATGCACTATCAAACGGAGGAGAGAGGACACCCAAATTCTCCAGACTACCGGATTTATTTTAGTAAGTTCACCCCTGGACAGCATGGGAGAAACCATGCGTGTCCGCCTGTATTTTGTGGAATAATGGGGGAGCGCCAGGGTCCCGTGTACTTCTAGGTAACTAACTTAGGTCGACCTGCAGGTCAAGGTAAACGTTTGACCTTTGAGTTGCACGCCTGGCGTTGTCTTGATATGTTGCGCCCGTACAACAAGTGTAAGAGTAAAAACAGACATATTTATACCCCCAGTTTCTAGCAGGTTGAAACAGCTCATTCGCGAAAAGCTAGAATAACGTTTCACTGTAAGGTATCCTCACATAGTTTACTTCCTGTCGGCTTGTCACGTGAACAAAAGCGAAACAAGAGCAGTATTAAAGAAGGAAACTTGCATTTTGTTAAATCTAACATATATACGAGTTAGCTATTCTTATTGAATAGTGTTGCATATGATGGTATCTAACAAGAAATATAATCGTGTCTGTCACTTTGGAGACATTTAATTGTTATTAAATCTTTCTTATTGTTAAATATGATAATAAAGAAGCACTTGCGGAGATTCTTAGCAATATTAAACTTAAATTGTGTAAAGTTACTGCATCTTTGTAATGTCTGTGGTTTATATTGTATTTTATGCAAACAAGAACGGTTGTTTTGTGTTTGTTTTTGCATGAATTAACTTAAACCTGTTTTTAAAAAAAAAATGTTACGCTATGACAAAAACATTTCACTTAAAGGACAGTTTTATGTTAACCTGGGTGTATAGAAAAGAAAACCTTAAAAATGTGTTATTTACTAAATATGAAACAAAAGTTTTTATATAAGTACTTTTGTGTAACATGATCATATAGTCTGGAAACTATCAACCTGAGCTCAAGCCGTTTCTGTTTGTAGTGACATCGTAGCAGAATTACAATGTGTTCATATGTTTGTATACAGAGTTTGTAATGTATTGTTTTCTTCTTAGAAACAAAAGAAGGGAAATACATTTCACCATTTCATGACATTCCACATCAAGCAGAGAAGGAAAAGGTAATTCTTTGATACACAAGTTATTGTGTATAAATGCTACATTAAGTTCCTCCCTTCAGTTATCGACAATAAACATAATCCAAATAACAGTTTCCTTTTTATTTTTCTTTCAACAGGGTGATGGTGTGCCAGCTAAAAAGCCAAAACAGAATGAGAGTGAGGTACCAGATTCATGTAACGTCAGTTTTACCAGGTGAAAACATTCAACCATGTACTCTCTTCAGCTCTTTCTTGTTCTTCCAGGTGCTTTTTAACATGGTAGTAGAGGTACCTCGGTGGTCAAATGCTAAAATGGAGGTAAGAAGGACTTAGTACAAGTGTGAGCAATGATTACATGAAAGGGGCTATATGTAACTTTCTAAAATACTGCGTTTGTAGCGATACTGCATGGCCGTTAGGCGAACTGCACCAGTAACCTGTTGCTCGCTCTCCCTCACGTGCGCGTCATACGTGCTCATATGTACAGAAATGAGCATCATCATCATCGGCCGCAAAACACTGGATATTTACCGGCATAATGTTTAAGAGGAGTTAAGTGGTCATACACATGTGAAAGTCTGTGAAGGAGTCTGTGTGTCTGTATTCATTCTCCATCCTACAAACGACAGTCTCGGCAGGCATTGGCTGAGAGCGGGAAAAAATACGACCCGGGGAAAAATTTTATACAGGCAACACAGATAGACAGTGAACATCTACTTTTTCACATCCGTTAACCGTTCGATTTATACATGTAAAACGTTACATATATCCCCTTTAATACTACGACTGCTATTAACAGCTTCAGTGAAGACTGAGATGCATGTTAACGAGTATGCAAAGTTAAATTCAGTGATAATATATGTATGTTTTGTAATGGTTTATTTGGAGGCTTTTTGGGCTTTTTATGCCTTCATATTGAGATAGGATAGTGGATCGAGTCAGAAATAAGGTGGAGAGAGAGTGAGGAATGATATGCGGGAAAGGAGCCACAGTTCAGTTTGGAACCCAGGCCGTCCGCTTGGAGGTCCATGGCCTTGTTCATGGGGCACGCAAACCAACCACTAGTTCACGTGCTCCTGTGATCATACATAAAGCCTCAAAGCTTTTTTATGTTGCATATGATGAATGCCATTACAAGTTGTATCTGTTGTTTAACAGTTTCCAAGTCATTAACAGTAGCATGTATCTGCTTTTATTATAGCTAGCTAGAAGCCAGATGCTAAGGCGTTCAGTGGGATTTACTCTAGAGAAATGAAGCATGCTCTCAGACTGGTAAATTGAAAATGGAAATACCATTATATTCAAAATTGATTCAATTTTCAGATTGCAACAAAGGAACCGCTGAACCCGATCAAACAAGATGTTAAGAAAGGAAAGCTTCGGTATGTTGCAAACATATTTCCCCATAAAGGCTACATTTGGAATTATGGGGCTATTCCACAGGTGAGTTAACATCAGAACCTAAGTGATTCATTGTTCTTATTCATTGTAAAATGAATGATTGATTAAATATGATTAAATCCATCACTCTCAGGCGGAATTTTGATCCTAGTCAATTAAATGATACTGTCTTTAGAACCCTCACTGATTGATTTTCTTTTTAACAACAGCCATTATTTTAAATCTAAAGTATAGTTTCTTTAAATAAATTTATATGTAGTGTATTTTTGATATTTGTCAGGTAGTTGTAATGTTGCCGAGAACATTTAGATTACTAAAATGCTTTTGACCTGTTCCTTGGAAAAGACATGGGAGGACCCAAACCACACAGATGAAGAGACAAAGTGTTGTGGTGACAACGATCCAATTGACGTTTGTGAGATCGGCACCCTGGTAAGACTCCTAGAGATGTCTATAAACTCAATCATTTTAAAGTGTTTTTTTGCACACTTTATTTACACTCTTTGGTTGATTGACTGTTAAATGGTCTCCACTCATCAGGTGTGCTCTCCAGGTCAGGTGATCCAAGTAAAAGTGCTTGGTATTTTGGCCATGATAGACGAGGGAGAAATGGACTGGAAAGTCATCGCTATCAATGCTGAGGACCCGGATGCCATGAACTTAAATAGTGGGTGTTTTTCCCTGGAGAACATATAATTAGTTATCATCTAGAAAGTGCCTAAACCAATCTGGTTTCTACCTTGAAAAAATATGTCAAGTAAGGCCGTGTTCACGCTTGACTTCTTTTTTCAACTGCCAGCGCCTTTTTTACATACAAGCCTATAGAAAAAGAATGACGCCTTTTTAAAAAGAGGACGCCTTTTCAAAAAGCGCTGCGCCCAACGCCTTTTTCAGTTGAATTATTTAAACTTTTCAGAAAAGCACTTGGTGACGTCAAGTGCCTTTCTGACAGCTGACCAATCAGGACGAGTAGTAACCTACGTCCCTCGTTACCGGTGCCCAAAGAGATGTCATGCACACAAAAACGTCAAACTTCCACCAGATATGTGTGCATTGCGTGTCCGCTCCGGTCTGTTGAGAGTCTGTGCACCCTCATCCGTCAACGCCCACCGGCTGCGTTCTCAGTCCACAGCACGGAGAGCACAGCCGGACAGCTGGGTTAACCCTAACCCTAATGTTACAGATTCACTCGCAACAGCACCAGATAATACGATGTATGTAGTATAAAACTCAATACAAACCTTATAAACACATAAACAAACGGACGTCTTTCTGAACCGTCAAAACGGAAAGTTTTATTCTGAAAATAAATCGCATGCTTTAATGTTGTATCGGTGTCTGACTTCCTGTCCCGTTTGTTCTTTTCTGTGCTAAATTGATGCATCGTGCTCCGGTCGGCTCCGGCACAGTTGCACCGTAGGCTAGATCCCGTTGTTAAGGTTACAGAACACTCGCGCTTAAGCGCTCAAAAGGCTCTGAAACCAGCGCTTTTTTTCTGAAAAAAGAAGTCAAGTGTGAACAGGGCCTAATCCTGTCTTTATTAAAATCATAGAAATAGTATTTTATCTGGACTGTAGGACAACCTCAGCAGGACAAAATAAAAGCCTGAATATTTTTCAGAATGCTGTCGGCTGAGACACAGAAGCAAAGTTTTTATTGTCAACATTGTTTTGTTTACATTCAACATTTCTCTCTAAGACATTGTTTGTATCCCAAAGACCCTAGATGTTTATTTTTTTTTACCTTGTACTAAATTTGTAACTAACCTTTTATTACTCTGAAATGAAAACTTTTCTAGTGTTATAGGTAATTTCTTGTTTTATAGGAGTATTTATAAATTAATTCATGATTACTCATTAATAATCTCTAAGTAATTGTTCCATAATAGTTGCACCTCAACATTCTTTAGGAGGTAAAACAATGTCAACATGTTTTCAATGTGATGAATACCTAAAAGCAAGTGTGGTGAAATTCGGGTTTACATTTTATTCATTCATTACAAGTTAATGTCTGCATTGTTCTTATTCTGTTTACTGTTTTTTGTGATCCTCAGACATAGAGGATGTTCGCAAGAGCCGGCCTGGTCATTTAGAAGCCACTGTCGACTGGTTTAGGAAGTATAAGGTGCCCGATGGAAAGCCTGAGAACCAATTTGGATTTAATGGGCAATTCAAAGACAAGGTACTGAGACCTTTAGGGCACCAAGTACAGTACATGCATGAAACAAGACAGTTTGACTTCAGGGTTTGCAGTTTAAGAGGCTTAAACCGAATAGGCCTACATATTTTGCTCTCTGAGAATAGTTATCTTTTTTCTGATGTCCTTTGTCCTTTTCTTAGGACTTTGCACTTAAGATCATTAAGTCCACACATGAGCACTGGAGGGCACTAGTGCAGAAGCAGACAAATGGTGCAGGGATTGAATGGTAAGTTGTTGGAGGGGAAAAAACCACAGAGACAGCAACTTCAGTGTGTTATGTACATGTGTGATTGACTGTATGTGTAAAACATCCCACTGACTTATTTTCTTATTTGTTCAGCATAAATACCTCCTGCTGCGAGAGCCCTTTCAACTGTAGTTCAGAAGAGGCCATAGGTGTGGTCAAATCGGTAGGAACTTCCACATACTGATGTTTTCACAACAGTCAAAGCAGACACAAACATGGCAACTGAAACTGTTTGGGTCAGTGCTGGTGATTAACATGGATTGTCATTTTTGTCATCCAAGGCCCCTACATCTGGAAGCTCACACACTGTGTCTCCAGAGGGTAAGTAAACAAAAACATAACTCCACAGAATTTTGTGTATTAGAGGAGTTTCATTGTTTTAAGGCTTGTAATGTTTTACATACTCTCTTATTATACAGTGGACAAGTGGTACTTTGTCTGAAGGCCTAAAGACATTATTGAAACCAACACAACTCCTCTAGCATATGGAGTAGTTGCATCTTTTGCATGCAGCTGGATTACATTTTGGTAAGGACTCCTCCTCAGCTGTTTAAAGTGCCATCTGTGGTCTCCATCCAAGAATTTAGAAAATATGCTAATACCCATTATGTTGTCAATATGAAATGGTAGAGATCTCTGCTTTGTAGAGTGAGATTTTCTGGATCTCATGTTGACCACCAAACTGATTAATTGTTGATTATATTAATTTAAGGTCAGTGGTAAACCCTCCCCTCTCTACTAAATTGGAAAGATATTGTATATGTGTTGATGTTCTTTTGGGGCCCATGTTCAAGGTTATTTTTTCTTGTATAACACTGAAAACTGTGTTAATATGTCTATAATTTGCCTTTAAAACTGTGATGAGTTAAAGCTTGCGATCACTAACAAGAAATTTTGTAAAAAGAATAAAAAAGGCTTTTCTGTATGGGTAAATAAAAAATAAACGTGTGAACATGAAACTATCTCTATGCAATTCCATTTGTATTTACACATTTAAACCCCTCAGTGTGTGTTCAATAATGCAGAGAAATTGGATATCAACATCGACTCAAATTGCTTTAAATAAATATACATTTTATTAAAAAAAACACCCACATCTCAGCAATATCAGGAATGATATAATAAACAGCTTTCAAATAAACTGCAGTCAGTACATTACAATACTTACAGTATTAATATCCATCCTTTATTCCTTTTTTTTTTGTAGCAAACCAAACTTCAGGAGAACAAGGGAAGCCTTAAAAAATAAAATAACAGGAAAAAGTTGATCTTTTATTTTATACCTTTAGTGTCCAACTGCAAAGACCAAGTATGTATCAACTGCTAGCTGAACCTCTTGAGCTGAGCACATGTAGTGCATTAGTTAAGCCCAGAAAGTCATTCAAGTAATGTTGACTCACTCAGAAACACTCTGAAGCATCTTCAAGTATGGCTATGCTTTTAAACCCGCTATATCTTAGATACCTCTCCTTTCTCAGCCACAACCTGCTACTGTTGCTGGGTTTTGTACAACAACATTTGACATTTTTTGTAGATTTATCTTACAAAGCTGGACAGTTTAAAAAAAAAAAAAAAAAAGAGCTAGAACCTCTAATGTCTGAGCGAAGAGGTTACTATAACTGTAAACATAGCTGTGAAGGTTAGCACACATTTACAAAGACTTCCTGGATTATCTAACCATGATCATTCTTTAAACCTGAAGGAGCCAGAAGGATATTTGAAGATGTGATGAGAATTGCTGATAAAGGTGCTGTGGGTCAAATTTACAGAACAAGAAGAACCTATATCAACATAAAAGAATGAATTGTATTCCTGCAACACAGGTTCTTGGTATGTACAATGTGACATAATTTTTTTAAACACATTTACAATTTGTTTAAATAAAATGTTTTGTAGTTCTTTATTACATATTTTTTTTACCAAAAAAGAAATGAAGTGCTTTCAGAAACTGAAAAAGTTATGTAGGTTGGGGAAGGTAACTACAACATGACAATTGTTCAATTATACATCGCATTAATTCATTCAAAAAGGTGGGGAAATTAAGTCATTTTACAATTGCTTAGTGGTTATAAATAAATTTAACGATAAACAGGCACAAACATGTGCAACTACTCAAATCACTGCCCTGGTCTTGCCTTATACCAAAAGCAAATGTGTTGCTTTTTATTTAGTCATCATACTTTCCCTTTAGTCAACTCAGTGCATATATGTTCAATCTACTTTTAAAGTTAACCACCTTCTAGTGGCTAAAATAAAGGTACACTTTGAGGGACTGTTTACTTTTCCTCTCAAAGGTTTTGTCTGTTTAAAGTAAAGAAGACAACAATTGGATTCAGGATGCAATGGCATGTACCTGAATGAGAAAATGACAAGATGAATACAGACAGTTAAGATGTAAAAGAAAATTGAAATTGACATTAAAATTGTCCCTGATTTTGCAGTAACATCAAAGATCCGAGTTCAAGTCATACTTTCAATGGGATTGTTCAGAAAGTAAGAAATGAACTTTTATATCTTTTGGTGGCCTGAAGTAAAGCTGTACTTAACACTTTGAAAGTAATACAAGAAGGAAAAAAATGCTTTTATCCTATTGCCAAAATAGTTTTGAGGTATATGACAGGTCTGTACTGTACATTATTTAAAAGCCTTCTCATTGCCTAACGAGTCTCACATTGTACATCTCTAGCAGGTTGTTTAGCACCTCATGATATGAAATCAGTTGAAACCCCAAGAAATAAATGAAATAGGCTGTTAGCATTCTTTACAACACAAAATCAACAACAGTAATTCCAAAAGGGAAATTAACTTACTGTACAAATCTCATCTGTTTATCTTACAGTTAGATTGCAATAATTATAGACCCCACAGCAAGCCAGCTGCCCCCTGAAACTGACGCTGAGCTTACCCTGTTTTATGTTCCTCAGTGTTTAAAAAGCACATAAACTAAGCACCACAGACATTTAACTACATGAAATATTCACAGTCCAGGTTTGTTCATTAAACCTAAGGTAAGGAACAATAAAACAGTGGCTAACAACATAGTGAGCCTTGAAAAACAAAATCAACACCATGTTGTTGATGTTATTTTTTCTCAATGTTAAAAATTAACCATTAGAATGGCTCAATTTACAGTATAAATGACATAAGAAAGTGAGAGAACCTACTGAGAGAAGCACCAAATATTGATAGTTGATAAAAAGTTTTTGCATGAACACAAAACATTTTCACGGATTGCTCATAAAACCCTCTGCCATAAATTCATTACTTAACTGATGCTTAGAAATGAATTACTCTATGTAGAGATACAGTTAAACCAGCTCTTATAATTTAACAGTATTACTTAACTGTCATTATTAAAAGTGCTTACAGAAACACTGACTTGCCAAACATTTTGAAGCTGACAATTTAACAGTATAATTATGTTTTCAGTGTCTTGTTGATGCAAGTATATGAGGGTCAATCATAGAGTGAGTTGTAAAATTGTAAAGGCATTATTGTAAAAAGAAATAAATGTTTATAAGAACTCATTTTAGCACCTTGAATGTTGTCATTTACAAAGTCAGTGTTGTTCGCCTAGATGGCATCTCCAAAATGTAAGAAAAGTAAAGCCCCCAAAAATGAAACTTTGTTCGTATTAAAAATAGGTCCATATGTATCAGACTGAAAGCACCAGCGATTTATTGTTGTTATGTAATTGTAAAAGTTGACAATGTAAAGCTTGATTGTTAAAAAGTTGAAAGACCTGATGTAATAGATTATCTATTGTGTATCCCATCTGATCACAGGTTTTTATGCAACACTGTGACTAACATTGCAGATAGAAAGGAGTGTTTGGAAAAGGCCAGTGGTGCTTGTGGTCTTTTTGTCATCAATACCCCCTTCAATTTTTTCTTCATAAATATTTACTACACAAACTGACTGTAAGGCCCCGTGACCTTAGTGAAGGCGTACGGAGAGGAACTGACATAGGTGTTTGTTGTGCATGACAAGGACCCCTCCAGAAGTGCCTGGATAAAACGCTTGTAAGGAGGCGGTCCGGTGGTTTCTGACTCCACATGCTCTCGTTTCACCCCTTTCTTGTTACTCTTGCTAGGTGTCCCCTCACCCCCATTCCTCTCTGCATCTTCTTCCTTCTCTCGAGCCTTTTCTGCCATCTTGGCTTCCCATAGTGCCAAGCCATGCTTGGCCTCATTCATATTTTTGTGCTGGTAGAAGACCAAGGAAATACGTGTTGGATGGTTCCGGTCAGGATTTTTCACGGGCGTTGTGGCATGGAGCTCCCGTTTTGCACACTCTATAAGGACTGAGCCATGTGTTGGTGCCACTGCCACACCACCAATATCAGGGTCCAAGAAATTGTGCTCATTGTCTGACCACATCTCAGGCTTTTTTGGGGTTGTGGGTGGTGTTCCAGGCTCTGGCTTAATACCATTATGCAGACCTAACCCTGACTGTGTTTCAGGGTTTAAACTCCCACCACTTAATTGAGCAGAAAGCATTTGTGGGTGGGGCGTAACCATCTCGGTTTTGATTTGCATATGGAAAGGATCTTTGCCCGGGGGTAAGATTTGAGGGCTCTGAGAAAGGTATGGATTTGGGTATCCTCCCATCTGGTTGCCATTGCTCACAGCAGCTGTATAGTCTCGACCTCCATGGGTTGAGTGTGCTCTTGAGAGGGGATCCATGAACTGAGGGTCTGATGCTCCATTAGGACCAAACGGTGGAAAAGATCTCATGTGGTGTACTGGCCTCATGCCGCAGGTATTGTAACCATTGACCTGTAAAGCTGGCTCACTGTACCTTGGCGGATAATTGACCTCATAACGTTGATGTACACCATACTGCTGCTCCGGGTAAAGGGCTGGCCGCTGTTGTCGATACATGTCAAGATGCTTTGGGTTAGAGGCATAATATGGATAGTAATTGTCAAGGGGCATTCCTCCATTACATTGATATCCTGGGTATGGACGATTTGATCCATTAATGTAGGAGTTTGGTACATGGAGCGGGGAAGGGTAAGGGCTTGCTGGTGTTTGTCGCTGAGGGGGATACATGCTTCCTGGCCTGGAAGTGCTTGGAAAAGACCCAGGGTGGTTTGGGAACCTGGGGTAGTTGGGTGTGTTTTTTGAGCCAGGATAAGGTGGAAGAACACTCTGATGCTGTAGTTGCTGATGATGGGCCCCAAGGGGGTATGTTGGTTGACCTGGCTGCAGAGTGGCCCCAACAGCACCTGGAATAATACCTTGAAAACAAAACCAAGGGATCGCTCAATTGTTTTTTCCAGTTAATTTAGTATGTTAGAAATATATCTATAACAAAATAGATGATATATTCTAGATACACAACCTACCTGCCATCATAGTGCTCTGAGTGGTATTCTCATAAGTGCCACCTTTAGACTTGGCATTCAGGGTCTTCTCTGCCTTATCATTAGCGCTGTCCAACATGGCGTTCTTGTTGGCAGCTGCCTTCTTAGCATCCAGCTTTTTCTGTCTGCAAGATTTGGCAGGTTCTGCAAGCATTCGCACCTGGCGGCGGAAGGCACTAAGGACTTGAATGGCACCTGACTTGACTTTCTCCTGCTGACCCTCCTCACTTCCAAATTCATCAGTGTTGGAAGCCTTATAAAGGGGTAGTACATGAAGCTGCTCATCCTCTGGTATTTTGCCAATCTCTCGGTTATCCTCCCTTGTTAATGTACACACCTGTAAAATGATGGATGATTAAATTACTTATCTTGTTAATATCAACACCTGATAGTTGCCGCACCTGTAGGCATATAAAGTTCCAAAGTTCTGCTTACCACAGTGCTGCCGCCCTGCATGTTGTGAAGATCTCTGTGAGCATGGGCACAGAAGTCCAGACAAGCAGTGACCCCAGAGAAGGGACGGCCCTCCTTGAGCCCCAGACGACAATCTGTTCCCCTGTGTTCATGTTCCACCTGTGTCCAGGAAAAACTAATGGTTATTTCGACAAGGCATTAAGTAACTGTGTACAGTATAACAAGTTGAACTAAAATAAATCACGCCATAAGGTTTTTTTCAGATCTTTTCAAAAACAAATCAACAAACAATATCTGCATGCCTAGTTTAAGTATAAGACTACTGTCTATCCTCAGTCATGCCAGGAAACTTGATTATCACACAAAAATTATGCGTTATTTTAAAATGCATTATCACTGTTCATTTATTTTTTCTGAAACACCGGGTCTCTACTTTAACTGTGTTTTAAATCTGTTCTGGCTTTTTGTTTGATCTTACCCAATTTTGGCTACCTGAACCTGGACAATTTCATCATATAAGTTTAAATAATAATGAAAGATTTGGATGTACTTACCTGGTTTCCATATGCTTCTGGTGCCAAAGTTTTATACAAGGGAGCCAATAAGGTTGCCAGATTCTGAAAGTTGTGGTCTATTTTCTCCTCCTAAAAGACAAAAAATTGCAGTTTCAAGTTAGCCTAATGAGTATACTAAAAATAAGGTAAACATGGTTTACATTAAAATAGATATTTGAAGTCTTCATCACTTACCTCTCTCACATCATCCGCTAGTAGCTTGAATTTTCTTGGGATTTTGCTGCGGGCAAATTTGCAGCCGTTGTAGTACATGCTCCAGGAACAGCCAAAGGAGAAAGAGGCTCCACTGGCATCTTGATCTAGCCCTTGGCATGCACAAGTTCTCCTGAAGTGTGAGATCAAAACAATGCAGAGTTTCAGAATTTCCCAAAAATGCTGTAGCTAACCAGGTTTGAGACATGTCATTCTTTCACTTACTCCTCATTGAGAGAACAGCGTCTCTGAGTGTGGGCTCCATGCTTTTTCAGAGTTTCACTGAGTTCGAGGTAGAGGCGATCTGCCAGACTGGGAAGAATGCCCTCCCAAACAAGAATTACCACGATGATGCAGGCTGTGTCACAAGTGTGACCAGTTCGTTCTCGCACCAACACCAGTAGCTTTTCTTCTTCACTGGCTCGTCGAATTACCTGAAACATAACACGTATAGCTATGAAGACATTTATATAAATAAAGACAAAAACTGCAAAATGCATTTTTGCAAATACAAGATAAGCCAATGTGCCTATTAAGATTAAAAATGTTAAATTGATTTTTACCCATTTGGCTATGGGACAACCCTGTGTACTTTTCCCTTCCTTGCCTGTGTATATTACTTTTTCAATTCTTATGGCACGACCTGTTAGCCCAGACCTTTGAAGAAGAATAGAAGCATTAAAGTAAACATAAGTACCTCGTTGCTATGCAACACAGCCAATTTTTAACTATTATTTTCAAGAAATCAATTTGTGTTGTTTACCTTTTCTCCATTTGTTCCCGGATGTTGGCAACATTCGGCGCTGACCCCAAATGAGTGTAGTATGGGCCTTCATCCTTCTCACTGATTTGTTCTAAATATCACAGAAGAGCAAATGTAAATATTTATCGACCAAATGCTGAATAATATTTTAAGACTGACATTATGAAACTCACCAACACAGTGGCATGATGCAATTTCATATTGTGTTTTCAAAGGGGTATCCAATAGATTTTTTATAGGGGTATCTAATAGCTTCATAGGAGAGTCCATAAAGCTTTGTAGCAGGTTTTCCTTCTTTGGGGTAGAATCAGGGGGTTTCTTTAGAGCTACATTGGGTGAAGAAGCTGCAGATGACTCTACTCCTGTCAGGTCAGCGTTGGTTGACAGGATTGTGACTGCCCCAGAGGATTCCACCTTGACTTTATTTGATGAATTGATGACAAGGGATTTCTTTTCAAACACAGGTGAAAGCTGGTACTGCCTGAGGCTTTGTTCCATTGATGCCAAGATGCTTCCCGGTTTCTTGCTTCGCTCGCACACAGATTGTTGATTCTCCTGCTTCACTTGCATTCCACGTATGCCTGCATCGTTTATCTGTAATTGCCGATCTTGCTGCTGTGAACAAGGCACCTCAAATCTGGGTCCATTTTCCATTTTGACAGGTCTTAAGCCAAGTTTAGAGTCAATGAGACTCTGAGGGCCATGACGTTCTTGCCTTTGTAACAGATGCATACGCAGAGCTGCATGTCTCTGAAGGTCTCCAAGGGGACTCATGGGTCCCAGAGGTAGTTGAGTTCCCCTTTGGATCTGATTACATGATACCTTTAGCTGGTGTTCAGCTTTAGGATACATCTGTGTTGATACCTGTTGGTTCAAAATGCCTTGTGGTAAGTGAGATTGTGACTGTGTAGAGGTATGTGGGATGTCCATGTGGTTATGCTGGTGACAGTTGTTGTCTGGTGGCTGTGATAGAAACGGCTTGAGGTTACTGGTGCCTGAGTTCGGTGGATAATGCCTTTGATGATGTTGTAGCTGTTGCATCTCTGATGTGTTATTGTAACTGAAGGTTGCATGGTCATTGTGCTGGATTTGTTGGTTATTGGATTGAGTAGAACTGTTTATAAGAGAATGGTTCTGTTTAAGCTGCTGCTGACTTGGCTGGGGTTGACTGTGAGGTCTGTAGTTAGGGGACTTGAGTTGCTGCCCTTCAAATTGGGTTGGTTGGGAAAGGGGGCGTTGAAGAGTAGAGTGCTGTTGTTGCTGCTGTTGCTCTGTTGGTAAAAACCCAGGTGATAGTATTTCCTGTAGGTCAGGATCTTCACTTAAGTGCTCGGGCTGCATCTGGGTGTGGAAGTTGCTGTCTGTTTGCTGATTTTGGGGGAAGATTCTCTGCTCAGGCATGTCCTGGGGTACAGGTCGCTTCAATTGTGAAGCTTTAGAATTTGATTGCTGCCACTCAGGGGCAGTGTTATGCTGGACACAGTGGGTCTGGACTGGGAGACTGTCCTCCTGTTGCTGCTGGTAGCTGTTGGAACCGTGGCTGCTATCTGTGAAAACACCCTGTGCCTGGAATCTTTGCACTGAATTTGGCTCCAACATCTGGCAGTGAACCTGGGTGTTAGTTGCCTGCTGCTCTGTTTGAGGATTAGCAGGGAAACATCTCCACATGCCATGCTCCTGTGCCCTGGCTGTTGAACCATTTGCTGGTTGCTGCTGGGAATTTGAAGAGTTCAGCTCCGTCCAGTCTCTTTGGTGGGGAGCTGAGCATGATAAGTTGGCTCTCTGCTGAGACATGTTCTCGATCCCCTTTTCTAATCCAGCGTGACGTGGCTGCTGGAGACTGGACCCCATACTGTCAGCTCTTTGTGGGTTGCCACCATTTTGGTTTAAGGTCTGCGGTTTTATCCCATAATGATGTCCCCTGTCAGTGCCATGGTTCTGAATCTGACTAGCCCCTGTTTCCTCACTTAGAGCTATCTTTTGCATCCCAGACCTAGGAAAGGACCCATATCCCCTTGCCTCTGCTACCTGTAGAGGAGCATTCTGCTCTAAAAACGAGTCCTGGTTAAACCCCTGCTTGGCTTTCGTATATAAACCTTGGGGATTTTTTTCATCCTGATAGCACTGTGGACCATTTTGATGTTGTTGTGAGCCATTGGCAGAATTTCTAGATGGGATCATGCCAGGCAGATGACCCAAATTCATCTCCTTACTAGGGTATGTTGGTGGCTGCTGCTGATGTTGTTGGTGCTGCTGGTGGTCTGCATCAAAATTGTTGGAATACCCATTCATCATGTAGTTGACAGAGTTATAATTGCTGCCTCCTTCCACATTGCTTGATGCCACAGGTCGCTGTTGCTGTGAGTCAGGAATTTGAACTGAATTTAGGGGCCCTGAGGTTAAAGAAGGGGGTTGAGCACCTTCATTGAGAGGTTGATTTGTTCTTGAATTATTGACATCATCTAGCTGGGCCCTTGACTTTTGTGGCGCAATTGACACTTGCTCAGGATAATACTGAGACAACGTTTTCTCTAATAGATCACCTGGAGTGCTTTCTATGGTTGAGGGGTGTGGAACAGCACCGTTTGGAATTGGACCTGCTTTATTCCTTGGTAAACTAAAAATCTCTCCATTAGAAAACTGATAATTTCTTTTGTCTAACTTATTCTCTATCTGTGGGGTATTGCATTCAAATTCTGTAGCTTTTGTCATCTCAGGGAAGTTATCCAACAAACTGGAGCCTAAGTCATCATTTCCTTTTATTTCAGAATTTACTTTAAATTTCTTGGATTGGTGGGCCAGTAAGGACTGCTCAGTGAGTGCATTCTTCAAGTCTCCATTCATCAAATCTCCATTTGTCATTGTGGGTCCTTCGTCAAAGAGCCCATAGACAGAGGCTGGGCTGTTGCAGGTCTCCCTGTGCCTCTTCATGGAGTTGGTACCTACACTGGGCTTGTAATGATTCCAGTTTGTATCCCCAGTGTTCTCAGGGGAATCTCCCTCTGAGGACTGGTCTCCATTCTGGAGTTTGTGAGAGATGTTGTGAGATGAGCCAAATTGTGCTAACATCCGACTTTCTTCCGTCTCATGTCTGGCCTGTTCTGTTTCCATCTGGCCTGCTCAGAGTCCATCCACAGGGCTGCCCTCTGTCCGTCCTACAAAGCAAAAAGTTGGAGATCAATATTTTTGTTTCATCATTAATTGAGCAGAGATGGGTTTTCCAATACGGGAATATTTACTTTGTATTTCAATCTACACCGTTATGAATTGAAGATTACTTAAGTTTAGGTCAGCCACCAAGTTGTAAATACCTTGGACAGAGCTAAGAAATTGTGTCCTCTTTTGTTGGAGAATCTGAAGTACTGAAGGACTGTGTGATGGGTATGAAGAACTCATACCCATCACACAATACATGTCTGATTCCTTTCCCAAGAGTCTGACCTTATTCAAATTAACTGCCAAAGGAATTGAGTTGAATTGAATGAGTGTTGAATCATTTTCAATAAAGAGTTCAAATTATTCATGAATTTGGCTTATTGGTCCTAATATCAATGGCTGTATATATTAAGGAAAACATAACCATAGTTAATTTAAGGCAAGAGGATAAATGGTTAATATCCCAGATGGTAGATGGGAGGAGAAATTGGTTGCTCATCAGCTGCTCAGTCTTTGTATTCCGAACCCTACATGCATTGTTATATCAAATATGCACATACCATTTTTTTGCCTAAGGGCTTTGAATTGTGAACTTCGTGACATATGTAAGTCCTTAACCTAACCCTAATGAGTGGAAGAAAACACTCCCACAAATATTTCCCACCGTTAATTGTGCTGATTTCATCAATCTGATACAAAAATATGTAATTAGTTGGAAGAACTGTTTCTTATGACACATTTATAAACCTCAAAACAACATTAGAAGGAAAACTTAATCAGTTACCAAGGTAAGTGAAATAGCTTTTTCTGGTCTTGTAATCTTGTTATAGCAAAGCATTTAAAGTTGCATTTTAAAGAAAAACAAAAAATACTGTTCAGCCTATATCAATACTACTTTTGACTTGAAAGAAATAGTAAGTTGACAAAGGTGAAAAGGATTTTGAATTGAGATTAAAATGATAGAGGAGCTAGCTCTTAGTTTTTATAACATAGTCGCTGTGGTCTATTAACAGTCAATAAAGTAATTAACATGATTCATGGGAAATGTGATCTCCATATAGGGTTAAACAGCACACAGAGCTTATGGTCTCATTTTTGCTTTTCCTATGGTCTTTCTGTCCCAAACAAAATCGACTCAACTGATTCCTGTACAACATTGATTTCTGTCTGCCTCCCTCAATTATTAATGCATGTCACATCCGCAGCATCTGCAAAACAATTGCAGTGTGCAGGCACAAAGAGCTGCAGTCTTATCCATCATAATTATGAACACACTAAAAGGAATGGGCAGCTGAGGAGCCACAAGTCATGCCTAGATTCAATTTTAGATGCTAAAGTAAAGAGATTCTGGTATCAAGATACTTTACAGAAGAAGGAAACTGATTGGAACGATACTTTCGATTCATGCTTGGCAGTTGATATAGCAAGTTATATAATAAAAATCCACATTAATTGAACATCAATTTTTTTGTTCCTCCTAAAAGCATAGTTGCCTTTATTTGGTGCATGGCTGTGTACACCTAATTCTAATTTACTTGTTTTATAATTCTTCATTGACTTCAACATAAAGACAGATTTTTTTTTTTTTTTTCATTTTTAAATCTTTGTTCAAAAAGATGGCTACCTGAACTGCATATGAGATATGCACAATGGCCAATATGAAGCAGTGAAGGAAAATGTGTGTATCAAGCAACTGTCTTTAAAAATACATCTTATATCTATATAAATCTATTTTCCTGGCAAAATCAAGGTTGAATAAATAAATCAAAAGGAAAATTAGGTTGTAGTAAGAATTTTCTGAGACACAGGTCAGTATGTTTTGTAAGAAAGTACATTTAATTCTCCCTATTTTCACTCAAGTCAGCTAAACACTGTATGCTCTAAAAAGCTGTAAATAATGTCCTTGGAGAGCTAAGTGAAGTCTCTGGTCACAACAGCTTTGGTCAAGTCCAGAAAAATATGCTATACAAATTTTGGAAACATAATAAGAAACGGTGTACACTTTCTATATTCTCACTGTAGGCAGTAACTGATGTTTGGGGGGTAACGGAAAATTGGCAAAATATTTGAGGCAATTTGGCCCGTTTCATTTGGCTTGCTCTTGTTCGAACGATGGGGCTGATTATCACATCTGGAACTGGTTATAGTTGCTTGTGAAGCTGGCAGATGAGCTTTTGTCTTCAAATGACATGTTTTATCCAAAGCCTGATAACCTCTTTTGAAAAAATGTCGGTACATGTACACCAGCCATGTCAGCTACAGAAAGCATGGCTATGAGGAATTATTTATTTTAATTAAGTACTTTTTTTTCCCACTCAGGTTTGACTAAATACAAATGTAAGAATCAGAGCACCTGACAATTGATGAAAAAAGTGACTTTAATAAACGACAACATGGGAAACATAACTTAGAAATGTATATTCATTAAACTCTTTTGTAAATAAATGTGTATCAGGGTTGATTGAAATTTTATTCATCAACATTCCAAAAAGTGTTTCTCAATTAGTTCTATGTCTAAAGTAATTTGAGATATTTATGGACTCTTAACTTAAAGAGAGAGTATTACATTTGGGTTTCTATATTTCCTGTACAACAATGCCCACACTGACTATAAATGGGGCCTGGGGCACCATGGAAAAAAAATAACTCTGTCTTGCCATTTTGGCTCAATCGACCATCTTGAGTAAGACAATCACACAGGACAATGTCAGACAAAACTCTGCCCAAGCAGGCAAGCTGGTAGACATAATCATCTCCTTCTCAGCAAATCACCCCTCTAGGACATTAGCAGCCCTCCAGACCCCCAAAGTTAGAGTGCTAAATCTCTCACTAACGAGCCAAGCTGTTAAAAAGGTGTCTGGAAGCTCCCACCGTTGTCACAACAGAACAGCCAGCTGCCTGTTAGCAGGTGGAAGAGGGAGCAAGCACACCGCTAACGAAGACAGCTCTCAGGTCGATGACTGGGGGAAAGGGCCTCAAATGTGTCTTTAAGTGTGAATTCTAAGGAAACTAGCGAGAAAGTCTCCTCCCAAATACCAGCTGCCTTGGTTTGAGCTTGATCAAAGTATTTCTGGAGTTATCCAATAGGATAAAGAAATTAGTTCATTAACCAGAATTAATGAGAAGTTTCTAAAACTCAAGAATTGCATCTAAACAGGTAATAACACAAAACAGAGGAAAAAAAAACTGCCAAATCAACTAGCTTCTCTCAAAAAGTATTTCTTGAATAGAACTAGTTTAGCTGAATATTAAAGAGGATTATGCAAAATTATTTAGGTCATGTCTGATTTAAAAAAGCCCCCAAATGTTTCCTTGTGTAAGGGCTTAAGTAATTGATTTCTTAATTTTGCAGTCCAACAGACAATAGCCTGAGAACTGAGCCAATGTAAAATTAAAATGGTAAATGACTTTAAACAAGCTAAAACGATTTCCAGGGTATACAATTTTCCAGATATTGAGATATATTCAGACAGTACAAGAGACTGGAAATGAAGAGTCTCATACCTAAGCTGCTCTGACAACAAGTTGCAGGACTAATCCACCTTTTAGTGCTGTCAGACACAGACAGATGTAAAGTGCCACAGCCGGATACCACTGTCAGCATTGTAATTACAAGTGACACCAAGCCGCTTTATGATTATGTCAGAGTTATTCATTGTGAAATGTGTTATTTACAATTAAGTACGAGAAAACCATGTGGGAGTGGGAAAACAGATGGCATAACTTGATTTACGGCAAATGGTCTTTACTTTCAGAAGACATCATTCATTGCATGTAACATGTCAATGTTGTCATGTGTAGCAAATCTGCTCAGGTTAGCATACTTTTTGGGTTAGCTGTGGTGTCTGTCAAGCTTGTTTGCAAGAATCAAAGATGATAAAATGGCACGAGGTCATTGTGATTCGTCTTAGTCTGAACTGAGCTCATCAATCTTCATCACTTTGTTGAAAAAAGTGTAAGGAATGTGCTGATAGTCAAGTGATTTTTTCGATAGTATCTAAACATTTACAGTTGGATAAATCTACAACTAGGCCGTATATATTTCATTAACTTACAAAATTTGTATAAAAATACACATTTATTTCCAGAAACAATGCTCACAGTGAGGAGCACCAATTTAACTCGGTTTGGTTTGAGGAAAAGGAGCAAACCAATTCTCCCTCCTTTTTCAAACCCTTTCAAATAGAGAGCATCTGATCCCTGAAAACACAACAATGAGATAAGCGGGTGAATACCTCTTCCCGACCCCATGTGACTACTCCTTTGTTTTGTCTGGCCCTTAGAGCAGTCTGTAAATCAGTAACGCAGTCAAGAGGTGAACGCTGGGGCTAAGCTGCTTTCAGTGCTGCTCCATTCCTACGGGACACTCCGGGGTTTACAAAGGACCGCACGGAGCCAAGCAGCTTGTCACAGTTGGATACACCCACACTGACAACAAAAAAAAAAAATCTTTGCAAACCCAGAACAAAGCCAGAGATCCCAGCTGAGTGTGCATGTACAAATGCAAAAACATACAAACACTAATTGCGCAATGTTTTAAGTCCAACTTTAAATAAGCAAGCATCAGGACAATTTGAGTTTTGGCTTCATCTTCTTTTAATTTTAAAAAAAAAGGTCTTTGTTTGTGCCAGAAGTAGAACACTAAACTAAACCAGAGGAGCAGCACAGCAGTGGTTTTAGTGTGGATGCCTGCTGGAAGTTATAATGCTTTGATCTATTTTGGTTTTCTGTCTAGTAGCTAATGTCCACCAGGGAAACGAGCCCTCTGTTTCAGTTTATATGACTCAACTCTCTTGGCTTGAAATGTATTCCTTACAAATCTTCCCTCTAGAAAGCAATTTCTTTGTCCCATATATGCTGTTGTTTGGTTTCCCTCCCTCTCCCACAGTTCTCTGCCCTGTAATTACACTTCAGGTTCCTGTGTACTTGTATCTGCTATCATCTGCTTCCCTCCTGTTCAGTCTATCATCTAGCCTGTGACGTTATGGCACTGGCTCCTTAACGGTGTTGAATTCTAGACAGTCCCAGTGCTCACAGTGGTTGAGTGTGTCGCTATGTATTTGCAGGCATTTATAGATGGCAAGTTGCTTTACTGCTTTGAAGCCTTGGGGCAAGGGTGTATACTTGGACAGTGTGATCAGTGTTGTAAAACAATGGACACAGTTTGCACAAGAGTCACCTTGGGGGGGTTGCTAAAATCTCCAAGTACAATTAGAAATTGGGCTACAAATAATAGATATTGTGAATACTTGGTGCTATTTCTTCCAGAAGCCTGATCCTTTTTTTAACAACTAAACTTTTACGCGCCAGACTCTCACTGTGTTTTTGTTATTCCCTCAGAGATCCAGTGAAATATGAGAGCTGCCATAGTAGATGGGGTCTATTTGGCGTGACTTGGCAGCCGTATGTGACATTCACCACTAATGACAGCTGCTGGGAAACTCAGGTCCCTGCACTTTCAGGTTGAGACTAAGGCAGCGAGGCTAAAGAGTGCTGCTGTTCAAGAGGCAGAGAAGGGGAGCATTGTAAATCAAACACACACTAGCATAGCCACACGGCTGTTTAACTGAGGAGCCCAAAGACTTAGCCATAATCTCAAGTGTACATTTCCTCCTCTTTGCTGAAATGGCCACATTCACATTTTCCTCTTTGAAAGATAAGAGCACGCAGCACGCAGTCTTAAGACTGTGCATTTCTTCAGAGCACTTACAAATGGTCGAATGAATCGCCCTATGAACTGAATCATGACAAAATGTTAAATAATCAGTCATAATATCTCATCTAGCTAAACATATCATTTTAATCAAACTATAACATGCCAACATAAAACACTGGACCAACTTTGTTGCAAGTTTTCTAAAAGTCACCGGTAACAGTCAAATAGTTCAATATTAATACTAAGTGTTATTTACTCTGACCATTTTTCACGTCATTTCGCAACTACACCCACAGCATGGCTTCCTCTTTTGTTAACCATACATATCAAGTCTGCTTTGTTTCTAATACTTCTGAAGGTATTGATAATCTATAGCTAGAATGGTGTGAAATCAAGTATTGATATTTGTTTCGTCTGACTCAAACTGTAATTGAGATTTATATGGAAGTTTTAAACAAAAACAAAAAAACATTTACACGTAATCATTTCTCAGTAGTATGTCTATGAATGTTTTAGTATCACTTTGCTTGAGTCCTAAACACACAAAATAAATAATCTTTAAATGAATCCCAGTGTATGTTAATGACATATTGGCATTAGCTAGAGACCCTATTTGTCTGTTACATCCTATTAATAAAGCAGTAAAGTTAAACATGAGCGCCTCATTAGAGTCGTAGTCAAACCTAGTAAATTCTCATATTAGTAATATTTTGAGAGTTAACAGGCCTCTGAGTTGGTACTTAATCCAACAAAATCCAAATCATGAAATGGAAAAGTAAATGTCCCATGAAACTGAGCCCTTGTCTGGTGATAGATATTTCACGTTATAACACAAAAATACTTTGACGATTATCTGTACTAACAGACTTAAGTTAGAAAGTTCAGACTGCACTCAGCAGAGCTGTGAGTGAAACCTCATCCCTAGCAACCTCTACTCGTGCAACTAGGTCAGATGACTTGCATTCTACAGTGTTTTTACCCCCGCCCCCCACTCCCCCTGTAAATATAGAGCCGCTGCTCTGCAAACCTCATGACCTCGGACAACATTTTCACAACTCTGAATTCCAGCAAGCTATGTAAACAACATAGATGTTGTCTCAAAGTAGTTGCATGGAGTCTTCGCTCCTAAGTGTACATGCTACACATTTAAAATGTAACGGGTCCAATTTCTGTTGGCATAGTGAACAGACTGATAAAAAAAGAGCTCTGTGGGACTATTTAGGCGCTCACATTTTGCTAATTTTAGAAACCGTTTGATTATTCCTTCAGACATCTGTGGTTTTGAATTATAACTGTTCTGGACATCTGGTTTGCATACGAGCTGAAGGAGTTGACCCCACTGGAGCAAGTTTTTAGGTGGATTGAAAAGTCATGGAGGTCAGAACAGCTCATATCACGCCCAATGTGAGCTGAAGTAGTGATTTTTGCATGTGTTGCTACTGATGGTCAAACGCTAGTAGTACATGCTATGACAGATTTTCAATCACAAGCTGCATCTTACAAAGTCTCTTGTGATTCATGTCACATGGCACACATTCAGTGTGTACAATGCACCTCACATGGTTGCATGTGCCTCCTCTCTCTCTTTCTTTCTATCAATCTGAGCATATGAGGCAAGTGTCACTAAGAAATACAAGGTCCCTCTGTCTGCAGTCATTTTAAAAATCCATCACATTTACGGTATATCCAGATCAGTTGAACATTGCTGGAGGTGCTTTGAATTTGTTTCCTTTCTGTCACATGAGCAAACTTTGCAAGCGGTTGGATCTATACTCTTGATAGCACATCCGCATTCAGGAAGAGGAATGTTTAAACGCATCAAAGTGCAATCACTGACAAAAAAAATGACATGTGATGGCTGTACGCCACGTTTAAAGCTTGGTCATATTCAATCTCCAAAGTTTTGAAAACATATGTTTCTGTTCCCTTGAAGGAATTGTTAGACATTTTGGAAATATGGTTGTTTTCTTCAATGGTATCATAAGATTGATACCCTTGTTGTGCCTGCTCTGTAAATATAAATCTGCTCCTGGAAGTCACTGCCAAGTTTAGCACACAAACTCCTGTAAAACAACAACTTTTGTTTCTTTCAATTTGCTTTTTTACTGATTAAACTAATTAGACACATTTTGTTACTCAGTAAGCTTTCAAGGAACTGATAAGCGGTTTTTGTTTCCACGTGTTACCAGTCTTAGTGCTATGCTAAGCTAACAGGCTATTGGCTGAATCATTAAGAGTGGTTTCTGTATCCTGGATAACTCTGCAACTAAAGCCATTTCTAAATGTGCATTCTTTCAGATTTCTGGAAAATTTCAGGCAGGCTGCCCCCTGAAAACTTCCCTGAGTTGCTTGTTTCCACATGCACCTCACAGCAGGTGACTATCCCTGTTAGACAGGAGGGGTGGATCTCATTACTTGCACTGAGATTGCACTGTTGCCGTGCATACAATCTATGGTCGTGTGTCGGTCGCAGAATATAAACATCCCCAACCCCTACCGCTCACTCCCTGTTAATTTTCCTCATTATTTTCTTTTGTGTACTCATCAACTCATCCTGACTTCACACAAAAACAACAGAACAAATTTGGGAAAAGTCGGAGTGAATAGCTGTTTGCGTTCACACATGCATCTCACCCCAAAATTTCAGGAAGTTTTCAGGAGTTTTGTGAAAGTATGAAAGCACAATAAGTGATTAGGAATATTTCCCAGAAAGTCAAAATATTCCTTTAATACTGTAAGATAATGTTAAGCGTTAGGATTTAGATTATGTTTTTAAACCAAATGTTCCTTGTATAAAGCCTTAGATCACTCTGTGTCATATTTGGGGCTTTAACTTTTTCTGAACTGAATTAAGGCGTTCTTTGGGCATTTGTCAATTCCTGAATGCAGGTCCATGTGGAAATTCACTTTTCCAGAATGAGGTTCTTATTTCGTGTTTATATTTTTATTGTTGAATAAATGAAGGTTGCATCGTGAGGAGGAAATCGGACTTAGGTCTAGTTGCTCAACTTCAGGTCTAGTTTTGTGTCAGTTAGAGGAGTGCTGCTTCCTGTTGATGCTCAATGTGGCCTAATCACTACATTCTGATGTAATGATGGTTGCATCACATGACAGCCTGCAGCCAAAGAAGTCTGTTTTTCTTCCTTTTACCATACTTTTCAACCCCTTCATGGTTAACCTCAAATAGGGCAGCTCTGCAGGTAAAACCTACTTTCTGAGAAATTGATGTCCAGTGAAGTGATAATATCCTAACTTTGTCAATAAGATGCAATGTGTCTGTTATGTTAACAGTGTCGGGTTTTCACTTCGCTCGGATGTGTTAATGGAATATCTGTGATAAATGTATGCACATGTAAATGATAAACAATATCCAGATTTTTAATAATATTACTAGATTTCTGCAGAAACATAGAGGACAAATATTTCTGTTTGTAATTTATTCCATTAGAGAGGAGCCTCTTCCCCCGGCTTAAGCAGAAGTGCCCTGTTCAGTTTTACGTTGGTCTTTATGTGTAATGCAAGACAGATGTGGCCAACTTTTGGAGAGCCCCACTAGCACGAGGACCGTCTCATTTTCTTCTTTTGTTGTGTTTGGACATCTATTAAAAGACTATACGTTTGATGTTATTTATTGGTTTCCCAGTAAAAGAAGACAGTAGAAAAGGAAGAATGTAAAAGCTGGTTATTAGTCTTGGTATATGCTAAAGTAGGCTGTAGCTTGTGAAATGATTGAATGCATTATGATTTTTAGCACGTGTCCAACAGGCTTGGGATTGTAAGGCCTTAACATGACTACAATATTAAGTGTTATATGAGCCTACATGTGATCTAGGAGAGGAAATATCAATTCAGTTGTGTATTCATACTAATACAGAGACTCTTATTTGAATACAGCTATGAGTATGGGTAGATTAATGACTTCCGATACATGGAAAACTGACAACTGAATTTTTGTTTTTACTGTGCACCTCTTTCCTTTAAGGGTGACACATTCATTTCTTAACAAAAACAACTTAACTAGAGTTCAATGACTTGACTAAAAAACAAAGTCAGCTTATCCATGTAGAAACAGAAACTTTACTCAATGGAGACAAACTGACAGAACGTCTCAGGGAAATATTGAGAATTTAATACATAAAGGTGAAAAGATAAAATATTGGAGCTAGACAGGATAAACTAACTGGGCCAATTAAAAAAATCTAAATCCAAACACTCGGGCATAATTAAGATTACTCTTAACACTGGTGTTGGAATCTTGTATATTATTATCCAGGGTTCAGTTTGCTTTGTCTCTGAGGGTCTCAAGAAGCTTTAAGAAAGACACAAAATGTAATGTTTTAACTTATTAAGACACACAAAGTTCTCTTAAAATAGAAGTCACTGATTGGTTGTTTCATGTCACTGGATGTGTAGAGGCTGAACTAGCTGAATTGTTGACTGTTTTTCTTGAAACAGTCCATGTTGTGGACCCAAAGCCCTTTGACTTCCTTGATGGTTTTTTAATTATAGGTTGGTGAAACATAAATGAACAACTTACTGCTAATGAATACTTCATGAATATTATTGAGAATATCATGTATTTAGGGCTCTAGGATGTGTGGTTATGAATCGCTGTGCAATGCCTGATGAGTCATGGAAATTTACAGATAAAATAAATGATGTAGAAAGAAAAAAGGGAGCGACTTGTTCTTGAAGATGACAGTTGTACAGATATCCGCACAGCTTTTGTTGTATGGGACCCACTCTGTACTTTTCTAAAACAACCAGTTTGGCAGGTATTCTGGGAAAACTGGAAACACATCGCACGCTAGCATGTGCTACTGGCACATTCTCTGACTTCAGTCTTTTTTTAATCTGTATTTGACTTCTTCTTAAATCTATTTGTGGAGAGACAACACTATCATCTAGTTCTTGAAACTATTTTTTATTTGAACTTATTCAAAATATATTTTGGCTAAAAAAAACCTAAACCACACTATCAACATTATCAAAGCTATTGACCAATTTCCTCCCCTTTAAACAACCAAACCATTTCATTGAAACAGTGCCTTAGCTCTGAGTCAATAATACATGTTGGTGTAGACTTTTTGTCAAAAGAGGTCAATACTGATGGTAGATAGCTGTTGAACATTAGCCCAGATCTGACTCCACAAACCTGTTAGTCTTGGATTTTTCTGTTCAATCAGCACTGCCAGAAAAGAAACCCTGCCTGCCTAAGAAGCACCCTGTGCAAAGCTTACACAGAGAGTCTAAACCCATTTCTGTGCCTTCTAGCTGCATCACATGGACGCTCTAATGAGAAAGGGCCTTCTGAGCTAACAAACCCACTAACCTGCCCCCAAACCCCTCACAATGCTGCACTCTTCCTTCTTAACTTGCTGCCCCCCCCCCCCCCCCAAACCCTTTGTCTAAGCAAAACAGTCAATATATCTGACTAACTTGATAAACTGTGCGCACAGCAAAGTTAATTTCTTTCAGAGTGCATGGTAGCCATGGCGACCATCTTATGAGTGCTCCAAAGCCCATCTGGTCTAAACATTACCCCGGCACGGCTGAATGCAGAATAGGCTGCTACACAGTGGTGTGCACATGTGCTTTACACATTGATCCTACCAGGAAATCAATAGTGCCACATATTCAGAAACCTACATTTGCACTTGTGCTTATCAACACCTACAAAGAAACGTCAGTAGCCAACACTGAGTCTATGTAGCCTGATGGTACTATGAGCCTTTTGTGTTAACATGTTTATCTTTTAGATACTCTAGATTCAGCTGGAGCCTCTGTATTGTCTGTTTCTTTGGGGTTTTCGTAATTTATGTCAATTGTTTTTATCACGATTATTTTTAATCATTGTAGACAAGACGTGCTATATGTTGTGTAATGTTTGTGTACTCTGATAAACAAAGGGAATGTGTGAATTGTATTTTCAAATTGTAAACTGCGGATCCCTGAAAGAAGAGCTTCTGGCTATGCTGAAGCTAAGGGGGATCCACATGAACAACCACCTTTTTAGAACTCTACTAAAGGAATGCGTTTAGTTTTAAAAACCTGGGAACAAAACATTTCTAGACCACATTTGTTCCTAAATTGAGTTTCACATTTTAAATGTGCTCCATGTTATCTTGGGTTTGCAGCATTACCTTTTGAGAACCCTAACAGGAAATATATCGTCGCTTTTGGTTACTACACAGAAATACACAGAGAATGATTATTCATATTGACTTTCTCAACAGTCAATTTACCATCCAATACAATCTGGCAGGAGATGGAAAACTCCAACACAGAGCAAAGCAGTGAACAAACGCTGATCCCCCTGTTTCTTCAATTCACCTCCAGCTTGAAAGTCTTGGCATATGAGTTTGCTCAGGGGCACATCTATTTAGCAAATATGTCCTCCCTGTTTGAAAGAACCAAATCTAAACCAGCTTCCAATTAAACAGGAACCAGAGGTGAACAGTAAACAGAGCTCAGGGAAACATTATTATAGAAGGGAAATTAAAACATGGCAAACAACATGGCAGTCAAGGAATTCTAAATAGACTATCAGGGAATATTTAATTTTGATAAAGACTGAGGTAGGGATAATGGTTTATCTTTAATAACAAATAAAGATAGTCTTTACACATGAAGCCATAGATCTATAATGTAGCACCAGCAGGTCTTGGAATGACTTTTCACAAAAAAACATGTGGTCTGTGCTCTTTTGTCTTCTGAAAAGTGGATGCAAGGATATTCCTTCCCCCGATGAGTTCCAGGCAGCACAACCGAAGCCACTGTTGCTAAGCTGCCTCTTTCCCTCCACTGAGTAGGAGGCACGCGACTCTCAATGAATGGAAATCACAAATCCTTCTGAGTGAAGGAAATTTTCTGTGATTCATGGCTACAGTGCAAGGATTTATAAAGTCTTCGCTCCATCTCTCACACCCCATTTCTCATTTCATCGGGTAGTATCGGGATTTTAAACGATTTTAGCGTTCAGGGCTTAAACATGGTTTGAGTTTTGTTTTAGGAAAGTCTAGCAAACAAGAAGTGTAATAAAAATATAATATAGCTTTAGGAATAGTCAGCCATAATTGGGAAAGTATTGTTCTAATGCCCATAAACTGTATTTGTATCTTCCACATCTGCAAGACTTTTGCTTTGGTTGGACACCTAGTATTACAAGTATTACTCTGCTTGAATACTGAATATTATTTCATGCAGGAGACTAGAGTCTAGAACCTTGAGCTATAGCCTGACTTACCCAAACATAAACACCTTTAAAGTCTAAAACCTGGTTTGATTGTCTCCGAGCAGTGCGTCTTGGAAAGACACCAGCTGCTGTACCCGTGCATTCCACTTATGAAACATTATATCGAGCCCGAGCCACTTGAAGCCATCAGAAGTAGTTAGTGATGTCATTCAAGCCTTCACTAGGGTTACGCTTCTAAATGACATTCAGGAGCAGCTGTCTGTCTTTGTGCTCCGTGTGTAGACAACAGGGGGCCATGGGGCCCAACCCTTTTCAATGACAGCTCATAGCAGACAAGCCATCCATATCTGCCAGCCATTTTCAGACGAGGGCCTTCACAATTAGCTGTTAAGATCACTGTGCACCCCATTGAGATTGTGCTATCATGACAGAGCTTTGTAAATCACAAGATAGGGGCTTCAGCTTTGGAAATACCAAAATCAACCAATTTCAACAGAAGACTTATTTTGACAAGCAATAGAAAGCCAATGTTCTTTGTTCTGAAAGCTTTTTATCTACCAATGAGCCTGTTAGAATTAGCCCTGTGACAAAGCCTTGTCAAGATTTTGATTCAACCAGAACTGACTGACGCTGCACATGATGACAAGAGACTCTTACTGAGGGCCTAGCATGAGGTTAGGTCACTTTTCGAGATTTCTGATGCATATTGACAGCCTGTTTGCGGATTTGCTACAACTCCACACATTGTTACACTTATGTAAAAAAAAAAAAAAAAAAGCCACATTTTGACTATAAAGGGAAACCTTCCAGCATGAACCCTACAAATATAACAACTTTCCTTCCATGACCTCGAGTTGGAGTTGAGAGAGTGGTTATTAATTCGTGTGACTTGACTGAGAAGCGTAATCTTCTGCCCTGGCACTACTAAGGCCTTCATCTGTGCAGGAGCTACGCAATAACACAGTGACATAAGCATAAGACAAAGTCTGCTCTCAGTCTCGCCACATTCACAAGCCCCGCGCACTGCCGCGGCTGTGGCAGTTTTTTTTTTTTTTTTTAAATCTTAACTTCTAATGGCTGAACTGGCGAAAAAACACCATTCACCAAGATTGTCCAAACGTAGAAAAAGGCGCCCGGACGAGAGGCGGGAAGAGATGCTACTCGCTTTGGGGCAGTTACATAACATCTCACTTGCCTCTCTCTCTGCGGAATGCCAGGATAGTGTTTGTAAACAGAGCGGCCATGTGCATGCGCTCACGTGGAGGAAGCGTTTGAGTCCCTGCCCTCGCTGTCTCACCCCTGAGGTAAACCCTGACATCGATACATGCTCACAGGGCCAGCAACACTCCCTGCAGCCCGTGCCACTCAACCAGAGCGTTATCACCATCGCTCCATAATTACACCTCTGCCCGGATAACAGCCTCGTAGTAAAAGAAGGCCATGAGTCTTTATTTGGGATTTACACTTTATCTGATGGAGCAGTCACTGGTAATACATTTGCGTCTCAGACTCGTAAAAACATTCTTATCATTACACAATTTACAGTGGGGACAAAAGAACCACTCCTGACTGCAATTTCACCAAAACCTCTTCAGTTATGTTGGGCTGTCATGGACATGGAAGACAAGATTCTTGTTGGGGATTGGGAATAGCTCTTATTTGCCGACCATAGAGATGAGACATATTGTCTGTGATTGGGCTTTGATTAATAGACATTATTAAGAATTATTTTCAAGTAAGATGGAACAAAACTGTCTACTGTTATATTGTAATATATCATTTCGCACACTTGGTCCATGCACAGAGAAGAGATTCACAATTTGAGAGACCTTCTGATGCGCTCTTTAAGCCTCAGAACTGATCATTGCTTAAAGCATTGATAAACTTCAAGTAGAAAAAAGTAATGCAAATATGTTTCAAAAGAAATGGTTTGATCTGTCAAGACTGCACTACAATGTGGCGCCAAGATTCCTTTGCTGCTTATTGTGGTTTACTGCTTCTCTCTCGCTCTCTAAAGACAAACAACCCCCAATAGCAGACATGAGGGAAATCAATACTGCAGAAATCAATGCAGCTTTAAGTATCTCGCCATTTTGTCTCAGGAAAGCAGGCAAGCTTTGACCAGCCAGCAGTCAGGTGTAGTGCAATCTAAAATGTCTAACCTACCACTGGGCCTGTTTTTCTGTGTCACCGGTGCAACAGCCCCTGGCTGGAAATATGATGCGTGGGCTGGACAGAGCAGGGTCAAAGGTGAGGGCTTGGATTAGGACTTGGGTATTGTAAGTGGACAGCATTGTTGTGGGACGCTATGGCAACTGGACATTCTTCCCAAAGGTGATATTGTCTTAGCTCTAGGAGTGACATAAAGGGGACTTACAGCCATGGCGAAGGAGCAATCCAACCACACGGCTTTATCTGTAGGTGTAGATGGAGGAGAGCAGCTATGTGCATGTGATTGATCTATCTGGCCCTTCCCCCACTCAGCCCCCTATAGACCCATTTATGCTCTGGTTCCTTTGCAGCTGCTGGTGTAAGAGCAGCCCTGCAGAGCCTCCAGAAAAAAATGTGTCTTTATTTGTAGCTTTATTAACGTGGATTTATTGTGCAAGTCAGGATTAACATTTTGCAAATCCTACGTACAGTACAACTGAAAAGAAATGGGAAAGACATTTGCACAATCACAGTTACGAAAATCCATTTAAAATGGGATTTCATAAAAAAGCAATGGACTGTGTCCCGATCTGTGCAAACTAATAAGCTTAGGAAACATTTGAATAAATATATCATGAAAGTAGACATCACGATTTAAAAAGCACAAAACTGATTGGTTGTTTGCTAGTTTTAGCTAAAAAAACAAAAAAAAACAGTTTTCTATCATCCTATGTTCCTTGAATTAAACAACAAAATACACCAATATGACATTTTCTGCTCTCTTACATGAGAAGTCATTGTGTTAAAAAAACATACAAGATAAGGGGGCGATGAGATGATTACACATATCCACACAAGCAAACGTACATAGACATGCACAGAATTGCAGATCACCTGATATCATGCAGTCACAACATACTTTATTAACACTATGGAGTACCCCCCTTGTGTTGACACTATACAGTCAATGACCAGACTTGCCATATCAAAACACAGCCATGCCATTGCGTCACAGGGGTTCACAGACAAAGTAGGTTTTAAAAGTTAGCTGTCAGCTCACTGGGACTAAACGGGCCCTTCCACCACATGTATTATTATTGTATTTCAGAGTAATGTTTGCACTATCTATAAGCTGAAAGGCATCTTTGGAATATTAAGGAACACTGAGCTTTTGTGTCATGACATCAAAGCTGAGCAACGGATTCTATATTGACTTCACTGTCACTATTTCACTACAACAGGTCCGAAAACAAAAAACGCACCACTGCTAAGACCTTATCTGAATTCCTGCGTTTATCCTGCAGACAGCCCACACTGTTCGGTTACAATGCCCAGTAATGATAATAATACATTTCATTTGTATAGCACTTTGCAAAGTTACACTCAGACAAAGCAAGTTAAAGGAAAAAAAAAACCATTCAAACCATGTCGCAAAAAGCAAGATTAGTCATTAAATGCAGGTCTAAAAAGGTGGGTTTTGATCAGTGATTTGAATTGGGGGTAGGTCGGTACAGTCATGGATGTGTTTGTGGAGAGAGTTCCAGAGGGAGGGGGCTGCAATGGAAAAGGCTCTGTGGCCTATGTAAAAGGTTAGTGATTATACTACACCTTGCAGGCGGGCCTTTCCTTTACTTTTTACCTGAGGCTACACTGTGGTAACATTATGACTACTCAGTGGAATACACAACCCCCAGTACACAAACATGAAAGAGAACAGTTATTTCCTAATGGGTCATTCAGATGTTAATCAAAGAGTAACACCGAGTGGGCTCAGAAAAAACTAACAAACAATTAGCTATTACCTAATTGAGATTAAGCCCAATATAACAACTTAGACATTTTCAACTTGTGTAACTGTGTAAAAAAAAAATCTTCATACAAACACAAAACCCTCAAAACATTTAGGGGTATGCACCTCAGTATTATCTCACTGGTGTGTAGTGTGTGTCTTCACACCCTGCTGTTACTTTACTTTGACATGTTTTACATTCCCTCATGTACTGTTGATATGTACCATTTTGAAGAACAACTTTCTGTATACCATTCCATTTCAGCTGAGCATTTAGCTCTTTATCAATGCAGCACTTTTACCAGTATTTCAAAACGGAAATATTTGTACTGTTACAAAAATAGAGGACTTTAATTCTTTCTTCACATCTGCAGTCTACACACAGACACACATTCCTCCAGTATTGTCAATAATCAATCTGCCAATTGGGTTGGTGTGACCTTTAACTCCTAAAAAGTAAAAAAAAAAACTTCTTTACAAACAGATTTGTGTTGCTTCTCTCTGGTAACACTCCCCTGTTTAGTAGACATGCTTAGAGGTAAAAACCTGCTTTAGAATTGCCAGCCTTGTCACCCCAGTTAATGGTGCAGTAGGATAGAGTTTCATTTCCTTCAGAGCTTTCTGACCTTGTCTGCCTTCACTACACTCTTGCCACTACTACAATTCTCCTCTCTTCTGCTTCTCCTTGGGGTTTGCCTTTGTGTCTGCTTGTCATTCAGCGGTGAAAGCAATGAAAGCTGATTAACAGAGATACACAAAGCCAGGAGCTATTCCAGCTCCACTGCTGTGCAGAGCCTATGCATGTCCAGGTTGGACTTTATTTTACTCTCCAACACAGTCTTCACACGGTAAAGGCTCAACAAACACATACACAGCCATGGATTTTAAAATGAGAGGATAATGAGTTCAAACTACCTGCATGTGTACATGTTTGATTACAAAATTCATTGTTCTGTAATAGTGATTAATTACACATAAATGTAAAAAAAAAATGTATTCCCTCTCTTAAAATCAATACACTTATACAAAAAGACACATATAACAACCATTTAATGCTATTTCTATTAAAAATGCCAGGTTTAAATGTCAAGGAAAGGCAGAGAGCTTTAAAGAGGCATTTAAAGAAAAACTCCTCTACAAGCAGTCTAAGTACTCCGTTATCTGTGCTGCATTCAAAAGCAGTTAGAATGTTGAGTGAACACAGGACACAGAAAGTGTCTGTGAGTCTCAACAGGCAAATAAAAGAAAGAAAATTGTCAGCCATGTTGGAGTAGCTTTATCTAATATCCCCTCCTTATTATGTTGGCTCTTGCTTTTACGGTGGGGGACATTGAGCCATTCCTCGCCTGATACAGAAAACACCACAAAACACACCCGTGGTCAAAAGACACGAGGCTAAAGCAGAGTATTAACACACTAAGCAAGGTCTCACCTCCTGGTTACGTCCCTCCACTTTGTAGAAATTCCAATAAACCGTCTGGAGCTTCTCTTTAACAAATCCTAAAGGGCAGCCATCTTGCCTCCTTCTGTTCTTCTATGAAACAGACTATCCTCCACATCAATATTCATGGAAACCAGTCTGACGTCAGCTCTCATCATCAGGAGAAGCCCGGGTGTCGCTGTTTGGCGGCCTGAGAAGCACACTCATGTGGCTTCGGTTTGTTCGGCTACACAGGCGCAGAGTAGACGAGATGTGGCTGCAGGTCAGAAGGGGAGCGCCTCGCTTTGCTGGCAAACTGAAATAATCACAAAATCACTTTCCTGCCGGGTCCTTCCCACACAAAGAGACAGGTTTTCTTTCCCTCCTCTGCTCCCTCCTCTTTTTTTTTCTTCGCTCAGCCGCACACAATAGTGAACACTATGATGGCTGCCCTGAAGCACTGGAGTGGATTTAGTGAGCAGGACAGGACTCCACCTCCCAGTGCACTTCATGTTGAAAATTGCACCGCTCTCAACAGTCTGACTGAGGCAGGGGAAAAGATGCCTCCACCCCCCCTTCCTTTTTTTTTCTCAGACAGGAAGCCAAGTGACTCAGGGTTTTTCCCTCCCTTCTCACACCAATCTCGACTTCCTCCTTTCATTTTCTTTCTTCCTCTGTCACTGGTTGCAGAAGTTCCCCTCTGGTGTAATAGCACTCATCTTTTAAGCACATTACAGCAACATTTGGAGGTGGGCAGTTTGGAGTCAAACCAGTTCAGCAGTGTTCTCATTTTCCAGCCGCCGTGTCTTATTTTGGCACACCTCGTCTGACTGGCTGGCTCATTTTTAGAGCGGAGTGAAAGACAACTCTGCCGCCTGCATACAGGCAGCATAACTCTGCTTCATGTGGTTGCCAAGACCCACCTCCTGTTGACACTGGCCACGTGGGCCTGAGAGAAATAGAGGCAGCAGTGTGAGAGACAAAAAACGGGGCTGAGGGTGGTTTAAAAGACAGATTCACCCATGGAAGAATGCCATAATAACACAAGGAAAGATGTGTCATAATACAAAGAGTACTTAAGCAGACAGGCGTACTAGTTTTTACGCAGAGCTGTGAGTTTGAGTGTTGTTTTTGAAAAAGTCTGTTGTTGCATCTTTGATTTTAAACATGTTAGAAAAGTTTCCAAAGATGGAACAGAAATAAAATAGAATAGATCAAACCACCAGTCAATGGCCCCTCCATTTACTAAACTACACAATTCCTCTTTTTCTTTCCTAACAGGTTACAACTGTCTTAAAATGAATCTGCCTTTAGCTGCAGTTGAGGCTTAAGCAGCGACCCCACCTCTTTCCTTGCGGCCCCTGCCTTGCTGCAGTGACATTTGTTGACTCAATAGTTTCAGGGCCGAGAGCAGAAAAGGAGATTTGTTTTTACACAGATTGGGGGAGGGGAAGTGGCTGCAGAGAGGAAGGAGGAGACACTCTTAACTGCAACACACAGACCCTGTAAACACAAAGTGGAGCCTTTTTACACGCAGGCTGTTTTTATCCTCGCATAACTAAGCTGTTACTCAGGTGGACGTTAAACCAATGAAGTGTAAACCTTTAAATCACGTTATACAGTCACATTTTTTTTTTTAATCTGTCATTCTAGCGGCTTGTGGGGACATTTTACTAGTCAACCTTTAGCAGTGCATTTCTGAAGCGTGTCCTAAATGATCAAAGTCACACTTCTGATTTTCATCATGGACACTGTTCAGGTGAAGTCATTCTCTAAAAATCCTGATAAACTTCATTCTTTCAGCCTAAAATGAAGAAGCAGAAGAAAAGAAATAGTGGTGTTGGACTTCTAAAACTTTAGGAGGTTTATTTTGAAGCCCTAAACAAATACCACAAGTGGTTAATAAATGCAGATGCAGCATATCGACTCAGATTTGGACTGTTTTATAGGGCTAAAAAGACAACGGCCTCAGCTCAATCAAAACCATTGTTAAAGCGACTGCAGCTTATATCAATGAGTCATGTATCAGCTTTATTTGTAAGAGATACGAGGTTGACTGAATGTTTCTGGAGTTTCTAGGGCACCGCAGACAATGACATGTACATGTTTGTCTTGAGCTGGTGTCCGTTGTTTGCATTGCCCTATTTGAGCTGCACCTTGCCCATGACTGATACTTAGAGGTGTTGTGCTGAGCAATCATGAAATCCCCCCAGAGGACTTGTGAATATCTTAAGAAGTCAATAAATGAGAGGACACTTTTCTTTCTTTATTATCTGCCATCAAGGTGCCCCTGAGCAAGGTGGTAAACCTTCCACTGCAGCCATGAAGTGTCCCAGTGCTCCGGGCCGCAGTGCTATCAGGGGTTGTTTGGTCTGGTCAGCTTCCTGGCTGTGCTGCTTCAGGTTGTTGTTATATTCAAGACATGGCGCTCAGTGAACAGTAAAAAAAAGTCTGTTTAAATTACATTTTAAATGCACACTGACATTTCTTTTAGCTGTTTTCCATTTCTCAATGTTATTTTCTTAGGTAACTTTTCCATGGCACCAAGCTTCTATATTTGTATCTATTTTTTATATAGAGCTTGATCTGCCATCACGTCACACCAGAAGTGCAGTAAATGCATTTATCAGAGCTTATCTTGCTACTTAAACTGGCTGCACTTATTTAAGCTTGTGCATTGGAGGCAGGAAGGCAGGAGACCCCCTTGCTGGGGCTGTTTCCCCCTTGTAAAGCTACTGTAACTCGTAAAATCAGAGATTATCTCGTCATTCCTCTCACCTTGTCACATTTCAAAGGCCTGGCGGCATGTGCCGTCACCTCCATCTGTAAACACAGAGCTGTGGCCTGACACTGACCTCAGGGTCACCAAAATTTAGGCCCACTTGTCACTTGACTGATTTCACACCTGAAGAGGATGATGAGGATTAGTGAAGAATTTTACTGTTCCCAGTGCCCTTAATGATTTGTGATAAACAAATCAAACACAGGAGCCTGCTGGTCCTCCCAGGTCAGCGATCTGGCTCTCTGCTCTAAGATGTGTGTGTCACTATAACTCATGAGGTAGTTTCTAAATTCACTCCCTAAGCAGATGTTTTTTTAGCTCAGACTGTGGCTTTAAAGTATGGGTTGATATTATCAAGCTGGGTGGTGCAGCCACAGCGAATTGAGTCATTTGTTTCTGCATATCATTTGCCTTGTTGGAAATTGTAACTGACAAAAGGCAGGTAGTCTCTCGGCCTGATAAGGCCGACTTATATTTCCCCAAAAAACACCAACACCAGGCTACACATTGATGTAGCCCATATTAGATACTTAAAGAGCTGTTCACTTATGTAAAGCTACATTTTTTGAAAAGTGTGTAAAAAGTTCAAACAAAAGTTCTTTGTCAACTTAACAGTTTTTAATTTATTAATTGCAAAAAAAAAACTATGAACAAAGTTTTAATTTATTTGTTCTTAGGTGTCGCATACATTTACGAATCTTGGAACAAGCTCCACATTTTTTATTTTTTAAATCACTGTCTTAAGTTCAAGTCATATCCACACAAACCAAATCCAAACACCATGCCACAGTGTTTAACTAGCATTAACAGATATCTTCCAAACATTTATTTTTTTCTATATTTGGTCGGGACAGGACTGTATTTAAAAAAAAAAAAAGAAAATGAGTAATTGAGAGTAGTAGTAGTTTATTTTTCAATCAGCATTTACCTTTTGCCTTGTGAAAAAATACAGTATTACATAGTAATATATCACTCTAAAATACTCAGAGGGATTCAATCAAAATAGTGTGTGCCTGCCCTTTTCTTCTCTAATATCTGTCTCTTGTGTGCTTTGAAAAGTTAATTTTCTGTATTTAGTGTGAATTATTGACTCCTAAATAAGGTGGAGACTCAAATCAGTATAGGCTGATTTGTGTTGAAGGCACTGATTTACAGCTGTCTTTCTTTACATTGTTCTCAACAGGGAGAAAAGGGTGACATCTGAGGCACCCGAAGAGCTGCTGAGGCTCGTGGTGAAGCTGAGAAAACCGGCACTTCCCACAAACAGCCGTGGTATTAGCACACATCTCACCTGGGGCAATCTAAACACAAACTCTTTATGTAGGGTAATAACAAGGTAGCCTCTGTTTGGGCCAATACACAAGCGTCTTGACAAACAAGATCACCCCCCCCCCCCCCCCCCTAACAAGATGTCACCCGGTGCTGCCCCTCCTCCTGCAGTTATCTTAAAAGACAAGGGAGAGTCGTTAGTGTGGCTCTCACAGAGCCTAATTGTTTAAGCCTCGGCGGGGGGTCTGGGGCAGGATGGTGGAGATAGAGGTTAAAAGAACAACAGAGTTATTAAACAACAGTTTTATTTAATATTATTTAGCTCTGAAGGACTATTTATTTCAGGTATTTTGTCCCACCTCACGATTCCACTGTGTCCATTGTGTGTATTTGTGTGTGCATGCGTGTGTGTATTTGTGTGTGTGCGTGCGTGCGTGTGTGTATTTGTGTGCGTGCGTGTGTGTATTTGTGTGTGTGCGTGCGTGCGTGTGTGTATTTGTGTGCGTGCGTGCGTGCGTGTGTGCGCGTCATCTCACAATTGACAGAGCTGCTCCCCGGGCACAGCAGGGTTGGATAGGACCAATCATTGCCTGCTGCTGTCCCCGTGACAACCAACTGCTCGTGATAGGTTTAAGAGCTGGTTCCCGCAATCAGGCTGCAGGTGCTTCCATCCTCCCCTCCATCACTGCCCCCCAGCTGAAGCCTCTGAGGCTCAGCCCTCTGTTGAGAGCAGGGAAGCCCTTTTTCTTTTTTTTCTAAAAGCAGCTGTGTGATACGAGCCTCTCAAGCACTTCTCCAGCTCCCAGGCCCAGTGAGGAATCACCGCCTGGTCCAGCACATGTTTCTAGTTAGGGTGCAGATCAAAGCTACTTTTCTTTCAAGCTCTTCTCAGACCAAGGGAAGAAAGTAAAAACTCACCTATATGTACACATATTTAATATTTAGTTAATACACAGGAACAATCTCTTTCACTTGATGATTGACTGATTTGGAAAATAAACATCTTTCCGGGCTGTCCTTGGTAAGTACCTGGCAGTCTGCACTGAAGCCCCACTAGTTGCTGCCTACCCTTCCTCGTGTTTGGCACGGAGCATCTGATGACCCCTGCTGGTGAAGCCCTATAGGACCTAGAATACATCTGATCCTCCTCTTAAGGAGAACGAACAGGCTCACATTTCCTTCATTTTCCTGCACTTTCATGTTTAAACTTCATGAACAAATTCTGAAACCTGATTATAGTCGTGTAATTCTCTCAAAGTAAAACAAATCTGATTTATTTGCAGAGTCGTCAAGTTTTTATGACTCACAGAAACAATGTGTAGCTGTTAAAACAGTCACTTCGTGTGCTGACAAACTCACACTTGACATTTACAACCCTTTTCAAATTGTGATTTCACAACAGCACCGTAAAGAAACTCCCCTGTCATTATGTCTTTATATTAATGCTGCATGGCATCAATATGAAAGCTGTGCTTAGTATTGAAAAACATAATGCACACCATAATATTGGTGTCTCATTCTGTGATTTCACAGCGGTACGGCATTGCAAAGCACAATGGGTAAAGAAACAGCTAGGTCTCCACTTACACACACGTAGAAATGTACACACTTAGTCTAAAACAATAAAGAAAATAATGTCTTTATGAAGATTGGAAGTCTTTCCTTCAGTAAAGTGTTAGTGACCTTTAGGACGAGGAAGACTTGTGGCCTAGCGGCAACTTCCGGTCTTGAAAAAGCCAATGCGGAAGCGCAAAATCCTGCAATTTGTCGAGTGTCTGCTTGAGGCTAGCTGCAGGAACAAAAACAGGCAAAAAAAAATAAAGCTTAAATTAACATGTTTACGGACTGGTTCAAAAAACAAAATAGGTCTGATTAGTTACTGTCGTCACTGGCACACACTGTACAGGGGGTGAATTTTTTTTTAAACAGCTCCGTTTTGATTTTGAAAGTGATTCGTGTTCTTCATAGTTAAGCGCGTAGGCGGCATGATTGTCAGGTGGTGCGCATTGTTACAGTTCGTCAAGAGGCTTAAAACCCGACTCTAAGCCTGTCATTTCGCTGACTGAAATTTAGGGTAAGACAGGATTTCCAGCATGAGTTGCCGATGGGCCTCCGGAGCCCCCCTGCCCTAACAGATAGCTGATGCCACTCTAGGCATCGTCCATTCATATTTACATTCTATGTTGCTTGTGGCCTAGCACCTCACTATGAAACTTGTCACCTAGATGGCTGTTCATCTTGAGTCAGGTTTTGTCCCAGAATTCTGCCTCTTTAAAGGATGTTTTTCTTGCCACTGTAACATTGCTAAATGTTGCTGAGTGCTCTGCTCATGATGGATTAACATTGGGTCTTTGCAATATAGAATTAGGTGTTTTCAGACCAAAAAGCTCTGGGGACTTTTTTTTAAGAGGAACTATCCACTAAGGAGTTCCCTGAGAACTACACACCATCAGGACTTCTTTTCTGTCTGCTTTTGGAGGGTACCTACTCTGAGGCAGGAGCTAAGAAGGTTCCTCTAAACATGGTTCTATGAAGTAAAATACTGTAATTCATAGTTCCTGCGGTGGAGAATCAATAAAAAAGGGGAAGGGTTCCAACAGTTCCTAGAACTATGAAAAAGTTCCCGTGGTGTGAAAACACCTAATGAGTAAGCTCCTTTGCCTTCTCTTTTGTAATATTAAATGACAAAGGCTGAGGTCTTTTAAGTGTCTTGAGATAACATTTGTTATATTTTGGGGGTATACAAACAAAGATTAACTGATCTTTATGTATTATTGATGGTGTGTCTACTCAACCTTCAGTGAAAAATGGAATGCTTCGTTGTAATTCCCACACAGGAATTTTCCCTCATTGAGTCAACTTTTTTCTCAGAGCCTATACAGTTCTTCTATAGGTAGGACGGTAAACAATTCACCTGCACAGGATTGTTGCTCAACTTGTTTGTCAGGCTGGAATGATGCACAACCAGCCTGTTGAGCTGCCTGCAGCTGTGGCTCACAAACAACCACACAGCTGCCCAGCAGAGGCAGCAGCTGCCGCCGCCGCCGCCTCCTCCTATCCTCCTTATCTTTGCATTGGCAGCTGAGACGCTCCTTCCAGATAGCACAGACATGAAATCATCCCTTCACCTGCTCGGGGCTCGGTTCAGGATGACGAGCACACAGAGCAACAGTCGCCCCCGGCCATGTTGTCTATCACCAGACAAACCTCCCCTTCCTCTGAACTGCTGAACCATAAAACACTTAAAGCTGACAGGAAATAAAAACAGATAAGAAGTAGGAACGGCAGGATTTTACTCCCAAAACAGTGTGTTAGGATTGTTTGAGATTAGACTCAGATTAAGGCATCCAGAGCAAGATTCATCCAGATGGGGAGAGGCAGTCTGGCATTAAGGTAATTAAGGTGATGTTTTGCAGCAGTGAAGATGTGCTTGTGACTCAGAGGGTGTCGCGTAACAGCTGTGGCGTGACACATAAGCCCCCCGCCGCAGCCCGTCGCTGATTGTGGCGAGTCCTTGGCTGTGACCTTGCTCTCCCTCTGCCCACGCTGTTGTGAGCAGGGGATGGTTGACGATCAATTTCAGCAGCATGTGCACTGCGGAGGAAGGCAGCATATGGTTAGACATGATTTACGCACAAACACGAGCGCTCCTTGATACCCCCCCCCCCATCCTCCCCCTCCGCTCACCAACAAACAAACAAGTACTTACATAAATTATAATTATTTGTGCTGTTGCTCAGACTTCGGGTGAATGGTGATGCTGACTGAAGGTGTAGGTTTGAGCAAAGAAGGAGAAGGGTGTAAAAGCAGCACAGAATGTGACCCTCTTTTAAAACGCAGTATGATCCAAGCTTTGTCTTTGTTGTTCTTGTTAAAGGATAGGTATATATGTACATGCCCGTGTGTGAGTAGAAATAGTTTTTGCGTTCTTTCCTTTTCTTTCATTTCAACTTTACTGTGATTGATGAAAAAAGCCTGAACACCTTCTTGTGACGCCCCTCATAAAATGTATTACAAAGTATTCACATTTTAAGAAGAGGCAAACTAAGATCTAGTTATTGCCCAGATCCCTTGGGGTGCTGCAGTAAAACAAAAAAGGTCTACTAGTCTTGTGCTACCTTACGAAGATGATCAATTGGGTTGCCCAACTCCGACACATACACACATGTTACTTTAAAGAAAACTTTAGGATTTATTTTAGCACTGTTGCACTTACTTTTAATTAGTCCCCCGTCACTTACATTGAAAAAAAAGTACTGAGAATTGATCTCCTGGCATGCAACCTTCATGAACCACAGTCATGATTTCAACAACATACTGCTAAATGTTTCAGTGAACATTACGGCACCTGAGGCGAACATCCAAATAAATGTTCAAAAACAAAGCAAAGAAACCAAGATAACTGTTCATTTTGATTTATAAAAAGCCTTCAGCTAATAAAAAAAAACTCTGAAACTCAAAGATTTCTGTTCTTTATTCACGTAATTGATGCAGTTTATGTAATTCTGTTGCATTTTTTTTAATCCTCGCCCATGAAAGTGGGTCTTAACCCTTCCTTTCCAATTTGTAAAATAACCCACATCCAAACAAATCTAAACTAGAGACCTCACTTTCCTTCAAAACGTTTTGAGATTTTGTCGCTGCTTGCTTTTATACAGAGCGGTTAAGTCTTATACCTCAAACTCAGCCTTAATCAATGGATTTCTTTGGGCTTGTTTCTGAATGTTTTCTTTGTTGAACTCTATTTCTCTCCAGCCCCCATTCCCCCTCACACCAAACATGCAATTTAAATTAAAATGATTTTCATAAAAAAATAAAATAAAATAAAAACCCAATACAAATCTGTATATTCCTCCAGCAGAAACTTTGCCAGGTTCTAATAAATCCCCGGTCTCTGAATTATCAGGAAGCAACACACAGCGATGTTGTTTGGCTCTGACCATTGACCTTCAGTCACAGTCGCGCTCCAGCCAATGTTCAGAATGACTCAAAGATTATCGACTGGTGATGTTTGTAGAGCCGTGATGCTTTGTAGTTCTCTGATGGTGGTTGTGATAAAAGCGTAGTGCGGCTCCTTCACAGTGAGGTCCAGCAAAAAAAAAGGGTTTGAGAGCCGAACACCATCGATTGTGGTCAGGTTACGTTTGTTTCATGTGACTGAGCGGTAAATCCTTGGAAGAGAAATTTGTTGTCTAGGTTAACCAAATGACAAGATTAAGATCCATGTGTGTTGTTAGTAGTTGAAATGTGAATCCAGGAAACCCCTTAGAGAACAATTTAGAAAAAAAGTTTTCACTTTATACATATGTTTAGTTTTATTTGGGCTCTGAGAGAAAGATGTATTGCGGGCCAAATGGTGTCATTTAGATGTAATTTCTGACGCTCATTGTCTCCCATTCAAAACGATAACAAGTAGTATGATGATGTTGTGAGAAAGTTGTTCATAAACTACAGTAATGAGTTTCTATCCAGCTTAGACAGGTGACCAAATGAAGCACACCTTGTATATAATAACCTTATTATCTGGTTTTGACAATCAAAACACAACTCAACAAAATTGATATATATCTCGGATCTCTTTTGGGGGTTTTGAGGTGGAAGTATTGGGCAGGTTGAGATAAAAATCACATTTTTCATTTTTTTGGGTCAAAAACCAAAGGATGACTGTCAGATCAAAAATCACAGGATTCTGATTACTTACATGTCTAACTTTTTTTTTAGCCATGTCAAATACACCCATGCCCAACACTGCAAATACCATCGCAGTCATTAAATTCTTTGTCAGCTTAATGTCCCCCATACCAGAAAACCATCATATTGTAAACAAAGAACTTTGTCTTAAATCTGTCACTAGAAAGGTTGTCGACTTCAAACCCAGCTTAAAGCTCCTGTGAGGAGTTTGTAGCTGGTTATAGAACAGACTTCAATTAATACTGATGCCTCTATATGAGCTTCAAAAACAAAGGCGAGTAAACAGCGAGAAGATTAATCACTTTTATAAAGTTATTTTTAGAGCCTGTCACAGCTGCTGCCAGTTTGGCAAATTTACATCACGCTGCTGAAACAGGCTGTGTTTACGTTTTCCACTCAGTCTCACATTTGACAGAGGACATACAACAGAATGACTTCAGTGTCAGGAACAACACTACTCGGACATGTAGAGGACAGAGCCAGCAACGGAGCAAGATCAGAGGAACCGCTTTGACCACAGAGGAGCCAAAAATCACACAACCTGAAGCCTCTCACAGGACCTTTGAGTTGTTATGATCAGCCAACCAGAAGAGCTTTTTTCAAATGGGGGAAAATTAATTAATAAAACTGTTCCACTCAGGTCATATATTTAATCATCATGTAACTAGCAAGAAACCATGAAATCAACTTTAATCTAACATGCATCAAAACATGCAAATCCTCTCTCTAAATGGAACATTCAATCTGCTGCTTAAGGGTAGTTTTAACACCCCAGAGCAAAGCTGCAGATCTTTGACTTTGGATTATACTCATATATGCAGCAAAGCCAGCCAGGGAGCATTTAAGTCAGATCCAGTCTCAGTGTGTCCCAGCCCAGCTCTTGGAATCCTCAAAAAACACACACACACACACACACACACACACACACACACACACACACACACACACACACACACACACACACACACATATACATACATACACACACACACACACACACACACACACACACACATACACACACACACACACACACACACACACACACACACACACATACACACACACACACACACACACACACACACTTGGCAGCAGCGGGCTATCAGCTCTCTTTAACAGAGAGCGCCACCATAATGATATTTTTATTCCACGAGACATGGCCTAAATGATTTCATGTGCTAATGCGATGGGCTTGGCCGTCCCCAAGGCAACGGCACTGGTCTCATTAGGGTTTCCAGTCATGAAAGTAGTGAAAAGGGAAAAGCACTGAATGTGGTCGTTAAATACATCATCAAAGAGGTGTGTCTCCGCGCTCTCGTTAAAGTTAAGATAACGCAAAAAGCTCCTCGCTCATGGGGAAAGGGGGTGGGGGTGGGGGTTGCATCTGAAGGGGAAAGTCAGTTAGTGTTTGCTTGTATCTCTGTTTTGTTTTTAATTACTGAGTCATAATGACATTTCCATGTCTTTGAAAATAAATTAATTTACGCTGGCTAAAAACACCAGTTGCATGGGTGAATTCCAGTGAATGTGCAAAATATTACCTGCACCTCAAAAAGTCTCAAATCTCTTTCTCTTTATTTACATCTCTTCTTTTGTCATTACTGAGAATTTTATGCACACAATTCTTCCTACAGTAGGCTCTTATCCTAATTCACATTATAAATTATGCTTTGAATTTTTTGGGAAAAGCAATTAAACACGTTCCCATGAGACTAATGGTGAGACATGCTGTATGTTTCTTTCATTACTGCTATAAATATGCTTCTGTGCAGATACATCCTGCTTTGATTCCTCCTAGTAGACACGAGATATTTAACATAAATCTTATTTCTTTAACATCTTCAATTGAATCTAGCTGCTGCAGGATATTAGCAGTAGAACATTCCAAAAATGAGTCATATCCCCGCATGGAAGTGTAATGTATAGGCCTTCATTACCTGCCTTACTATTCATTAAATGTCCACTAGAGGGCAATGTGTCCAATGCCTTCAGTGTGATGTCACAGGTTTCATAAGGGCGACAAACCACACAAAGAGAAATGACAAAGAGTCCGTTATTACACGTTGTGCAGATTAGACGAGTGAAGCACCTGAAAATCTGATCATTACCTCAATGTGAGCCTCTTTTTCTCCTTACACTGTGAGGTGTGATATTATTTTTTCCATTGGTCTTAACGCTCAATTATTGAGCAATTTCCCTCGTAGTGTTTTTTTTTTTCACAATGTCTACCTTGACCAATGACATGTTGCAAACTACATCCATTAATGATGAAACTGCTGGAAGATGATGAATGTAAAAGCACTTTTAGAGACAAAGCTATGACATTTCTGTTATATTCTTACTGGTTTATTGTAAGTAGTAATCATGAAGGAACACTGAAGGTAGAGTCGTCAGACAAAAGCGTGGAGCAAATGAAAAGAAAAAATTCAATGTATACAAAATGATTTGTTTATTAGTCATGTAACCAATAGTCAGTTGATTTTCTCTTTGTTTTATTTCTAACAAAGAGGAAGCTTCCTTCTTCATCTAGTATCTTTAACATTTCCTCTCCCTTTTTTTCCTCTCTCTCTCTCTCTCTCTCTCTCTCTCTCTCTCTCTGCCCCCTTATTCCCCCTCCTGCTATCTGTTCCCCCCTCCTGTGGGATCATGGGAATTGTGCAAGTAGCGTGGCGTTCCACGCTCTGCCCGCGGCGCTCCAGGAGGAGGCGTGCAGTAATGACCTGCTCCTCAGCTCGCTCGCCATCATCGCCCTCACAATTAATTCCCGCCTCGCATCCCTCCGTGGTGGCGGGGAAGGAGGGGTGGGGTTGAGAGTGTGGGCTCCCTCATTAGAGCTCCTTGTAATGTGTCTGGCAGCAGTTCCCATCCTGCCACTTCTGCCCTTCCTCCGCTGCTGCCATGTTTGTTTTATGGATGCCTCCCTCTTCGCTTTCGTGCCTCGCAGAATGACTGACACTGAGTGTGAAAGTGCACCTGGTCTGTGTTTTTATCCATCAGGGCTCCAGGAAACACATGAATACACCTTTCACATGCCTGACATGGAAGGGAATATTTTGAGCAGGTTATTCAAAGTCCATGCGGACGAGTGAAGCAGACTTTTTGCAACAAACACAATTCATGGAAATGTCCAATGTGCCGTCACAATATAATGCCTTCAGAAACAGGTGATGACATTTTGAACGGCTGCTGACGACAAACTCCGGTGAAGCAGTGAACTTTTTAACTGAGCGGAGAAGAGTCTGACCTGAATTTCAACTCTGAGCTTGACCAGAGAATTTATACAGCTTCAACTTATGGTGGTTTGCTTGACAGGGCGGGATAGCCTGCATATTTTACACTTTTAAAAAATAAGGGGGACTATTTGTTTTTTCTTTTAGCATTATTTTTATATATAGATAGTATAGTTTCTATCTCTTATTTGATATATATTATTAAACTAATTTTTTCCTTAAATTATTGAATTATTTTATTTATTCTTGTATCTTTAAAAGGGGTGTTTGTACTGTTGTTGTTAAGGGTGATATGTTCCCCTTCACATGTTGCATTACTTTGTTCTACACCTGATGCTGGATACTTGTATGCCAATGTTGCTACATGAAAGTGTGTAATAAGAGATGTTTACAATTTATGCAAAAATCAATTAAAGACAATTGAAATAAAAAAATAAGGGGGAACAAAACTAAGCCAAGTGGAACATTTGAAACCATATCGTATATATAGAAGAGGGTTTCTGTTATTCATCTGCGAGCGCCTGCTAATAGCAGTTACAGTACTGGCACGAGTTCAATGGTTAAATAATACAACAGTTAAGAAAATAAAAGCTTTAAAGTATCTACTATTTAATGTTTTAATAACAAAACAACATGTGACAAATTAAAAGGGGTCGCTCAATGAGCTAACACTGATTTGGCTAGTTAATTAGTAATTAATCATCAGCTAACTTTGTTTGATGGAGATTTAGCTCAATGTTTAGCCGTGTGATCTTGTACTGTTTTAGGTACATCTCACCGCTCTGGTATCATCTTTTGACCACAGCAGGCAAATATAATGGTAGGGGAAACACTGGACCTATAGCTCTAACTTCAGATTCCAACACATCTCTCATCCACCTGTATTATTGTATTATAGTATGTTCATATTATGTCCATATTCTTTATATTATCTGTAAACTAGTATAGCATGCTCACTGCATCTTAATTTGTATATTATTAGTATAGCATGCTCACTGCACCTTAATCTGTATATTATAATCCTAAGAATACACTTATATTTATAGCATTTATTTATATTTATAGCATCCCATTAATCCAGCCATCCATATATACCTAATAATTCACTTTTTTTAGTCTACATCTGTAAATTTTGTAATTACTGTACATAGCACAGACTCTTGCACTTTCTGCTTATTTGCACTTCTGGTGAGATGCCAAACCTCATTTTGTTACTCTATACTTGTATATGTGTAATGACAATAAAGTTGAATCTCATCTCATCTCACTATTCATCCGATCCTGACATTTTTTTATACATGTTTTAAACTTTGAATGATTTTAATAGGACTTGACATATCAAAATATCAAGCACTTAAGTACAAAGAGTAAGAAGATGAATGTTAAATCCTGTCAGAACTGGAGTGAATATGGGTTGGTTTAGTATTGTAAAAGAATGCACAGAGTTTGGCGAGATCTGACCTTAGTCTTCTTTTCAACCATTGCAAAAGCACATGAAGTATCTTGTTACCTGTTAGGGATCACAGCAAAAGTATTTAATCCAAAATGAGGTTCATGTAAAGAATCAAGAGATGGACACCTGTATATACACAGGTCCTTTTTTAATAACACTTCATATTCTAAGACTGGCTTTTGCCAACACTGTCAGGCATACCTGCATGAGTCGTGATTCATGTGATGGGGACGCGTGAACTCATTCACTGTCGGATTCTGTTTGGCTGTATTACATCGATTTTGCTCAGCTATTGTGCAAGAGACAGATTCAAGTTCTGCTATTGTGAACTTTGTCAAATCCAAGGCTGCAGCTCGGAGTCAGCGCACAGATAAATAGAGGCTAGTTCTGTTTTACACAGCTCTGTGAAGGAACATAAAAAGTTGTATTCATTTTCACCTGCTACTGATACAATGATCACTGTGATGAGTGGGTCTTCAAGTGTCAGGGTTGTGTATCTGTGCCTGCACTGGTTCTTGCAGCGTGTGCAGCACTTTAACTTTCAATCCATTGTAAGATCTTGTGAATTAAAACAGGACACTTAGGGTGTATTCACACCTACCTTGTTTAGTTCGCTTGAAACAAACTAAAACCCTGGTGCAGATCTTTTGGGCAGGTGTGAATACAAACCATCGAACTCGGGTGCCCACCAAATAGCTGAACCGAGACCCAGCCGAAGAGGTGGTCTTGGTGCGCTTCCAAACGAAGCCTGGTACGGTTCATTTGAGGTGAGAAAGCGACCAGACCAGACCCCAGTTCTAAAAATCATACGCCTTTTGGGAAGTAACAGGCTCCCGTTGCCACGCGCATTATGGGAAATAATTGTTTCGTTAGCAGCACAGTGTTGTTCTAAAAATGCCATGGTTGGCGCACATTAGAGCTCTCTTTGGCAGCCTTCTTGTAGCACGGCTTTGTCGTTGCAAAATGATAAAACTTGCATCATAAAACCAACGTATCAAACGCTCTTGCTGCTCAAAATGTTCTGCAAACGTTTGTAACTGTATGAACCAAACCAATACTAGGACAACGAGTGCAGCACGCAACATCTCCATGATTGTTTGCTATCACTTTGCGATAACCGCTTTACCCCGCCCCAGACCTTTTTGTCCAATGATTGAACGATCTTTGAACACGTGGTTCTGTTTACAAATTCTGGGCCTCTTGCGAAAAGTGCAATGTGAAAACAAACCGCACCAAACCAAAAAAGAACATTGTATTTGGTACGGACCAAAGAAAGCGAACTAAAGGACTTTCCTGGTGTGAATGCACCTTAAATGTACACTTGGACATTGGCTGGTCCTGATGAAAGACCAAATGTTTGAAAATACAAACTCTGCAGATGGTAGAACATTTTCCTAAGCCGTGCTCAGCTAAAAGGAAAAGTAGATCTCATCACTTACCTTGACCTGGGGAAGTTTGTTTTAACACCTCTGCCAACTCAATTTGAAAATCAATGTCTGATATCTTCTGATAATAAGGAAACAAATAATATGGATGGTAATGGGAACTTAGATTACAAGAATATTTATCAATAAAGGAGCAAAATGTTATCGATACAAGGTGTAAATCCAATTAAATAGATAACAGGTCAAGATACCGATCCCACGTTAATACCAATTGTAAAAATAATCCACTCCCGAGGTAAGACGTGACATAAAAAATCAACCCTTAAGTAGCCGACTAAACAACATAGTCCCCTACATGACATTATAATGAGAATATTTGCCTTTAACTCAATGCTATGTGTAGTCCAACAGAATGACAACATCAACAAAAGAGCGGCGAACAACATTCTGGCAATGAGGGAAAAAAATGCAGCCGTTTAATTACGTGCACAGAGATCGTAGTGGTCGCGTGCAGACACTTTCTGCACCATGCATCAGTTACAGTATTCAAACATCACTCTCCCTCCTATTGGCTTGAGCTGAATTCTCCTGATCATATCCTGCTGTGTTCTCACATCAGCCCACTCGGACTTGTTGCGGAAAAAATACAAGGGGTCTGGCAGGAGAAACTCCGGGTGAAGTCCGAGCAAAACATTTGGCTGTTCGCATTCACATATACAGCCCCTCTGGGTAATCTCCTGAGTTTTACCGTATGTGCGAAAAGGGTTTCAGTCAGTAGAAGGCTGTTTTGAAGCAATTGTCCTATAGTTGTGAATGCGTTGTATAAAACACAAGAAAAGCCTTTGAATATTGTAACTTGCAGGGCAACTTTAAGGTTTAAACATTCTGCATTGTAGGCTGCAACCATAAGAGAAAAAGAAGAAGATGATTCAATTCAATTTTAGACTCTCTTATTGAGACATCACCAACGTAGGGTGAAATACACACACATGCACAAACGGGATACTATGGACATGCATTAATGGAGAGATGTCAAGGTGACGGGGCTGCCCACAGTATGAGCTACTGCTGCCTGTTAATCCTCAAGGAACTGATTTAACACTAAATAGAACTACAAAGTCAAATCATCTCCACTGTTCATGATCAGCTGATGTTGTATGAGGGTAAAATGTCTGCTGCAGTTTGTGTTAGCTTGGCAGCAAAAAAATACTAGGTTGTCATGACCACCTGTAAACATCCCGGCCTGACATATCTGAGAACACTACTGGTTGAGCCGCGTCAAACTGACTCATATCCTGTATGTTACTTATGTACTTAGCCGGCTGCTTCCTAGGTGATTGTGTTTGTTGGATCTTTTTTGTCCACCCTCCTCACTGACAGATATCAACTGAGTTTACACATATTAGCTCAAAAAAACATAGGTATCCAAAATCCTGGTTCATGAAGAAGGACCCAAAGTCAAATAACATTTCAAATCAAAGCTACAGGTGAAAGACTGTTTTAAAACCAGTTTTTTTTACAACCTGTTTAAGGTCCTTTTATGGGCTTGTGGTAAATTAGTATGACTTAAAAACACTTGGAAAAACTGGATAAAGACTAAAATTCACATGATAAAGACTTTGTAACTTTTAAGAGCTTATAAATGAGCTTGTAAAGGTCGAACAAATAATCGTCTTGTCTTGATAAGTGACAGGGATTTATGGCAATGAGAGTTGGATAACAGCTGCCACAATAAGGGATAACTGTGTATCATTCATTTCAAACAAAGTTCATTGTAGAGCAAATGTTGATTTGGGGTCACACATCTCGATTTCAATAAAGCTACTTCAAAGCTGTATCATGTAAATCAGATACATTTCTGACAGTTTGTAAACGAAACCATTGATAGCTCAAATCCAACAGTGTCCTCACATTTACAACGTTAGATGTTTACAGACCAAACAGTTTGTGTCAGCCCCCAGAAGTCAGTTCCCATCTGGGGATCTCCCAATGACACCAACAACGTCCTTTTGAGTATTCATTTTGGTCAGCACCACTGTTTCACAATCACGGTTACTCAAGGTTTCACTTGATCTGGGATAGTACCTAATCCGATGTAGGAGATTAAAAAAAAGATTGTTTTCTAAGAACAAAGATGTTTCACATTCCTAATTGTAGGAAAAAGAAGGCAGATCCTCCAACTATTCCTAGAAGTTATCTCCTGTGTAAAAACAGTATAGCTTATTCAAATATTTTGTCCATATGTGCATTGTTTCTCTGCGAGGAACTATACTTTTCTGTCAGTTTTGTAAAAGCCCAATGGACAAAGCCATATGTCTTATCTCTGTACTGATCTGGTTATGTACATGTCTGTGTAGTATGCATTCTGCATTCTTGCGTCCTGCATCCATTTAGCTGCTAAACGTTCACCCTCCATATGGAAAATCTGAACAATACAGCTTTGTTTACAACTTAATAGCACAAATACAACATGGTTACAGCTGGGACAGATATAAAAAATAAGTGTGTGGAAATGTTCAATCTTCTCATCTTTGGTCTATTTCATAACCAGTTAGAAACTCCTCGCACTGTGTATGATAAGCACTTTGCTAGTAATTATTTTTAAACTGTAATTTCACGCAAGTAAGATTGCCAACAAAGGCTTTTTACCTTTAATGAGTTGTTTATTTAGAAGCTATATTCTCTGTAAAAAAAAAAAAAAAGGAAGCCAAATAGTTCTTCCATCATTTCTTTACTCTGAAGGCAGCTGGTCTTTCGGCTAAACACATAAAAAATTAATGTATCATTGATTTGGTCAAGGCTGCTACACAAGGATTTTTTAATTTCTTCATCCAATCTTGAACAAAACACTTACTGTATAATGTCCATGTATTTGTAACACAAATATAGTGCGCTGTATTCATCTGTTGAATGCGAGACATTTTTTGGTACTGATTTACAAAAAAGAAGTATCAGATTTTATCCAGTCTCAAATCTCCAGTGTCATTATTGCATTTTTCCTTTTCCCATTTTCTGCAGAAAGTTTTGACTTACAAAATATGACTGCAAACTTTCATTCATGCAGCCTACATGCTGACATTTTCTATCTATGTAAGTGAAGGTTTCCATGGAAGTGACTGTGTGTGGTTGCTGTCGTCTGTACCAGGCCGTGTGCCAGGAGTCGGCTCCCTTTCCTCAAATGTTCTAACTGGATAACTAAGGGTTCTCTCAGCACTCCAATTAGCAGCGAATAGCACAGAGAGTAAGGATGGCTTGTCTGTATCTGATGACGAGCAGCGTTTTACCACCTGATACGCATCAAATATAGCAAAAGGCTAATGTGTGTGAGGCGAGGGCACCACACATTACAGCCTGCAGGAGCAAACAAGGCACGTTTCTAAATAAATAGTGACAAGGTTGCTACTGCAATGTGGTGCATCACTGCCAAAACCATAATCTCAAACTGTTTACTTTCCAAAGTTTCTCTCTCTCTCTGACTTCCCTCTCTTCTGCCTCTGTCTTCTTCTCGTCCTAAAGGCCTCAGAGGAACGCTGTTTATCCAGTAATAGTCTATGTCAGCTCGTTTTTGAGGCCTTCAAGAGCTCTACAACGGGGAAACATACAGTATGCCTGAATAAAATACAAACAGGTGTGGATACAAGAAAGCAAACATATCCCATCATCTCCCAATAGGTTGTTCTGATAATGATACCCCTATCCTATATACCTATTTTAAGGCATAAAAAGCAGGAATGGGTTCATCAGCAGGGGCGCATCTAGACTTTTAATTTAGGGGGCACTGACTTATATTGGGGTGGCATGAGGTTTGTGTTTGCTTTTGTGGATTTTTACGCTTTCTATCACCACTAATGATATGTTAGCAACACACTTTGGTGTTGCTTAACATATAAGTCTTCATTGCTTGATTCTCTTTAAAACATATGTTAAAAGTCACAATTTAAAGTTGGAAGACTGCATGCAAACTCAAAATGACATGTATTGGCAATCAAGTACATGGCAAGTTAGACAGTGCACACACATTTTTCCTTGGAAATGTATATGGAGAGAGCAAATTATTTATTTACAACTGAAAGTACTTACATAAGCCTGTTGAAACCAGCCAGAATAGTTGATTTTACACTTAAGTCCCTCCTCTAATTAGGCAAATAGCCAATCATAGATTTGGATTTTGCAGTAACACCTGGGATGGCCAATTAGATTTCAAGGGGGACCATTGCCAGCCCTGGCATCCCCTCTGGACAAGGCCCTGTACACCAGTCTTTGTGTTGATCTTATTCTGTCCTTTATAACATCAATGAACAATGAACCAAAACTGAGTCCCTTACATGTAAATCAGGCTGCACTGTACTGCCAACATGGAGGTTTTACGACTTCCAAGTGTAACTACTGCTTCAGAGCAACAAAGAAGAACTAATCAGTTGTTTACTTTATTAAACAACTGAGCAATGTTATGTTAGAATTCAATGTCTTTCTTTTGGCTTAGCTTGTTGGTAGGCGCGCTGCTCGTTTAAGGTTAGAATACCTTAATTGTCTGTCGTTTTGAGGTTTTTAACAGGAGACAAATTATCTGCAGAGATCTCCTCCCCTCCAAAAGAAACTGACCAGATATTTAGAATCAGTAATGACTCTGAAAAAGGCAACTTTAAGGTGAACTGGATGTCTTTCCGACACTCATAGGCATACAATCTTCCATATTTCTCTGTCATGATTGACTGTGGAGCTACAAAGGAAAGTTCTATGTATGTCATACCTTCTCTGAGGCAGGCAATACGAAAAAAGAAAGCAATCACATCACAGACTTACAGGGCTGATAATAGACAACAGTTTTTTAACTCATGAGCTGGTATTGGATTACACGTGTCAGTATCGGCCAATGTGCAAATGTGATTATCGGAATCAATATTTTTGAGGATAAAAATGATATCAGAACATCTCTAATCACCTCCTTTACTCTGATTGTTGTCTTATTGTCTTTGTCTTCATTCATATTTGGCCAAATCGACAATCCTTCAGGTTTTTTTTTATGAAACTCTGGGTCGACATTAAGAAACAGGCAGGCTGCTTGAGTTAATGCCGCCTGTTTCCTCTTTCTTGTGACAGATGTTCTGGGATCAAATTGAGACAGATGAATCAATGGATTCACACCATCAGCCCTCAAACACCCATGTCTTATGACTTCACTCCTCCCTGATTCCATTTCCATCGACTAAATGCGGGCTACATGTAAATGTGGGGTCATGGTTATTAATTATTCGTCAGAGTTCAGTTGAAAGCCCAGTGAAAAAAAAACGGGGGGGGGGGGGGGGGTGAGGAGGCGCAGGGGGAGCGACAGCGGTGCACGCAGACAGGAACAAAGGCCTGCCACGAGGGTTCAAGCCTCCCACGGCTACAGACTCGCACACTGTAGGCTCTGAAGACAGAGGTTAGGACCACCTAGGCAGATTTCCCCTGGGGGCTATTATCACCCAGAAGATAAAATGATTTTCAGACGGAGGAGCTTCCACGCACACACATACTCGGATACACACACAGATACACACAGATTCACAGGGTCTGATACCAAAGAAAATAAAACTCCAAGGAGGGTTACTGTCTTTGATGTGTGTCAGCCGTGTCAAAGAACAAAAGTCCTGATTCATCATTATTTTAGACGAAGTACAGACAAATGTATTTTTTTTTTTTTTAAAGTGTGACTGGAGCACAACAACAAAAACACACCAAACTCATGTGTACCAGCTGGACAAAAAAGAGGGTAAAGCATGATGAACCTTCAGTTTTAAGCCATTGCATTTAACTTTTCTACATTCAAATTTCTATAAATGACTGTAATATTTTGTTGAGCTGTGTACCTATACTAACCAAAATGTTCGAATAAAGAAGACTTCATTATTTTAGTTAAGGTAAAGTTGCTTTTATTTTGAAGCATTTTATTCCTCTGCCAAAAACAAAGCCTGTTAGATGCTACAGTGTACAATACAATGTATTTTTTCAGCAGCAGTTTTCAGTTTCTCAGAAATCTGTCATCGAACAATCCACTACAACACGCTTCTATTATATCATACCTCGAATCCTTACATGTTGTTCCACTTGTTGTTGGAGAACAACTATCTGTGGCTTGATGTGCGTTCTGTCCCTGAAGCTGGTGCTCTCCCCAGAGACTTGAGACAATTAAACTCACTTATGTTGTTGTTTTCATTGTGAAACATCTAGTGGAAAAAAAATACCTATTGTGTTTGAGGACAAAAGAGTACAGCCAGAAAGTGTGTGAAGGACCTTTTGCTTGTTAGTACTCTGATTACCTGATCTTAAAAGATGAGTCCCCATCCTCTGCATTGTGAGTTTCAGCTCATTCCTTCTGGACAAAGTTCCAAAGTGCAGAAGAAAGCGCTATAGGAACAGCTTTGTCCCAGCAGCCATTAAAGAGCGAAACAAGTGTTAGGAATCTGTGTCATGTATTGTTTTTGTTTCTCTCTTCATCTTTATCCTCTTTGCTGCTTGATGTGGTCGTTGTCATTTCATGAAGGTCTTATATGGAGGGACAGAGATAGCAGGCTGGGAAGCTGATGGCATGCTTCTTAATGCTTTGTTTATTTATCTATTATCTATTTTACTGTTCTCGGCTCTGTAACTTTTACAGATTAATTTTTTCTTATCAATTGTACCGTTGGAACCTGTGCACTTTATGCACCTCCGCACTTTTTCCCACATACCGTGCATTTGCACTTCATATGTTTTATGTATTGTCTCTTTTTTTATAAAGTTTGTGTGACTCTCCCTGCAACCAAATGTACCTATACGGGTACAAATAAAGTAACCTGAACCTGAACCTGCCTGAGTCAACGAAGAGGGAGGATTTTGATGTTTTGTTCAATTTACATCATAGAGTACAATTTTCAAAGTACAGAAAAAATCATTTTCTTGATAAGTAATTACAAATACATCCTCCATGAAGACAGAAATACTTGAGGAACGATATAAAGCCATGTCTCCCATTTTCATAGTAATCACAGAGTATGGCATCTGCAGTGGAAGATGCAACAGAGTCATGTTTATTGACCTTAACACCTACTCTGGTCGAGACACCGATTTCTGTTAAAAGCTCCACTGCGGCTGCATCGGGGCTTCAGTGACCAGCATCTGTTGCACTTTCTAAAAGTCTTTCAGTATTTAGATGTATGAACGTCACCGTGCCCACAACGACTCACGACAGCTTAAAGGGCAATTTTTGAACCCCTTGTGGACTGTCTGAGGGTGTCACGACAATAAAAGCCTCCTGCATGGGAGCATCGCCCGGTTTTCTCATACTTCCTCTGACGCGAGATAAAAGAAATAAGAGGACGAGACATCCGTTACTCTGTGCTGCACATTCTTTACAGTCCAACCTGCCTGGGAAACCAGAATGGAGGATATGTAGAGAAAATAAATGAATAAAAAGCTAAATCTATTTCAGGTGACTGCAGTTAGAATGAGATTTCTGATTGGCCGCATGAGATTTCATTGAGGCCAATGAGTTTGGTCCCTTTGCTCTCCACGTGGTCTGTTTTAAGAGATTACCACTCCCACAATAATCAACAGCCAATTAAAAAAGACGATTCGACAGCTAATGATTATAAAGAGTACGATTTAGGGCCGGGTGGTTTAATAATTTGAAGGTGTGAAAGGGAGACTTACAGGTGTTCGATCAAGTCAACTCATTAATCCAAAAATCAGACAATAACCCGCATCACCTCTTCTTGGAGTCATGATGTAACCGTTAATGTATCCATTTATTCCTCTCCTAACTTTGCCTATTTTAGAATCACAGATTTTTACACTTGATTGAAAAACATTTAGCGTTAAACTCTTTCCTTCTCCTCTCTCCTATGTGATCCTAGCTCTCAATAAATCCATTAAAGTGTAGCCTTTAGCAGCCTGAAGGCCTGTGTCACACGGCTCACCTGCAGGGGCTGCATGCCTTAGAAATGTGACAGTGTAGCTGTCACTTTGTTTACTCACGCTTAAACCTGTCTCAAAGAAGAAGAAGCTAGGGACTGTTTTCTCCTCTGTCACATGTCACTTTAACTGATAGGTCATGTGGAGCCCGAATGATTAACAGATTGTTTGATCTCTCCGTTGACAGAAAAGAGCTCCAGTTGTAGAAAGTCCATTTTAAGGCAAACCTTAACTGGTTCTATGAATATTTACTGGTTTACTGAATATTCTCTGATGTAAAACATGAAAACACTTGTTTTTTTTTACAGTTGCTCAGGGAAATAAAAACAAATTAAACATCAATTTAAGCATCAGCTAACTTTTAATAGAAGTTGTAAAAGACATGTTCTGTCATCTTAATCAAGAAGATAATGTGTATCATTATAATCATAATTATAATCCTCCTTAGTAGCACTCAGATGATTTCTTTAGGATCAGTTATACAGCCATTGAAGCTAGCGCAGATATATATATTTTTTTGTTGAATCTCTCTCCACATCCCACAGCAAAGAATACATCAAGTTCTCTGACAAAAAAGAAAAAGACGGTTTCTGTGACTTTTAGTTAGCATGTCCTATTGCTCATCTGTCAGCTTCCCTATACCAACCTGTCTACCTATATACACTCTGCCCGTGCACCCATTGCTAATAAACAGTCCTAGAGCTAAAGCCACATGTTCAAAACAAGAAAGCTAGTTCCACAAGAACGGCAGAGATCGGTAGTTGTATACAGCTGGCAACGGCAGCAATGCACTGAGCTCTTTCTCATGGACTTCAGCTGTAGTCAGAAAGTTCATGTCTGTTTGGAACAAGTGGCTTTGGATGGTGAACTGAATGTAAAAGCTGGGATCTTATACCTTCCACATCCAGTAGACTCCTGCTGGTAATTCAAAACTTAGAGAATACCCAATAAGAGCATAAAAACAACTTTCAACCAATTTTAAGATTAGGCTGCAGATTTTCTTTAACCAGATGTCAACCGTCCACCTCTTTATTATTGATCACTTAACAATGGCATAGCTGTAGATTGGTTTTCTTCAGACAGTGAAAAACTTCATCAACTGATGCAAACGGCTCCAAACTATTCAACTGAATACCAACCAAATCAACAGAAGAACTCTAGACATGGTGATTTCCCACAACATGAAAACACAAATTACTTTTCAGCCTTTAAACACCTCTTATCTGATCATGTGTTTATTCAATAAAGCTATACATTAAAACAGAGAACTTAAAAATGTGATAGTCAGCTAATTCTGTAAAGAAACTGATCTCTTTTCTTCTTCAGTTTTATTTTCTTCTTTAGTGGTAAAAATAACAAGTCACATTACAGCCTAAAAAGTATTTCTCCAACTTCTTAAAAAAGAAGTATAGTCCCTGGCTCCTACAACCTGTTTTTTCAGTGTCATCAATAATTAATTAGTCATAGTGTGGAGTTACAGAAGCGATGGTCCCATGTTAACTTTTCTCTCAACTCCCCTCCCGAGACTCATGGATGAATGCTGATGTGGGAAAATGCGGGCAGTGATTGGACTCATTATTTTCATTTAAACTCAAAGCTTATAGGCTTTAACATGAATGAACGTGCAGGGAGGGAGAGAGGGAGGAGGGGAGGGGAGGGGAGGGGGGGGGGGAGGGGGGGTCGTGGAACAAACATGCCATGCGTGCGCGTGTTGTCAGCTTGTGGGAGCTGTATAGGCATGGGTGGCCAGCAGGCGGGATTTATTGTGGTGATGAATCCCGGAGGTTTCAGTAATTATGGCTGTCTCTGGACGGAGGAAGGGGGATGGGGGGAGGGGGAGGGGGAGGGGGGGGGGTGCAACCCGGCGGAGGCATTTTATCTTAATCACAGCTCAGCTCCATTCAAATTAATATGACAAGTTTCCCCCATCCTTATTAAAAGACGCATCTCAAATGACACCATCCTGCTCCCTTTCCTCTTTAAATGCCCCGTCATGAAGGAAATAGTGAAAAATAATAATAATAATAATTTAAAAAAAATAGTTAAAATAAAAAAGGCCACTACAAGACGCAGATATTTCGCGTGGATAATTTGCTCCCTGTGGGGCGCCCTGAGCCATCAATCCCTCCCTCCCACCTCCCGAATGTTTCTATAGTAATTTCCAGCCAATGATCAGTAGGTGTCCACATCCCTGCTTCCTCACCTCAGCACCAATCAGCCACACACAGCGACAGGAGACACGGACCGAGCAGAGAGCAGGCAGACACACAATACAGCCCCCGGATCACGAGGAGGAGAGGAAACACCTCACCCCCTGTGCGATTTCTCCCCTCCTCTCTTTTTGCACCTTTCTTTCGTTTTTTACGCACTTTCCAACCTTATTTTTTTTTTTTTTACCGTCACCAGAAACTCGATAAAAATGCTCCTTTTGTTTTGAGCGCTCTGACAAACACACACACACACACACACACACACACACACACACACACACACACACTAACACGCATCCGGCCGCGCGCCCTGCTCTCCTCCTCCGGCAGCCTGGTGTTCGTGCGTCTTCTCGCATCTTTGCGTTATTTCGCGGTAATGTTTCGTTACGAGGACGCAGGCTGGTAGTATCTTGGGAGCTTTTCTTTACAGGAACCAGGTAGGTGATGCTCACTCTCTCCCTCTCCCCCCCCCCCCCTCTCGCTCTCTCTTTCTGTGTGTGTGTGTGTGTGTCCATATTTCTCCGTCCACTTGCATGCGTTTTAACCCCCGTATTCCCGTCCGGATTTGTGTACATGTGGCTGCCAAGTGATCATAGCAACGTCAGATTATTTTTTTATAGGATTGTATTTGCACTCTTGCACCGCTCTCTCCTCCTGGGATTATCTGTGCATGACCTTTGATCTGAATGTCCAGCTCGCAGCAGACTGAGTGTCATTAAAGGCATCGTGGTGCAGCAGCAGAGGCACAATGGTTCGTCATCGGACGTGCGGGCTCTTTTACTTTTCTCTCTCCCTTTTTATTTCCCCCTCTACTTCCTTCCTCACTCCGTGTCTCTCACCAGCTCCAAGTATTGAACATTTCTGTCTCTCTAAACTTTGTTTACAGGCTGAGAAATCAATGTCCGTGACTTGATTGCCTTTGGGCTGCGTATTTCGCTCCAGGGGTGAATTGATTAAGTAATAATGACCCTGAGGAGGGCTGATCATTAAACCAAGGAGGTTTTGTTTACTGCCGGTTTGCAGGGTGTTGTGGATGCCACATCGACATTGAACCTGCAGATCTGGATTGGAGGCTGGTTAGGAGGACTCTTGGTTTCACATTTGTGCAATCCAAACTTACAATACGTGAAAGAATGGTTGTTGGACCTTTATATACATTTTAATGTTTTTGGACTTGTAAAAAATGTAAAAAAAATCTTTTTGAAGCGGGCATTTATTATTGTCTTCATAGTTATGTGGACATGTTTACCTGCTCAAGCATGCAGTCCAGTATGATGACAGGATGACTTTAATAAGCCACCCAGTGAGATCTCTCCACTTCCATGTCTGCATATTTATGTTCATTTTTTCCCGAGACAGCTGCTGGGTAGCACCATGGAAGTGATTTGAAATGCTTTAGTGTTCCAGCAATGGATCAGCTTTGGCAATTAAGAGAGAAAGCCCAGAAAAAGGTAATGGAAGTAGAGGGAGATGTGTCTAATGGGCTTTTATCTGTGGAAACCAAATCCAGACAGACTGCTGGAGAGAGAGGGAGGAAATGGAGACACATATACACCTATACACACACGCTGACACACATCCCATCCTGAGGCAGATGACACCGCTGTTGGTCTGGTCCATGAGCTGGATGTAAATCCAGCAGTGGCTATCTGTGCTGTTATTGAGTACATCGCCATGGATGAACACCAGGAGCTCCTAAAAGGCTAGACAGAGTAGACTTTACATGCATGGACCACCTTCGCTATTTTGATAAGATGGAAAAAAAAAGGAGAAAGAAAATATATTTAACTATGTTCCTCCTGGCACCCAAAGCAGATTATTTTTAAGAGCTTATATCACAGGCCTGAAGTCAAATATCTCAGTTTGTAGCTTCTGCTGCCATAATCTGAATTCTGCTCAGGCTCTTCTCTAACTTTTCAAAAAAAGTGTGTTTTTTTTTCCAGTTGAATATTCAATTTCTGTGTTTTGATGAAACGTCCCCTTGTGTATTAAAATGTATTTATTCATTCTGTGAAGTCGCTGATTGGACTTTCTTCAAAAATATGTAAGAATTCTTTGACAAGACATCCAAACATGTTGAAAGAGTGGTATTTTTCTTTTGAGAAATGCTAATACTTTCCCCATTAAAATAATGCCATGTTGGTCTGTCACAGCGATCACATATTGTCATGAGAGGGAGATCAGTTCTGACTGTTTGTGATAGTTTCAGCGTACAACGCAGGGCGTAAACAACGAGTCAGAGAAGTCTTCAAATGTTCTGCAGAAAAGTTGAAGCAGGGGAATGAAATCTGATTCAAATGAAAACATTTGCCTCTTTTATGTGTAACTGTTGTTTTTTTGTTTTTGTTTGTTTGTTTGTTTTGCTTCTAGCTCTGGAGAAGATAAACCAGGATGGTAACACACTGTTGGTAACCAGCCTCCGTTCCACAAAGGCCGCTGTAACCTCACACTCTCCTACCAAACATCGACTACTGTTCCTCCGCCATGTCTAACATAAACAATGCACTTTGCATTGAAAACATACAGAACTCAGAAGTGTCTCTCTTACAAAAGGATAATCTCCAGGATGGTGGATTAAGCCAGCTTTTGGATTATAACGCAGAAATGGAAAGGTACAGGTCTTTTGCGAACTTTTATAAAACCAATGGGGCATTTCCACAGACTGCCAAGATTGCCCGCATCACAACGCCCATTTTTCCCAGTGCGAGAATTGGCATGTCCCCGTGGAACTGCGATAACGCCATGCTCTGGGGAAGGAAATCAGCGGCAATAAACCCTAATAGGACCAGCATGCATAGAAATGACTCCCAGAGGCCGGGGAAGCCTGGCGTGCCGCCAGAGACGCTGCAAATGGCAAATAATAATTTCCTCTCTACCTTATCCCCCGAACACTGCAGACCTTTAGCAGGAGAATGCATGAACAAGCTGAAATGCGGCGCTGCTGAAGCAGAGATAATGAATCTCCCAGAACGCGTTGGAACTTTTTCCGCTATCCCGGCTTTAGGGGGCATCTCATTACCTCCTGGGGTCATCGTCATGACAGCCCTTCACTCCCCCGCAGCCTCAGCAGCCGTTACAGACAGTGCGTTTCAAATTGCCAATCTGGCAGACTGCCCACAGAATAATTCCTCGGTATCCAGTGGAAACCCGGCGAAGAAGAAAAGGAAAAGGTGTGGGGTCTGTGCACCCTGCAGGCGGCTAATCAACTGTGGTGTCTGCAGCAGTTGTCGGAACCGCAAAACGGGCCACCAGATCTGCAAATTTAGGAAATGCGAGGAGCTGAAGAAGAAGCCAGGCTCGTCGCTGGAGGTGAGAACCGGGGCTCTGCTTCCCCTTCTTTTGTTATTATCCCCTCGCACTCCAAAGCATTAACCTTTTCATCCAGTCACGTTCTAAGCCCTTGAAAATTGATGCCCACCCATGCCTGAACATCCCCCCGGCTTCTCAAATCTGCCTACCCGCCTAGCCTAATTGGCAGTAATTAGGGGTGTTTGTGTGGAGCGCAAGCTGAGCTTGGCTCAGACACCCCTAATTGCTGCCAGTCAGGCTGGGGCTGGAACGCATCCGAACAACCCTGAGCTTGGCTCAGCTCCAAGCAGGGCTGGGAAATGGTTTTCAGCAGAGAGCCATCCCTCTCTGCACCCGGTCATTTTAACCAATTATGGAAACCGTCTCTGGATGGGGAGAATCAATATCCCACAAAGCCTCAGCCTCCGACCACCTAGAGATGCTGAGAGTGATGGCAGGGCTGCTGACGGTGTTTCTCATAACAGCCCCCAAGTTTTTATGTGGGGAGGGGGGCTGATCCTCTCCCACTGATCCTGTATGGATTGATTTTGCATATACACAAGGGCTGAGATGAAATCATTTTATATTACATTTGTGTCATTATGGCCAATTATGGATCAATCTGGAGGGTGATGTATATCAGGAGGGTGCAGACGCAGGGAAAAGAAGTGTCACCTAGGAGAGAGGAAAACATCTTAAGCAGCGGCTTAATTGACAAGTAGCAAGAGGCTTCATTAGGACACAATCAGAGGCTGTGTTGTTTTTTCTTTAAAGGTTCATTTAAATTGATTTATTTTGAAGCTGCCGTTTGGTTATGAAGGGCACAGGCAGAATATGAATGTTAAGTTGCAGATTTGTTTTTCTTCACTCTGAGAGTTTGAACTTGTCTGACTTTACATGAGTCTCTGTGGATGAGTCACCAGCACATGCAACCTGAAGCTGGATGATCTGCTCATTAATTAAATAATTACACAGAGAGGAGAATAAGAGGTAAACTTTGTCTGATGCCTGTTTAAATATGTGCAGAGAGTGGTTGGCTGAGATTTTGTCATATTTCAGGATTTGAATATCACATTTGATGGGGCCTTTTCTTTGCTGTTGATCCGAACATTCTGAAAGATTTTCAAGTGCATTGAAATTGTACCTGAATGCAGATATTGAGCCTTGTTTTAAGCATGGTGTATGCATCGTGTGACATAAGATATACCATTTAAGCCTATTTTGTTCTCTAAGTTTTCTGTTTGTTCAGTCGTGGTTTCAAAGCATGTCCCAATCACAGAGGACATACCACTTTGTAACTAAAGAATAATCAATAGACCAAATGTCTGTTCCTCTCTAATCACATGTTAAGGTCAGGCATTATACCGCACATACACCTTGTGGAGACAAACATTGTTGAAACACACCTTATAATTGAAACTTTCTGAGGAAATCTGATGCAGCTAAAATACTTTTCCTTCAGTGTGGACAACTGCGGGAGAATTAGGGTTTAAGACTTCAAAAAAGTCTGACGGGCTAGGGGTTAAAGGTTTGGACATGTCATGTAAACAACAGAAGTGACAATCGGAAACTCATTTAATGTTGACTGCTGATATCATGTACCAGCAGGTGTCCCAAACAGGTGTCCAGGAAGCTGGCTTCACATTCATAATTCATGGGTACACTCACTTTTGGAAAACATCCATTTGCAAAGACAGTTAGAATTACAGAGGGTGTGAAGGCCCCCCCCCCCCCCCCCCCCCCCCCTCCCAAACAGATCCACACTTGCTTTTAAAAGCTTGCTCCACAGAGTTCAGTAATTCGTATGATGGAGCTGTGCGGCTGTAATTGTTATTTTTGACTCTGCATCTGTAATTACAGGTGCACCTTCTGCTGCGGAAATAGGTTTGGAGTTTAAAGGCGTCTCAGAGGTGTGAAGTGTTGCTTATGCTTCCACAAACATTTATATGGGCTTTAACATGGAGTTCTTCTTCAGTGGTGTTTACATGGTCGCTCTCGGTTCAGAGGGATTTGATTGAGAAGTGGGACAAATCACGTCCTGAAGTCAGTTAAAAAGGAGATATTTTCTCACTCTTTGCACACAAACACATATGCATCCTCACACCTACCAAACACTGACAAACACAAACATGATCTGAGTGCACCTTTTGCCTCGGAAGAAGACGATAAGCTACTGGCAGCCAGTTAGATTTGGCTGTCAGTGTTTTCCACATGGGAATCACCCTGAACTAATTATATCTTAAGCAGCGGTGGAAAATGCAAATCAGAATTTTACTCACACCCCTGAAATCGGAGAGCCAATTTAATCTAATACCCCCTTTAATTTAGCGCGCTAATGCAAGGCCCTAGAGAATTGCCCTGTGTCACTGCTGTGCTGTGCTGCTGCAGATCCGTCTCTCTCTCTCTCGCTCGCTTGCTCGCTCTCTCTCTCTCTCTCTGTGTCTGTGCTGCTCTCAGGCTCCAGGATGGATTAGTCTGGCAAAGGAATCTCATCTAACCTAACATTTCCCGAGCCGTTACCTTTGCGTAGCTTGAGCTCCTATAGCTCAAAGGTCCTTCATTAACTTTCAAATGCAGTAATGCTCAAATATGGGCAGGCTGTGTCTTCTCCTCTGTTTACCTCACATGTTTACCTCAACTCCACTCCGACTTCTGCATTGAGGTTAGAGAAATCGTCCTAGCCATGCACTTAATTTTGAGAATGTAAAAGGCATGATTTTCAGGTCTGGTGTTGATCAACATTTAAGCACTAAAAGTGAAATGGTGTGAGGTAATCCTGTCATTTTCTAAGGCAGTGTTTTCCCAATCTTTAGGTGTGAAGGGGCCTAAACTTAATGAAAATCTAGTGCTGACCCCTTATCACAAGTTAGTGGCTTTCGTATGAACATTATTTTCCAGCAGTTCACCCAAACATTGATTCTCCTTCTCCTGTTTAAGTTTAGGGATTTTTTTAATGCCCAAAGCAGAGAGAGGGGACGTCAGAACATTTTAGAAAAAATGTGACAATAGTCAGACTTTATTCTCTATGATCCTAATTACCTATTGACGGAGCAGATAAGTTTTGGGTCACCATGAAATGCAAGTTTTACAACATTGTTTGATATTCAGGAATCTGATGTAAACCGTGCTAACATTGCTAAAGCAGTATACAATATAAGCAATATACCTCTGAAGTTTGAGAGAAGTCTAGACTCCTCGTTTAATGTGCCAGTTCAATGTGTTGTTGCATTCATTGAGAGAAACTATTTGACCTTAACACCAGAGCTGTAGCACAGCAAGCAAGAGTCCTTGAAATAAAAACAATCAAGAATGCTTTATGATTTTAGTAGAATGGTGTAAAAAAAAAAAAAAAAAGGCATGAAAAGGGCAAACAACAGATTTCTTCTTTCAATTATCAAATGTCAAAGGCCAGCATCAACCCTGAGCAGGAAAAAAAAACAGCATCCTATAGTGTATAAGGGGACGGTCTTTCCCTCCCTCTCTCCCTCACTGCTCTTTGTGCACCATTGAAATGACTACATGAAATGGGGGAGATGAAAAGGTGGCAAGGCTGCCTGGAAACCTTTGCTATTGTGATAAAAGACAAGGCCCAAAAAGCTAGAAAGCAGGACCTTGAGGAAAATAGCTTGGATTCAGCCCCTTAATGAGAGCAAGGAAGCCAAATACGGCACGGCAGCCAGGTCTAATTTGTTTTAGGTGTGCTCAGAATAGATAAGGGCGAATCTGTGGCCTTCACCCCATCCCCCCCAACCTTTGCCTCCCTGGAGATAACACCGAGTGCTGCCAGCCAATCTCTGTGGGCAAAGGAGAGGGGGGTAAGGAAATAAAAAAAAAAATGGAGAAGAAAAAAAAAAAGCCTGAGGGACAGACGGCCTTTAGATCTGCAGATCCCTAACTTACTGGATTTATTCAAGCTTTAAAACTGCAGATTAATTTGGTCGCAGAGGTCTGGAGGAGTGTGAAAAAAAGGAAAAATGAGGCCCGAGCGCTGCCACGCATCTCAACCTAAAGGGCAACCTTAAGCTCCTGTCAAGACAATAGGATTTTGCCATCTGAACCACGATGCAGACCGCTTAATTATACACATCTTCCCTGCGAGCTACCTAAGAGCACAGGGCCCCTTATTCATTGTCATGCCCCTTTTTTTCCCTCCTAGACCGGTCGTGCCATGTGGATTTTCTGTCAGCTTCCATTTGCACTGAGTAGCCATCCTCCTCAGGCCTTTTGCTGTGTTCAAAAAGGCACAACCGCACGGCACTGTTAAAGAATTCATCATTTTTGCCACCGCCACCAATTAAGGCCAAAGCGTAATCGGAGGCGTCTGGACGATGGTCTTACATTATGTGGTCTGTCGCCTCCTCTGCCCCCGTTTGATTTAACATCCCTGGATCAGCGGTGAGAGCGAACCCATTGTCATTGTCTTTATTATAGTTTGAGGAAGGAGAGAGAGAGAGAGAGAGAGAGAGACAGGAAGAGAAAGAGGGAGACAGGGATTGGTGTAGGAAGCAGCCCAGTGGAGGGTGGACAGCGTGAAAGAGCAGGTGCGAGAGGACGTTAATGTGTGGCACTTTAAATTTTAAACAGATGACGATAAATAATTGATGCTGACTCTGGCTGAGAAGTTAAAAGGTATCTCGTCATTACTGAGAGCCTGAATGAAAAAGTGTGAGAGAAAAGTCTTCAGCCAGTGCATCATGGGATTGCAATGAGAATTGTGACAGGATGTCTTTATTTATTTAGTGTGATAAAAATTATGTGATTTGATTTCTGCTCTTAGTTTAATGCAACATATAAGCAATAGAAGGTTGCTTTCCTTTACAGAAATATTCAGTTTAACAAACCAAGATGCAAAGGGACTGAACTGATGGAACAATACGATTCAAATAAAAATCAGACCTGAGGAAGAGAATATGTTTACCGACGAGTTAATGTATCCAAGTATACTTTACATGACGTTTTTTTTTTATCATAGCAGCACATACAGCAACAGTACGCCAACTTTCAGTAGCAGTTCCCACTTCCTTATGTAGCGGCCTTTGACGCAACATCAGGTATTTCCATGGCAACAATAAAACATGTCGTGTCTGTCACGGCTGCTCTGTCATGGCGGCCGACACGAAGACCATTAATACCAACAAAAAAAAAAAGGATTTCTCTGACTGTTGGAAATATTATAATATATATTGAAGCAGAATAAACGTTTTCTACTTCTTCCAATGGCGCTGCACCAAAACACACCAAAACAAAAGTGGTGGATTTATTGGTGGGTTTGTGATGTCATCTGTATGTAAAGTTTGAAGACTGATCTTCAGCTGAACTCTTTCATTGTTCACAACTGACTTTTGGTCAGTACAGTTCATGACAGCATCTGGCCATAAAGAACTTTCAATAAATCCAAGACTGTCTGTTTTGGCGTTGTTTAAAACTCATCGTTGTTCCTTTCTGACTTCATGGCTTATTTACGGTTTATCAGCTTTTGGCTCACATGCTTCAATCATCTTCAAGCTTGCGAGCAATTCTAAAGACTTTTGATTGAGAGATTGACTTTTAGGAGGGCAACAAGTCACAATGGAGTCATAATGTGTGTTTAAAATAATCCTCTAATTCTGAGGTCAAGCTGTGGGAGATGAGACCTGAATTAAACCCAAGGTGTAGCTGATCTGCTCTCTGTGTGAGGATTTATGCTACAATGGACATTTCTGCTTTACGTTCTGTCTTTTTGTCTTCTTACTTTTTACCTACACATTGTTGGTCTTTCTGGCAAACCATTTCATCAAATTTTTTAGTAGATTGATAATGTTTTACCCAAACCTCTTTGTTTTCCACAAAACTGGTGCATTGGCTGCTACTCGATGCCAAATACCATGGCTTCTATCTGGCCCTGATGCTAAGGGTTCATTTAGCGTTTAGCAGTGCATCAAAGGGTCCAGACCAGAGCTCATTTCATATCAAACTTGCTGAGTACTTGTTTTTCTGGGTAAACAGATCCAACCCTTGACACAATGATGTTTTGCTAAAGCTTGCTACAACAAAATCAAGGCTTCAGCAAATCTGTATGATATTTCCAAATTCTTACATCAAAATTATCCGTTTTATACCCATGACACCGCCCAGCAAAATGCTAAAACAATATACCATTCTTGTGTCTTTCTCTCATCACTAAGAGATTTTTCTTGTTTGTCCAGAAGCTTATGCCTTTATCCATCACATCGTTCCCGTTTAATACGGTGACCTTATCTGTGCATGATTATGTGCTTATTAAAAAGGACCTTTGGTTTCAAGTCTTCTTTTAGTGCTTTTAAGGAATTTGTTCTGTGCAAAGTTTAAGGATCAACTGCAAAAATAATTCATGCAGGTTTTGCAAAAAAACAATCTCCAACTTCATGTGGATGTTGTAGAAGGTGTCATGTGAACCTTGCATTTTTTTCACATTAATTAGTCATATAATGACATATACATAAATATAATTAATACATTTTTTTAAGCTTATCTCTAGATTGGTAATGGACTTGAACACTTGATTAAGTCATTTGAATTACAAATAAGGACTATATATCTGGATTGTGACTCCTCTCTTCTTGTCCCTTTGGATAACAGGAAGCACCTTTTTAAAGTTTCTCTGGAAACTGTTTTTTCTTTTTTATCACTGATTCACACTTGTTTTGGACATATACTGTAAGATTAGTGTTGCATTGAAGCCTATAGGAAAACATCAGAATGGCCCTTTTTTGTTTAACTTGCAGTGTTAGTTGGTACTTTATGGTTCTGCAGAATGAAATTCCAAGCTTTTTAACCTTGTACTTTGCAAAGCGGATGAAATGTATTAAACAGGGCAATAGAATTTTCGACTGCAGATTTACCAATGGGTATATCTGTGGGGCCACTAAATGACAGACTGCTCTGTGCCATTCACTCAAGAAAACCAATGTGATAGTCAATTTGTGAGTGACGAGTGGCGATGGGAGAAATCGGCCAACGTGCTTTAAGCGTCTCAGTTTCTGCAAGTCAAATCCTCGCATACTGCCACCTCCTCTATTGTGGCTGTGCTCTCACATTATGAATATTTCATGCCGAGCATCTGACACCGTGCCCAGAAAGATATTTCAAGGTTTTTTTTTTTGTCTGATAGAAACCCTGGGGTTGGAGAGTGTCACAGAGGCGTGAAGTCAGCGTGTGGCCCCCGGGCAGAGGATAGATTTATGATGCAGCGGTTGATGACATCAGGTGGATATTTTCATTCCTAAGCAGAGAGATCCTTTGTCCTGAGCCTGATGTCACCCCTCAAAAGACCTGTTTCGTCTGCTGCCTTGTGTTTAGGAGAGAAATGATTTCAATCTGCTCACAGTTCAAGCTGTGTTTTGAAAAAGTGTGAGCCGTTTCCGTCTGATCATTTTGGATCTGGAGTGATGAAGAAGTTGGATGAGCTCTGTCTTATACATAGAAGTTCACATGTTACATTGCCCACTGGCTCTCTCTTGTTTTCATCTTTGTCAAGCTTCACTTTCAGGTATAACTTAAGCCTACATGTGTAATTCCTCATTGTATGTTGCTGGCATTTTAGTGGTATGACTCTAACTAGGTGTCTGGGGGGGGGGGGGGGGGGGGGGGGTTAAACACGTCTGGAGAGCCCATTATTCACTGTTATTGTAATGTAACACAATCTTTTAAGTAAGCCCAATTTTCCACTCCTGTGGTGAGATACAAAGAACCATCCTACAGTATGTGGGGTGGTTGTGGCTCAGTTGGTAGAGTCAGTCATCTCCTATCCTAACCAGAAGGTCAGGGGTTCGATCCCCAGCTCCTGCAGCTACATGTCCGATGTGTCCTTGGGCAAGAAACTTAACCCAAATTTGCCCACGCTGCTTCGTACTTCCCCAAAGTATGTTCCTATTGCTTGAACCTCTTTTTTACTTCCTGGGACCCTCAGATTTCTTAACGACAGTATCAAGTTGGTAGAGCTGCTGGTTCTAGAAGTATTCGTCTTCAATTCCCATTTTCATATTTCTCTTCGACTGATCGTACCCTGGATTCTTTAAAAGATCCTTAAAGTTCCTCTTGCTATATTCGTGGATGAGTTAAAGTATCAATTGACTCATGAGAAAAATACAGGAGCCCCTTTAATACATGGAACCCTGTAAATGTTTAGAAAATGACAGGACAGCCTGCTCTTTCACACGTGTCCCTCACAGCGGGAGATTCTCGCTGTCCGGTGGGGGGGGGGGGGGGGGGCAGGCAGCAGGCAGGACATGACCAAAAAAAGGACACAGAATCATGGTGTACTATTTATGACATATCCAAGATGGTGGATGAAGCAGCAACGTCTGATGCTATAACAACAGTTTGTGCTTTTATTTCACTGCTACATGTAATAGGATATATTCACACTATAAACTAAAGAGTGGACAAGAACAAAAGAGCAAGAAAGATTATGAATCTGACAGTGAATTCTTTTAAATGGAAGATGGTTAAATCAGGAGTTTTCTTGAGCTTCCCTTTGCTGTGCTGTTAGAACTTTACTTATTAGCCCTCTCGTTTGATGTTTTCTCCTAAAATACACGGTGAACGGACACGGTTTACGTCTCACCTGACATTTTTAATGCACATTTTCTCTTCTCACTCTTGAGAATTTTTCTCTGAAGGGCCAGCTTTCTTCTGCAGGAAAACACCCACGCAGTCACACACATATTCACACTCGTGATCTGCCCAGTAGAACCACGGGGGTGACCTGCAAGCCCTGCGCAGCTCCACTGGAGTGGTTTGGGTTAGGGGCCTGTCTCAGGGGCACATCAGTGATGCTAATGAGGGGGAAATTAACCAAGAAAGTTTCATATGCATTAAAGCTGTATGACTGTGAGTCACCAGGAAATAGACTCAAGGCACTGAACTTGACAGGTGCAAGCATATTCAAAGTCTTATTTACCAAACTGACATTTTTGTTTCTCACGAATTTGATGCCAATATTTATTTCACTCAATTTTCCTTTAAGTGGGAGCAATTAAAGATTCAACTGTGGTTGTGTGTATTCTCTAAGCCTAACCAAAATATGATGTTGATATACAGTAAATATGCAGAGCTCTGCATATAGACCCTCTGAGTTTAAGGGCTCCCACACAGATGCTGAGAAATCTGCTCAAAACAAGGAGGCCTGCTCCTACTTTGCATTTCAATTTAACATTTCAGAGAACTGGCAGCACATTGCCTCGCTTAGCCCTCGCTTCGTTACACCCACATGGCTTCTCGCCGTGCTTGCTGACGTCTTCCGCTGTTCAAAGGGCTGCAACTTGGCGGAGAAATTGGGGATTTCCATACCCGATCCCTCAGGTATCTACACAGTCAAACGCGTGTCCTGTTCATCTTCCCTCCTCCCCTCCCCCGCTCCCTGATCCTACCCCCCCTCCCCCCGCGCCCTTCTCCCTCGCTCACACTGCTCTGATTTCCTGTCGTGGAGCTCAATTGACCTCGCTGCTGCATCTCTTTGTTTTGTTTTTCCTGAAATCTTAGCTGCACCTTAAAGCCACTCCGCTGTCTCCCATTTACTCCAAGAGGAGAGGTGGCTTTGAAGCAGCCATTCCTAAAATAGCTCTACTCAGACGAGCATACTCAGGTGAAGCTAATTGAAATGAAGGCCTGCACTGTTGTAGTTAGTGGCAGGTGATCCCGGCTACAAACTGCAGCCTCTGACCCAAGGGTGCTGCCTCAGCTTCCTCCTGTTAGGGTCATTTCAGCCTCCGTTTGTGTGGGCAGGGAATTTTCCATGCACCTTAAATAGACGAGACTTGGCTTATTCAAGTCACTTTTTGGTAATGATATCTCCATGTGTGCGATGAGATTGTATTATTTTGTGTAAAAGGGGAAATCAAGAAACAAGTTGCTAAGATCCTTTTTTTTTTTTTACCAGCATCTGCATTTATCATTTACATGTTGAATGCAGATGATTTACCTATCCTAAGCTATGGTTGAAACACTTTTAATAGAAACTGTTGTGAGTATTCAAACAGTTAAAAGACCAGTGATTTGCTTTGCCAGAAGTATTTGGGAGTTAATATGATTGCCGCCTTTATTATGTTCAATTGTCAGTTGCTATAAAGTGTGATATGGTTGGTCTGTCAGGATGAATGGAGGCCATTATGAATGGTTGTGCATTAATATAATAACATGATTTCCACATACTGGAGTTTTCATGCTGCGTCTCCTGTGTCTTTGGAAATTTAGGCCACTGGGTTAAATCTGGGGAAAGATTGAAGAGTCTTGTGTTTTGGTGTTGATTGAGAGGAGCTGAGATTGAAGGAAAAAATTAACATATTGACAGTAAATATTTACTGAAAAGCTTTAGTATGAACATTTTATTGTTGTTTGTGTTCATTGCCATAGAAGCCTAGATATTGAGACGTATAGTGACACCTAAAGAAGACATGACTGCAGCAAGTATCTCTGGCACAGTGGTAAAGATACTTTAAAGCTGCGGTATATGATTTCAGCCATGAGCTTTTTTAATTGGTACAACCAACTCTGCTTGTTTCCTCTCTGTCTCTCAACTCAATGGATACAAAATCAATTTATGAAAAAATAAATTAGATTAAAAAGATAAAAGAAGATAAAAAGATTTTGAAATGTTTACAGTATGAAAAAAAATCCTGCCTTTTTCCCAATGTTCCCAATGCCATATGTACGCTATTTAAAACTATTGATTTCAGTTTTTGATCATTTGCTATAATTTGTCTTATTCATGATTAACATAGTTTTTTGAACAGTTGTTATGCAAAGTTTGTCAGTGTTGCCAGAATTAACCAGATTGGTTAATTTATATTGATTTCAAGCCAGAAACCAAGTATGGCCCTATACTGTCAGTTGTTTCAAGCATGTTGCGCCTAAGTGATGCCCCAGTCAGTGATGTCATCAGCTCAGCAGGTGTCTAGCTGTTGGTAGCTGATAGAAAACATCTGCTGTGACATCACTGACTGGGGCGTGTCCAGAGGTAAGCAGCGGATCAGCAGCTTCCCAGTGTTTATTTCCCTTTTTCAACATTATATTTTAGGTGTTTGAGTTTTCATCAACATAAACTGACTTCCTCACAAACTGGCAGGTTGCTGAGCCATCACAGATAGACCGGGCTCGTTCCATTGCACTGTCCACTGAATAGCTGCCAGACTGTTTGATAAAAGTGTATTTTCTGAAGCCACTGAGGCTTGGCCTGTCTCGCTGCAGACCCTCTCGTATGGAGGGCTGGTAAAATATACGTCCTACAGGAATACTGCGCTGTAATTACATTCCCCCATTAGCATACGGAGGCTCAGAGTCACACTGCACTCAGCCTCCAGCAGCACTTTGCCATATGGTCTGTCTGCTCTTCTCAGGCGAGATTTGGCAAGACTTCTGCAGAAGGTCAAATATCAAGTCAGAGGACGGTGCCAGAATTGCATCTATGCTAATTGCTCTCCCTCTCTCTCTTTTCCCCCGCTCCCCCTTCCCTCTCTCTCTCTCTGTCTCTCTGTCTCTCTCTCTCTCTCCTCTCCCTCCTCTTCCCTCTACTGAAGTAAGTAATCTGCTTTAGGATGTTTCTGAGATGGAGATGGATTTGGTTTTCCTCCGCTGCCCCTCAGCCTAATCTCCCCCCTGTGACCACCCCGCCTCTCCCAGGCACGGCTCTTAAGCACACCATCATACACCGCCCCAACCCCTCCCGGTTCATACACGCCTAGTCAGCAAAAAACTCCCAAATTCCTCATTACTCACAAACATCCGCAATACACTTAGCCTGATTTGCTCGAAGGATGCCTGATGCGAGGCTGGACCTTGAATTAAAGGATTGTAGCTCTGGTGGTGGAATTCCATAATGACACTGGCTTGCTTGGTTTCTTTGGTATCAAGTGAATTGGTTATTTGTATATGTAGACTATACAGAGTAAGAAATGGATGAGAAGGGAAAAACTTGTAATTCTTTTCCAGTAATTGGCTTAATTTTTTTTAAATCATATAAATAGAGATAACAACTAAAAATCCACGATGTTGCTAAAGTGTGAAGAATGTCAGCTGAAAAATGAGCCAATCTGCTATAGTGTCGATTTCAGATCATATGGAATTGATGTTTTTAAAGGCATGGAACACAGATGTAAACATTAAACTGACTGATTATAAATTCTTGTAAATCCCTTATTACATATCCATAGAATCATCTCAAATAAGAGGAAATTCTCACATGTAGGAAAGGTAAACTGATTTTTTAGATTTCAGCCTCTTTTGCTCATTTATGGCTGATGAATGGTATGAAATGAGAGTATGTCTGTGATTTTTTTTGTGTACTGAGACTCCACGGAAATTGTACGTCCATTGATCCAGCTGAAGGTTTCTTCATCTGACGGACTGCTGTGTAGACTTTCGATGGCTCTAGCACATTTTTTAAAGAAAGGCTTGGGAGTGTTATTCCAGTTGAGGCAAAAGAGATCCACAGTCAGTAACAAAAGCCGTTTGCTTCACACTTGATTGATATTTCTATGGTTCATCCAAGTCGTGGTTCATTCATGGTTCATTTAAATCATAATTCAAAGGTTATAGTCTGAGGTAACAGCAGATACTTAAACCTGTACTGACAATGAAGGTGTTTAATCAAATTATTTTGGCACATAGCATGACACTTTGTAGGGTCAGGGCAAATATTGTATAGAATTTTTTTTTTTTTTTTTTTGTGGTATGATCTTAGCTCATGATGTTCCCCCTAACTTTAAACAAACAAAAAACTCCAGCTCCAAAATGGATATACTCTAATAAACACTGATTGTCGTGTAATCGTAGAATGATTATAACATGGCTTTTCTGAAAACTTGATTCTGATTGGTCAAGTGAAATATTCCTCAGCCTGACATTTCTTAATAAGAGGAATCTGCTTTGAAATACTGATAGTTGCTACAGACGAAGATCTCATAATAGTAAAAATCTGATTGTCTTGCACTCTTGAGGACCATATTCAATCAAATCAATCCCCCCCCAAAAAAAATCAGGTAAATTCAGCATCCAGCTGTTTATGTGACAAAAAAGAGTTGAACAACAGAGAAACCCACAACATAGGAAGGTTTACGTGAAGACAGTGTTTAAAAACTGATGGAGTATAGCGCTCTGTAGCTTTTTTTTTGTACCATCCTTTGCTATGCTTATTCCGTTAAAGCCAGCTAACTCATCCAGACATAATCACCAGAATTCATGTTCTAGATTACTGCCACTGGTAAATACAGGTGATACTCAAGGTTTGAGTGAGTCTGTCTGCGTTTGAGTGGTGTATTGCAGGACTGGAGACAGTGGCATGAGCATGAGCAGATGAGCGGCCTGTCCGTGATGGCGGCCTTGGAGAGATGCCCTTTTATAAACGGCATTGGGTGGCTGGAATATTGGCTACAAGCTTCAAGATGAGATTTCAGCCCCCACCCACCAACGGCGGTAACGGTGCTGGTGATGGATTGCTCTACCTTCCAGGTTTGAGCTTGGCAACGCCCCAATATTCCTGCAGAATAAAGTGACAGGCAATATATAACACATCAGTTAAGGCTGACTGCACCACTGAAACTTTGTCGTCCTCCTCCTCTTCTTGAGACTCTGTGATCGGCCCGGAATGTTTGGTGAGCTCCCCAATCTGCCTTTACCTTGATTCAGATTAAACATTGTATTTCCTATTTCCTATTTCCTGATCCTGTCTCTTTCTGCACCTCCCCAAGCTTTTTGTGAATCAGTTTCTCAACATATTGTCTTTTTATCCAGAAATGATTGCAGATTTAAAGGTCCTATGAGGAGTTTTTAGCAGGTCATGAAACAGATTGAAATTAATACTGATGCCTCTTTATGACCTACAAAACCAAACAAGACCACCAGCAAGAAGGCTGACAATTAGTATATTGCTATTTGGATTGCCCGGCAATGGGGTAGGTGCCAAACAAGGGGACTAATAGCATGTTGCAGAAAACAAACAACTTTTTTTGTATATAAAACATTACTTGCTAAGATATATGAAAAGATGGGCAAATAAATAGGATGTACTGCTTTGTCCTCAGGGCAACTTAAAGTCACAGGACCTTTAGATTTTCTTTCTCTAGTTCTAAGGCTTATTTGTTTCTTGGAAAGTCCATCGAAAAAAACAGATCAGCTGACCGGCATTTGCACACTAATTCTACTTTTATACGATACTCTATGAAAAGTCTTTTTAATTGTGTTTTTAAGAAACTTCGTCTCTAGACAAGTAAAGCAGTAACAGCTGCAGAACGTGTGTGTGTTTGCGTGTGTGTGTGTGTGTAAGAGCGACAGTTGACAGTGTCTTTTATTTATGTATATTTAGTTTGCAGTCCATCAGAGCTGCATCCACAGGATTGCGGCTGTGAAAAGTGGCCTGGTTCCCCCGGTCTGTAAGTTAATAAATTATGGGTATTGTCAGGGTAATGTATGGGTCGTGTGTTATAATGAGCATTCTGAAACCCATCAGCAACACTCCCACAGGCTGCTGTGCAAACTGCTCACATGCCACTGTCTCTCCCTCCCTTAGATTCCTCCCTCTGCCTTCCCTTTTATACTGCTATCTGTTTCTTCCACCCTTTCTATCTGCTCACTTTCCACTCTGATTTCCCTGCCACTACATATTTTTTTCCCAGAATACCTTGTCATCTCTTTAACTCGTTTTTATCGAAGAAAATTCTGAGAATTCTTTCTCTGACTAAGTAGTGAGAGAAGGGGCAGGGAAGGGGTTGTGTAGTTGGCTGAAAGAAATCCTCCCGTAATTATAGTAAATTAAAAGTTTTATGATGTTGTGCGTGCCTCTGTGTGTGTGTGTGTGTGTGTGTGTGTGTGTGTGTGTGTGTGTGTGTGTGTGTGTGTGTGTGTGTGTGTGTGTGTGTGTGTGTGTGTGTGTGTGTGTGTGTGTGTGTGTGTGTGTGTGTGTGTCTGTGTTGGTGGGAGGGAGGGAGAGGGGGGGGCATCTGTGACAAGGCTGGCTGGGAGCACAGAGCTGAGGGTGAGTGCCAGACATGTCTCAAGAGAAACCGGGGCACATTTGCAATCACCCCGAGTTCAAAAGGGTAATTTATTCACAGTCTGTGGTTAAAGCGGGGCTGCTCAGAATGCCAGTGGGATTGTGCCGGGAAGCAGAGTAGTAGAGACACATTATTTTCAGTTTTTCTCTCTCTCCTTTTCTTGTTTCCCTTCCTCTCTCTCTCTCTCTCTCTCTCTCTCTCTCTCTCTCTCTCTCTCTCTCTCTCTCTCTCTCTATCTCTTGCCTTTCCCCCTCTTCATCGCCTGTTGTTGTTTCTGTGAGCCCTGTGCGGTGTCTTTTAACACACGCCGCCGAGCATATTTCACTTTTACACTCATCCGCATTGACGTCCCGGTGCTGATTGAATTTTGAGGCGCTGCGGCGTCTGCCATTATCATCCTCATCGTCTTGAGTGGTTTATCTCTGGCCTCAGCTCTGTGTGACGCCAAGGCTGCAGGGGGAGAGGGGAGGCAGGGTGTCGAGGACCGTTCCTGTGTTTGCGATATAAGTGTGGAAAAAGATATTGAGGTTTGCTCCTAACCTGGATGATACAGATGGTTGGTTGAGGTTTTTGTCCGTGCGTACATGCATGCATATAGCCCTGCAGAAATTGCTTTAAGCCTGTCAGGGTCACGTTTTAGCCGGCAATGTCTTTCAACCAGAATTGTCTCAATCAGTGGCAACGTGGCTCCAACATTAACTCCACCTGCCAGGTTCACTTAGGATCAAAGGGTGTCATAGCTGCCCAGAGACCTCACACTGCCTCTCCGGGAATCAGCAGAGAATTATTCCACCACATGTCACTTTTACTGTGTCGTTATCACCCAAAGCCACGGGCAGACACTTAGAAAACACTGCCTGCTGTGGTGGTGTGGTGGGGTTAATTTGAGGTCTGGAGAAAAATCTCTTTCCTCCCCGTACGTCGGTTCAATACTCGGTGGTGTGCATTCATTGCCAGAGTGGGAAATTGTCTTTCCCTGTGTGTGTCGTTGTAGCTGGGTTGTTATGTATGCTCTGCTGCAGAGGCTGCCGTGTTGACGTGAAGCTGAGCTGCTGCCACAGCGTCTTGATTTGAGGTGAAACCTTGGTGTAACACTATCAACCCTTACCTTCTCTCCTCCTCCCTCTCCTTCTTGTTTTCTTTCCTCCTTCATCCCTCTTTGTCTCTCCTGCCGTCCCTGTTGTTTCTGTTTTCTCCGTTCTGCCTCTCGCTGACGGAGTGATTTTGTAGTTGCATGCAGGTGGGGTAGCAGACAACGCGGAGCTCTGCTAATTGAGCCTTCTTTGTGCCTGGTCACTGCAGTGTGCCGAGGCGAGCGGGCCCAGGAGTGAATCCAAGCAGCACTCAAGAGCCTTGCTGGATCGATAACGCAGGAACTTAACAAAACAGAGACATGCCGAGTGCCCAGATCAGGGTCATTATTGTCCCTGGCGAGCCGCACTTCCACCGGGGACTGATCAATGTGAGAATATGGATCAAGATAAACATTCTCACCTCCTGTTTGCCTCTGCTCTCAGAGTGTCAAGTTTTAGACAGAGAGGGCTGAGCTTAACTCTTTAAGCACCCCTGTAGTTGTGCCATATGCAATGCAGATCTGCACTTGATGTCAACTATTTTTGACATTCATTATGTTGTTCAGAACAACTATTCACAATGTCACTATGGCTGAATTTGTTTCATGACAAACGTCCATAATCATGGCTTTTTCTCTTCACTGAAGTATCTTTGAATAGCAGAACTTTAATAATGGTTTAAATTATACATATTTCTCTGTCAAATTGTATTCAAAAATGCTAGCAGAAAAGTAAATGGAGCTGTGGTGACATAACAAGGGGGGCAGGCGTCAGCTTGTTCTAATTAATGGAAAGAGAAAACCTGAGATCTGTGAGAGCATGTTGACCCTTCAAAACATGACAGTGTTTCATTTCATCCACGACTTTAAATTGGTGATGATGGTTTCCTGCTGCTCCATTATTCACTTGGAAGGATAAGAGTGATTGCTTAATGTGGTGTGGAAAAATGGTAAATGGTTGCTACACGCATAGAAGGAATGCATCCAAAGGTAGTATGATTAGAGGACCGAACCTGTTGACGGACTCAGTTTAGGTTCTCTACCTAACTCTACCCAGTTTAATAAGCACAGGTTTTTCCCCTAAAGAAAGAGGTGGACTTTTTGTATGATTTAGTTTCATGTTTCTTCAATTTGATCTTTATTAGGGTTGTTGGTTTTTGTTTATATTTAGTCGAATAAAGCTGTTTTAATGATTCTCCTATTAGACTTAAAAAGTGTAATATGAAGAGCTCAATTCGTTTTAAATACTTCATCCAAGCTCCTTTATGTTTCACATAAAAAATCTGAAATTGGTTCATTCTACTTTGGATTCTTCAACCAATATACCCTAAAAATCCAGTGTACAAGACCCACTTTGAATATCTAATTTTTCTTCTAAAAAAGTTGTATGTGCGGGGCAGCGGTAGCCTAGCTGTTTAGTGTGCGCGGCCCATGTACAGAGGTTTAAGTTCTTTAGAGCAGGCGGCCCGTGTTTGAATCCGGCTTGTGGCCCCTTTCCCACATGTCATTACCCACTCGCTCCCTCCCCAATTTCTGACTCTATCCACTATCCTACCTCTAAAGTATATACCAGTATAAAATACTGAGACATGACTGTAGTCTCAACCATACCGCGTTGCATGCAACCTAACGCTATTTAAAAGACGCCCTATTCATTGTGTATTGCTAGCGCCTGCTTCACTGTTCATAAAAGGTGTTGGGATACATAGTGACTTGGACAAGGCTTGTGGTGCCACTTTGTTTTTGCACTCATCAGGTTAAAGTCGTGCATTTAAAGACAAAGTGGTATACTGTGAAGTAAATAAACCTTGTGCAGTGCTGGTTTGATTGAAAAGGCTCCTTAATTGAAGATAACAAGTGACCAAGCGAGGTGAGCAGCGCGACTCGCCGGCTGTTGGTCCGTCCTACACAACTCCCAGCGTTATCGTAGGTTGAGAGCTTAAGTAGGTATCGGTAACGTGCAGGATTGCAAACTCCTTAAGGCGAAAAACAGATGGTACCAAGTTAGCTCCACAGCTGCAGAGAAACTGCACATGGATCGTCACACAGGACGACAGTATGAACCTTCTTCCCTCTGAAAGACCCCCAAAAACTGGCTGCGTTTTATACACCAGTGCAGCTTAAATTCTGGAGTCAACGACATTTAAAACAGTAAAAACAAAAAATGGTATCAGAAATTTCAAAGCCCTAAGCAGTGTCCTATAAATGCTTATTTTTTATAATAAGTTTAAATCCAGGGAATATTGGCTCGGTTAAGCACATTTGTGACCTGTTTGAGTTCTTTTTATTTGCCTTTGAAAAGACTTGTTGCTAAATAAGTTTGCGCCGATCAACTAGTTGATTAGTAGACATGTTGTTGGAGGTTAAATGTGAGGCATTAAAACTCTTCACACATGTGAAATAAAATAACCTTATTCACTTTCCACTCAGTCTTTATCAAGACAAATGATGTTGTATTGTTTTCGTAAAACAAACATGCTTTGTTCATGTGATTCCAAAAATAAGTGAGTGTGTTGATACAGCCGTGTTGCTCTGCACTCTCTAAATAATCTTTACATAAGGTCCATACGCCTGACTGTAGGAGCCTGTGTGCTGCAGAAACACTCATCAGTGTGCCTTTGAAGAGCCACTGATGACACTTGGTATTAAAATGTCAAATTGCGCTCCACTCACTCTAAAGTGATTTTAGTTGTGATTATGCACTATTTCCCTCCTGTCAACAGCGGGGAAAAAATAATCAAAAAATGTGCTAATTGGTCATGGGGATTGGTGGGAGACTTCAGTATTTTTATGTCTTTGACTTCCAAATGAGTTTGGGAAAGAGGAGGCTGTCACTCTGGCACAGAGGTTTTGGGGAGGAGGAGGAGGAGGGGCAGCTGCTGGCGCGGGCTCAAATTGAAATGATGCACTGTTCCCCCTCACTGCGGCTCCAGCTCACAGTAATTAAATGCCTCATTGTTGCTTCTTGGGAATTTGTATTGAATATTTCATCCAGCGTAATGATTATTTGGGTGTGGGTGGGAACGTGGATGTAATCACCTTCGCTGGCTCTTTGATGAAATACTTGGTTTGGTGGTTGTGCTTTTATTGCCGTTTTAAGTGCCCTTCTGGGTTTTTTATTTTACTTCATGTCCATGTTTCATTTCAAACTGCCGTTATCCATTTCTGCTCCAAATATTTGCTACATAATCTTTGACAACATGCATCATTTTCTGTTTTTTTTTTGTTTTTTTTACTGAAAACAATTCTTACCATGACCTCAAAACCTTAAAATTAAAACGTGTCCTTCACATTTTGTCTCCCGCAGAGGACGCCGGTCAACACTGGAGAAGCTTTTCGGTGGTTCTTTTAGAGATATGAGCCATGGCCGCCCCATCCAGCAGCAGAAGCGGGAGGGCAGGTGGGACTCTTGACTCTCTGCAAAAAGAACACTATGGGTACACTGAGCCCACCCACAAGACGCCCCAAAAACATGGACAAGAGAAGAAAAGTGGACGGACAAAAAGAGAAATGGAAACATAATGGTGTTGTTTAAACTCTGTAATTTCTTTTTCTGTGTAATTATTGTACCTTTTGACAGTATCATAATGTATATTTTTGGTGTCTATGAATGTGTTTTCAGTGTCGTGGCTGTAGGTTCACAGCCGATCCAATGTAAAGAGCTCCAACAGACAATCATACAATCACAGAGAATCTGTCAAACAGAAGAGGCCACAAGGATTGACAACATAACGAAAACAACACGCTTTACTCTGGAGCAATAATCTATTCTGTTGATTATTCTTCATCCTTTATGTTCTGTTCACTCTCATATTATTTGTTCAGACTGAATCATCCTCTGGTTTTCTCTTTTTATTTCTTTGTAAACCACGTTTTGAGATGCCAAGCTTTCTTAAGATCTTTGCGGACCATGACGTGAAAGACGGCGGCCATGTTTCTTTGACAGACATGTTGACGTGTTTCTTCTAATGAGTTGACTCACTGCAAAACAGGGCACATTGTCTTGTGTGGCGAGTAGCCCCTCTTTTAAAAAAAAAACAAAAAAACAACTGGGCGTCATTTCATTGTGACAGCAGCAGAATTTAAGAGTCAGATTCTGCCTGGAGGTCATATCCTCAAAGGCATTTCAATTTTGTGTTTTGAAAAACCAAACTTCTTCAGTCTTCAAATCCTTGTTTGTTTTTCTTTAAGTTTAAATGACTAAAGGTTGTAACTGTCTTAAAGGTAGAGAGTAATGCCAGTAAAGGAGTTGTATACTATGTTGAAAACATTCAAATTAAGGAGTAAATACAGTAAACTCAACATATTTGACATATCAGATGTTGTTCTGGAGCTGCGGGATACTTTGGACTTGGAACAACGGTCCTTCCTCCTGAAAAGTAACACATTCCAAATCAAATTATTCAATAAGTTACTCATTGTCTTAAACCCTATTGTTGCATGTGTAAATGTGTTTTGGTTTTAAAGATTACTAAGAATTTGTATATTGTTGTTGTGATGCTTTTATGTGTTCAAATAAAAAAAAAAAAAGACTTCAGTAAAACACACCTTGACAGTGAATCTTTGAAAGAGGAGAGGCGTCATTGAACAATTATGATCACCTGATTATAAAACACTTTCCTCTTTTTGCTCCCTCCTGCAAAGCATCAACAGAAATAACATCCAGGAGGAGACGTGGGGAATATAACAGCATTGGTTGCCTCCCCAGTCACGTATCCCCTTGAATACTAAAACGTTGCACGGAGAAGAGAGGTTCCCAGAGGCAGCAGACTTTAAAGGACTAGTGAAATCCCATGTGGTTTGTCATGCTGGAATGCACTTGGGGAGGTGGGGGGCAAGACGAGGAACGACGGTGGATTGGGGGGGGGGGGGGGGGGGGGGGGTAAAGCAAGACAGGCTCCTGAGATAGTATGAGCTGAACTGAGCGATTGCCGGCTCTTTGGGTTTCAGGGGTAGAGAAGGGTGGGGGGAGCAGTTATGGAGGGAAAGAGAGGACAGAGGAGGCACATTTGGGCGGTAGCTGAGGTGGGGAGGAGGGGGGAGGCGTTGATGCTGAGGGGAACGAGCAGAGGAGGAGGAATTCATCCGGGACTGACTTCTCCCCTCACTGAACACGCTTGCCATCACCCAAATTGAGCTGCTGACTGGTTAGGGCCGGCCGGGGAAGACGACTCAGAGTGCTCTGTAGTGGCGGTGTTAGCAGCAATGTGGCATCTGAGGTGCCCAATCCCCCCCTCGCTGGTCATCAGAGGTTGATAACGTGCATCAGGGCGCTCTGCTTGCTCACTCCCTGGCCGGTGAGATTAAATAACATCAGAGACAGCTCTCTCTAATCCCCCTCCCTCCTCCCTCCCCCGGTTCTGGAACTGGGATTTAAAGTCCTCAGGCCCTGATGGTAATGTTCAGCTTCCTGCTTTAGAGGCGGAGAGAGGCTGTAGCTGGGCCAAATTAACAAGCTAGCAGAGTGGTGCAGATATATATGACACGTTCTCAGTCCTTATGAATCTTAAGGTTCATTTATTTAGTTATTTATTTGGAAGAGGGTTATTGGTTTCTTCAGGATTCAATTAAATTTCATATCACGCTCAAGAAACATTATAGCTCGTGTCGGAGACCTTTTATCTCCCAGGTCTCACAGGAAAATATCAGCACATTCTGGGCTTGAAAAAAAAGTCACTGATGGGGATATCTGTGATCTCAGATTGCTCCTGGACTTCTGGACTAACTAGCTGCTGATTTCTGTCGTACTACAAATACTAGCGGTACTAACATTATCAGACTCTGTGCCAGTATTTCTTGTTTCTTACAAAGTTGCTTTTTATTTCCAGAAGCCTGCAGAATGTTTTTTGTTGTTGTTGTTTTTTTTGCATTACCTCATTTCTAAGCTCCAATGTCTCCCCAAGACAACACATTAAAGTTAATTCAACAAAGCCAATTTTACAGTTCGGCGCCAGAACTGTTTTGATATTATGACCTTTGACTATTTCCGGAAAGTGAATTAAAGACAGGTTCTTCCATTATCACAGTTTTATGTTTATAGAAAGAAATAAACTGTTAAAATCTGTGCACAGTGTTTACAGGATCACAGCTGGAGGCGCCACTTGGGGAATTAACATTCATTCAAAAAGACCCTTCAGACTGTACTTAAATCAGAATCATCACAAGGTGACGACAGTGTTCCTTTCCCCTTTATAATCAAACATTTTATTCTTAACATTATATTAAAGCTGTTTTTTACTCTACCGTCTCGGAATGCGTTGACTATCTGTGGTGATAAAGCATCTGGAAACGATAGCCAACTTTTCCCGGCTTGCAGTGTAGCAAGCAGATAGCTATAAAGGACATCCAGCCAATATTTTATTCTGCGTTCATTACCATTGTTTATAGTCCAACTAGCAACTTGAGAAGTGAGACTGGAGTTGAAATTGAGAGAAATGGGCCTGATGCGTACACTTTATATTTTCCATTTACTGATGATTTTGTCATGATTTTTACATTGACTTGAGAGCGCGTCATCTGTTTGGATAAGATCACAAAGAAACTGATGAACTGGAGAGCAGAGAAATGCAATCACATTCAGAACAGTCTCACAGAAGCTGAATGGTTTCGTCATTACAACAAGAAAGCACATCTTCGGTCGTAACCGTCTCAAGATCCTTTTGACAAATTTAAGAGTGGTTGAATATCAGCTGTCACTTGAATAAACCCCCAAAATAAATCCAGGTCCCTTTGATGCCAGTCATGTTACTGGGTGCCAGAGGTTAGTGGGCCAATCAGATGTGCCTTCCCTCCCTGTGTCCTCCACAGGAATGCAGAGTCTCTGTGATAATCCCTTTAGGGATTCTGACTGAAAATGCCGCCTCACTCTACTGGCATACTTCTCACTGAGAGGAAAAAACCCACACACCTTCCTGCAAGGGAGCTAAGGAAGGACATGGACGACTGGAATAAAATTATGAAATACTGAAGGAATATTTGACCTAGTGTGAGGAGTTGTAACAGAACTGATAACGTAGTCATTTTAAACTTCAATTGTAATTTTTTAAGGAAAAGATACTGAGTGATCGATCGTCTGTTTGACAGTAGGGTGAGATCTTTGGATAGAAAACACCAGTTATGACAGTACAGTACAGGGTTTGGCTATTCCTCCACGAGAACTCCAAATAAACAACACAATTTGGATTATAAATAAAGTTTTAAGTGAACAATGGTTACAGTTGAGTTCATCGGCTCATCAGGAATAAGACTGAACATTTATCAATGGTTTGGTCGCCTACATGTATCTTTAAGGAAACAAAAAGAATGCAGATGACACCTCAGTGATTGCAGAAATAGGTCAAAATGTTACTTAAGGCTTTTTTATGAAGGATGACAAAACTATAAATGACTACATTTTAGTGAAAAAAATTAATAAATGACATTATATGTGCAGATGATTGTGCCTAAGTTACATCATTTGCAGATATTCATAGAGATTGATCAAAACTAAAAGAATACATCTTTTACTTCATCCTTTTTAAAAAAAAATCTGAATGTATTTTTGTGTAATGAATTCAAATTCCTCTTCAACTGCATGTATGTTTGCTGGCACATACTAACATAACCGAACACTGAAAAGACACAACACTTTCCCACATTGAGTCAGTGGCACACACAGAGGACAGAGAATGAGACAGAGAGAAAACGACATATACAGCCTCCCTCCCCTCCTCCCTACCTCGTCTTTCATTATTTATTTACTGTCTGCAGTTTTTCCATCGCACGCATATTGATGCGGAGAAAGCAGGGTGTGAGTGCGTGTCAGAATCATTTCCTGACGAGGGAGACAAGGTGGAAGTAATCAGCAGAGCGCTGATGCAATATGACAGCCCCTAGAACTGCTGGTACACAGTTAAGAGCAGGAGGGAGAAGAAAAACATCTCCCCACTGAAGGAAGTGGCAAGATTTGCACAAGCGACATTTGGGTGGAAAGCAGGTTCAAAAAGTTCTAAAAGTTTTTGGGGAAGTAAAGTCTGATTCAAGCGTTGTTTTGTCAGAGCGTAACTCAAAATTGAACTTTTCTCCCAAAGCATACAAAATAATATCTGTATCAACAAAGCGTGTTGTGTTTTTTTGGTGTGTTTAAAAAAATTAAATCTACAAGGTCATTAGCTCTCCATCATTGTGCTTTTACTCTTATCTTAGCTCACGTTACACTCTCAAGAGAATTAAGTATAATTCTGAATACAAATAACTCACAGCTTTCTTATTGATCAGCAACTGAAAAGAAAGTGTGAAGAAAAATCCAGAAAAAAATCAGATCACAGTGCAGGTAAAAAAAAACAAAAAAAACAAACAGCGTTGAAACCTCAATAGCTACAATCAGACAACAACCATTGTTAGCATAGTCGCTTAAATAGAATCACTGTCTGCAAGGAACTGGCAACAAACTAATATACCAGATTGGTTCTGTAAGAGGATACATTAAAAAAGGTGTAAACGAATTTAGTCAGTAATTGTACGCCTTTTTGAAGAATTACTTCCTGGCTAACAATATTTCAGTAATAGGCTTAGGTTGAATGCTAGCATTAACTGTTGTCTAATGGTAGCTAATGTGTTATCAAATATGTTGCTGTAACTTGAAATATGGAATCATGTTCCTGCTATTTACACTATGCATTGTCTTATCGGGTGCTGGTCAGTGGGGAAGTTGTGAAATAATAAGTACTGGATGGATTGTCTGTAATACCACTTACAACTTTAAGACACCCGCACAACCTTAAACGGCTTATGAGATTCAATCCTGAGCTTGACGTCAAAAGGAAAACGGCTGTTAATCAAAACTGGTTAATTGTCCATGATTTGATCTTGAAACAGTAATTCTCTATGGGCAATTATCATCAACGCAATCACTTGTGTGTGTGTGTGTGTGTTTTGTTCAATTATTCACCAGATAATCTTGGCTTTTTCCGTGTTTAGGTCATCATGCTTATGAAAAGCAGGACACAGACTAACAGAGTCTGTGGATGGTACAGCATGGCACCTGGCTGACATGATCTTTCTCCCCTAATTTGGCCTGACTGTTCTCCCCCCTCTCTCTCTCTCTCTCTCTCTCTCTCTCTCTCTCTCTCTTTCCCAGGCAGGTGTAGATTGATTAGTTATCCTGCTGCCATCACAGGGTGCAGTGAGATGTTTGCCAGCTCTTCCAATGACTTCTCCCCATGTAACACACCTGTACGTATCTCCCTCACACATCTGTACATCTCCATCTCATACATTTCTATCTCTGTCTTTGTCATCACCTTTCTCTGTTGACAAACACTCTCACCTCTCTCTCTCACACACACACACAATCACACACACACACAGAGTATATGTAACTACACTCATGTACAGATTCCGACTGTAATTGATGAACGTGAAAGACGTGAAAGAGCGTACATTATGGTCTTCCTACCACTTCTTTTCCGCACACTGACCTGGGAGAGCAAATGGGTTATCTCCATGCTGATACACACATACACACACATCAACACATTCAAACACATAGAGAGAGGTGTTAAGCATGCTGATTGATTGATTGGGCCGGTTGGTTTCATGACGGCTGGCAACATTTCTCCACATCATGTCGACGCCCCGGGCAACAGGAGGCTGAGCGATCTCTGAAGGATTGGGTAATCACAGTCAGCCGGGCAGGATTCCAGGGTGGTGCCCATGAAACAGTCCAAAAATGTTTTTTACAAAACTTGTCAGCCTTCTAACGAGTGTGTTTAGATATTAACAATGAGCTGTAAATGTAATGCAATGTGCAAGACTTGTTTGGGCTGGACTTGCCAAGAAAGCTTGAACACAACCCCAATTCTGTCCAATGTGCTTTCCATTGTACCCTAATCTCCTCTCTACATCTTCTGTGCGGCATAGTGAGGTTGTACATATTGTTTTATTTTAACTATATTAATGAATAATCCTAGGCAGGTGGTTTTATTCCTTGAACTTACCTTAAAAGAGTGTAACCTTCCTTTAACTTTCCTCCACAGCTACACAACATTAAATACAAACAGTCCATCACTTCCTCAAACTTTAGTACAGTAGCTGCAACTTTTGTCTTTCAGCTAATGAAGGGAATTAGCTTCAACAAGATTTTTTAAGACTTTTTAGGTCTTAGTTAATGGAGAATCTGGCAGTTTGACAAAATGTCATATAAACATTAATCAAATGTCAAAATGTGGTGCAAACCATGTATCATTCATCGCATTTTCAACATTGCCAGATTTGTTTGGCTAGTGCTTCACATGCTTGGAAAAACTCATGGTTTATTAATTATTTTAGTACTAACGGTTAATATTATATCAAGGCTAGAAGGTTTGTAACATAAGGGATGCAGTCGTTTTTGAGTGACATAGGCTAAGTTTTTCTTTAGCTATTCATTTTGCTTTTATACTTGAGAAATTAGAAAACCAATCTGATTCTGAGGGAAACAAGACAGTCAACAAGCTAATTCTAAAGCTAATGACTTAGCATTAGACACAGAGAATATAATTGTGATTAATAGTTTGTTACCAACCCCTTGCTTCACTCCAGCAACACCCTCTTGTCCAACGAGGACATCCAACATGGAGAGAAGCATTTCCTGAACACCATGCTTTTTAAAAAAAAGGCATTATTCTGAGTGTGGACTCTCATCCTTTTCTTACCCCGATTAATAATTCTAACACCAATACTAACCATCAATTGCTTTGTTAAATAAATATATATTCAATTTTAATTTCATTAGACTTACTGATAAAGTACAGCTGTGTTGTAAATAGGAAGATGTGATGAAGAAAATGATAAAGAAGTGTGTCATCAACATAAAAAGGAACACCTATTATATCTCTGCAGAGGCTTTCATTCATGTGTCTCTGAAGGTATCAGCCATCCTTCAATTTATCCACCTGTCCTCTCATCCATGGATCAACCCCTCTATTCATCATCCATCCATCCATCTATCTGACCCACCCATATATCCACGCAGCAGGTTTAGTCAAGTGATCCAATGAACCCAATTCCATCTCCTATGAAGACAAAAAAGTTGCTATCACTGACCAAAGACGTGTAGTGAAACGACCAACAATAGTAACGCCATGAGCACGATGGTGAGCCAGCTGGATGTTTGAAAAGAGAAGATGGAGGAAGAAGGAGGAAGGACAGGGAGGGTCCATGTGTCAGGTCCCATTGGGGTCAGAGAATGGCGGCGACGCTTACCAAAGCAAACAACCCAGAGGAGCAGAGTGCTTCACCTGTCGCTGTGGATTACTCCATTATCACATCCACCAGTCCCACAGTGTCCCGATCCACACACTCACTTTTCAATATTCATACAACCAGCAGAAGGACGTGTGCCATGAAATGTTAAACTGCAGCTGGGCTCAAGTATTAAAAGGGGCGTTGATAAAGTGAGTGAGAAGAGCTGGCTTCATTGTTTGGTGCGTGTGGAAATGGATATGACAAACAGAAAAGACCAAACAAGGCAGTGTTGACGTCAAATAAGTTATGTTTTCTACTTCCAGATGTTTCTTTTTATTAAAGTTATTCTTTAGCTATTCGCCTTTATTAGACAGGACAGCTGAAGAGAGTCAGGAACATTGGGAGGAGAGAGTTGGGGATGACATTGACAAAGGGCCGAGGTCAGATTTGAACTCACGGCCAATTCAAGGAGGACTATAGCCATTGTACATGGGGCCCATGACATAACCGCTAGGCTATCCGGCCGCCCCCAGATGTTTCTTAGTTACTTTCCAAACAAGAGACGGATTTGTTTAACAGTATTTTTTTAAAGTTTTTTCACTATTAAACTGGTCACCTGGTCTTCTTGTTGTTTTAGCATCCTGTAATTTTCTTGTAATTTATTCAAAAAATGTCAGCTTTTAAGACTTGGTAAGAGACAAACAAAAAACAAACTAACACAAAGATAATCCACTTTTATGAAAACACAATGTATGTCTTTAGTCTGTCTATTTTGAATATATAGAATAATTATCAAGACTCTTTCCAAAACCTTCCATGGTAGTAAATATGATCATTGAGTTTCAATAAAATGTTTTATCATTAAGTAGATAAAACATCGTAAATTAGTTCCCTTGCGAGATATCAATTTTAATCACTTGTATCAATACATTTCTCCACTAATCAGTTTGGCCCAAAATAGTTACATACATTGCATACATATCAAATATTACATTGGCTGTTTAATCGATGAATGACCAGACTACATGTTGTAAAATCAGCAAAGAAAGTTTTTTTTTTTACAATTCTGCACTGTTTCCCTGAAACGAGTGGCTGGAGGTGGATTTAGCTGCACCATACTTTTCCCCTGCAGCAATATTGAAGGCCAAGGCTCTCATAATACCACTGTGATTTAGGTAGGCAGCAGATAGAACATGTGAAATGGCACAAAAGACTTTCTGGGTAAAGCACCATCCCTGGAGAGACGAGTGACACCCAGGAGTCCCTCTGCTCCTTCTCAGCAGCGTGATTAATAACCCCTGTGCCCCATAATCTCTCCATCATCTATCTATGTAAATGCCCCCGGACCTGCAGCGCCAACACACTTTGACTGATGGCTGTTCCACGGCACTGGGCTGCGTGTGTGTATGTGTGTGTGTGTGTGTGTGTGTGTACCTTTTTGCATATGTACAGAGGCACTGTGAGAGGGGATGTGTGGGGTTTTGTGGATAGTAAGAAAGAAATGAGGAAAATCACATCGTCTCACTGCATTGTCAAAGTCAGTCAGACTTCACAGACACACATTGTTTTTACCCATTACTAACGTCACAGTTGGAAATTATTGCACATCTCACAAGAACAAGGGGAGGTAATTCACTCAAACATAAACAAAAAAACAAAAGACTTGTCAAAATACTTCAATATTTCCGCCTTTAATTCCCTTATCCCCACTTTTCAAGAAATGGCAATTTCAATAAAAAATCTGATTGGTATAAATTAGGCATCTCAAAGTACCATTTTAAATATTTCATTAATTATTAACGCTATCATCTTCATTCAATGGAAGTGTCTCTTTTTTTGGATCAGTCATAAATTGTAGGGCTGGGTGAAAAACCGTACATGCAGGCCTTTAAAACATGGACAACCATTAATTTTTTTAATTTGATCTATTAGCACAGAAGACGTTTAAACATTGGAAACATTTTTTAGAAAGAAGGGTTTGAAGCGCCATTCCATTTGAACATTTGTTAAAGTAATGGACAAAGATGTCTGCGATAGCATATCAGTTCTGTGGTGTGCACCATGTACAGAGGATATAGACCTTGTTGCAGGGACCATGGGTTCAAGTCTGACCTCAACCCTTTGCTGCATGTCTCACTTTCTCCTCCCAACATTTCCTGCCTCTCTTTACCTGCCCTATCCATCATAAAGGCAAAAATGGCCTAAAAAACAGATGTCTGTATCGCTCTTCGGCTGCACATTTAGTGATAAGCAATCCTTGTAGGGATGTTCTATGACTTGATCTCACGTCCCAGAGATCAGCACAGGAGTTCACCTGTGTGACATCATTTAGTCTTTAGTCCATTAATCAATTTTTATATTCGATTAGAGTGACCCTGTTCACTTCCTGAATGTACAGGAAGAGCATCAACACACGCAGAGACTGGGTAAACCACCAATAAATGTAATTTATCTAAGATTGGAAGCAAGGGTTCGAGATCTTGCATCTACTGTAGGGTGTGTTTAGTGTTTCCTCAGGATGGGGGAAGGGGGATGGGGAGAGCTTATCTCGACTTTTTGTGTGTGTTTTTTTACCCATGACATCCCTCGGGCAGTTTTGGGCACAAAGACAGACAACAAAAGAGTTATGAAAAGGTCATGGAGGAACATTGTCTTAATGTGCAACTAAATCTGTCTGACATCAAAAGGAAAAAAAAACAGACGGTTTGAGAACAGCTGCAATTAATCTGTGATACATTTTGCACTGATCTGTAGAATTTAAAAAAAGTATACACTGAACAATAATCTTTATATATCTTTTTAAGTTTGATTTGAAAGTGTGCAGTTTCTATCAGTTTCACGTAAAAGGCCCATCAGTCATTTTCTCTGGGATTGAAATAAGGGAACAAATTTAGATCCCAGCGTTGATTTGCATCATAATTCTCTCCTATCAAGTTATACATTCTCAAACCCATGTGAATCCTCAGAAGGTCAAACATAATGATTTTTGGGACCGTTGTTGCTGCTGACAAGAACCTAACAAATCTTGACCTAATTCTGGTTTAATGCTGAGGGTAAACCTGATCTCATTGGTTAATTATCAGGCCATCTCCATCATGTAATTGGTAATTACAGTTGACTGATGGTTGGATAATCACAATGCGGTTGAAATGAAAACAGACACTTATTGATTAAACGCTGTTTGGGGATCCATGACATTAGCATGAGGCAATACTATTGGTTATAGTGAAAATAGGTTTTGTGCTAATGTTGTGATAATGGACATTTGCTTGAGTGTCTGCTTGTTGTGAAAATAAAAATGTTGATTATATTAACATTATTCTTTTTTTTGTCATTCTAGCTTCCAGAGGTATTCCTTAGACTTTGATTGTGATTTTAGGTTGAATACTGTCTATTTTTGCAGTCAGGAATTGGTTTTTTGCTTTAGAAAGGGGAAGGAAATTAAAACTCACTTAAAGCAATACTTTCATTAATTGGCCGCCAGTTACAATTTTTAAAATTGCATATAGATAGCTCCTGCAATAAGGAAATCAGACTTCCTGTTACATATGACACTACCCAATCAATGCAGGGCTTCTGATGGCTTTCTTAATGGTTTAAAACATGGATACAAACCCGTGGAAATTATGTTTTTTTAAATCTTTTCACTGGCACAGTCTGAACTGATGATGACTGCTTTAACTAAAATGTAAGAGAAATTGAGTCACCATGGTTTTGCTTATATTTAGAATTAAGCTTTAATTGCAGTCTTTGAATGGAATGAAGAAGATAAATATCTACAGACTAACAACTTCCCCAAAAGACTTCCGTTCCCTGACTGAATATCTGTGTATCTTGTGGATAGTCTGCACCCAGCCAACACTCCACCGCACCTTTTTCAGTGAGTTGCCCTCACACGGCTCTTCAGAGGGGAGACATGTTGTTAATAATTAAGGCTGTGGCTGCAGGCACAGGGAGGCTAAACTTCCTCTAACAAGTGGCTCTCTGACAGCGCAGACATATGGCTCTCGCTTCCCCATATTCTCCTCAGCCCTCCAGACTTTTGCATTTCACACACGTCCAAGGCGGGGGTGAGAAACCTCCATCCTGACTGCCAAAGAACAATAAATCACACTCCTAATGGTCAACAACAATCGGATAATTATGAGTGTGGCCGGGTGGCATGAAAGGGAACTTTCTCCTTCAAATCGAGTTAAGTATTTGGCCTGATTCCTTGCCATTGCAAGGAACGTTCTCTAAAATAGGACACAATGTTGTGATGTACAACTTCCAAATGTCAAACAATATTGTTAAACTTTGCAGAAGTTATTGGATACAAAGCCTACAGTGTGAGCTAAATTATCTAAACCCTGTCTAAAAATAAAAACTACTTGATTTGAAAGTTTCTACCTTTACTGTTGTCAGAATACAGTTTAGAAGCAAACTCTGGACATGTCCTTGAAAACCCATGGACACATCAGTTTATTAAGAGTCAGTTATATACCATTTCTGACACAAATGCTCACTAGAGCAGACAATATTCATTGTTCCACATTTCAAAATAGTCCTTAACAATCATTCCCTTTTTGTTTGACATAGCGCTAAATCACAATGAATGTTATCTTATGACACATTACACAATAGCAGTCAACACCATACTTTTTGTAATATTATTCACTGAGACCCCACTTAATCCACAAATTGGCAGTTCTTGGCAACATTGCCAAGAAAAACACACCTTTAAACAATAACTCCCAGATTATTTTTGGTGGTGCTGTATGCCAAGATGATGCCATCTAGGAGCTATATTAAATGTGAGGTATATTTGATCAAGAACACTAACCTGAGTTTGGTCTGAGTTAAGGAGAAATTTGCTGATCATCCAGGTCTTTATGTGCTTAATGTGTGGCTCGTGCCACATATTTCTGTCGAAACCGACTTGCGTCCAAGGCAGTTGGAGCCAAGCACGACCTGAACCGCCAACCGTTTTATTTTTTATTTTTGAAATCCGACCCAAGCTCAACCCAGTTTATGTAAACCAGACTCTTGTGTTTACCGCAGGCTAACTAGTAGCAAATTCAACGCCGTATCCATCGCCTCTGACGTCGCCTCCTTCTTCCTCTTCTTTGCAATGATTGAAGTATAATCAACAACTCCTCAATAGTTTTCATCTCCAACTCCAACATAAAACACTCAGTTTCAGTCGCCATGGTTTCCTGTACACAAACAAGCAAAGAATGTGGCGGAACCAGAAACTGGGAATATCAGACTTGCATAGAAATTGCAAAACGAACTAGCGTTTTTAGGCGGAGTGTAGCAGAGCTATGTAAACATAACAATTCACAAGTGCAGTGCTAATAATGGCATATATAGGACACTACAGCTTAGCTATGCCATAGATTCAACTCAGAAGTATATACCAGGCTTTAGTCCTTGTGAGCTGAAGAATTCAAATGTAAGCGTTCTTAAAAATTATACCCAGAGCTGCGGACAGAGCTAACATACCTATTCACTACACAGCAAGTAGGTAGGCCACACAAATCAAGGCCCATCAAAGTCCATTATATTTATGTATTTTTACACTATAAATTAGCTATAATTCTGCTCACGTGACTAAGAACCCGACCACAACCCAAACATTATTTACAAATGTATGCTTTAATCCGTTCCAACCCAGTTAGCCGATAAAGGTCTCAGGTCGTGTAACCAACCTCTAGTACTTGAGGCATGCTGAGATTGACTTTTCGCGTTTCCCGTAAGAGGGTCTAACCTATTTTTTATTACTCATTTCATAAAAAAATAAAAATAATAATCAAATCTATCTTTGGCTCATTTTGTTAAGATTTATATCAGCATTAGCCGAGGAGGTTTGAGGCTGAAATAGATAGACAGTGTAAGAAACTGGAACGTACTGAGAGATGCTTTAACACATTGTTGGGTTTGGTTTCATTGTATTTCTTTAAAGCAAGAGAACTATAAAATAACAAATGACTTAACCTTTCTATTTAACGCTCCTTTTACGCTTAAACACATCATTACCATGCTCTGTGACCTACCTTAGTAAAGCTGTCAACACTGCTTATTATGAGCCAAGCTGAGGTGGAAGGTTATCAGCTCCCATGGCCATGGTTAGAAATTATCGTGAGAACAAGTGCCAGGCTTAAACTCATTAATGTCACACACATAAATAAAGACTGCTAATGAGTTATGGAGGCCCTTTGGAAAAAATACCAAACAAAAAAATCAAGAGCAGTTTTTATTCCTTACACAAGTACAGGGTTGAAATCTTGTCAAATCAGGACACGCCACATGAATTCCATGAGGTAGTAATTTTGTGAGTTGAAGCAAAACGTACAATACTGATAAAAACAAAAGGAAAGACGAAATAACAGAATTTCTATAGCTGGAACCAATTAAACCGATCGAACAGACTAAACACTTATCCAGTGAAAAGAACCATCATTTAAAGCAGCCATTGCCTTTCCTGCCTGCTTCCCCTCCCTCTCTCTCTCTCTCGCTGTTGGGTGGGGGGAGGTGGGACAAATCTTGTTTTGATGCTGGCGCTGTCAGGGGGCTCGCCAGAGAGGATAGTAAACACTGCCTTTGCAGAACATTTAAAATCAATCCTTCAGCCACAGGCCTCACCACCCCCACCCAGCTCTGTCCCTCTCTCTCTCTCTCTCTCTCTCTCTCTTTCTTCTCTTCCTCTTTTCTCTCTCCCTTCACTGTAATGTGTCCACTGCTCTCTGAGAATAGAGGCAGCACTTAAAAGCCGGGCGTAGGGGCTGAGTTTTGTGACAACAGCTCTGGCTTTTATTACCATGCTGAGATGTGACCAGCACCCCATCACCAAAACCTGCCTTAAACATGCACACATGTACTTTCAAGCATACACATTCACTCATAAACACTCAACTCACACTGATGAGCAAATAATCATGTCATTAGTCCATGTGGGTTTGAGGCAGTGGCTCATTTGCGGTCTCCAAAGCGTTACCTTTGCTCATGATTGGCCAGAATATTAGATGAAAATCATTTTGTTTGCGGCGTTATTGCCTGATTAAGTCATCATCGCCCAACCAATAGAAACAACCAGCAGATATTTACTAGACAGTTGTTTAAGATGGAATCGAATATGAAGAAAAAATATGCCTACACATTAATTTAGCTTTTTTTTTTTTTCAGTATACTTCCTCTTGAAATAAGAATAAAACCCCAGTTCTTACAAGCAGGTGATTCTCTCAACATCTCACCTGTGGCTTTGTCTCAGTGTGCACCATTAGATGGTTGATCCGCTCCGTGGTGTCGAGCAGCTGGTGGAAAGCATGTGAAATGTGACCCCAGAGAGGGTAATGTGAACCCTGTTGCACACAGACAGCACTCTCACTCTGCACCGACCACTTTGAGGATTGTGTGTCACCCAGCAACTCCTCCACAGAGCGTTTCATTCCATTTCTTTCGGCAGGTGGGGTAACAGGAAGTATAGGGCATTTTTTAAAATGTGACACCGTCTATAGATTATTCAGTGCAAATTGTAGTATAATTCTTTTGTTTTAATTTTTTACAATTCTTTACTTTTCAAACAAATAAATAGGTTGAGAAATGTCCATCAGGAATTTTCCTACATTGTAGTCCTGGCAGCAACGGAAAAATATGCTCAGACATTTGTTGTGGCTGACAAGAGCAAAGGTGCTGCAACAGCCCAAAATATTTCCATTGGGAGAGATTGGCTACAAAATCAGAAACCATTCACAAAAAACATATACAGAAGCCCTGAACAATTCATTCTTCATATGCTGCACGTATCTATTGTTGTGTTTGCTTTGGATGTTTTTATTTGGTTTTGAATATGCGTCATTCAGACTTATTTGAATGATGCTGCTTATTTCACCAAATTGAAAACATTTAAGGCCATTGTCACTTCTTTGCCCTTGTTGGCCACTGACATGTACAACATATACATAATATCCTTCAGTGATTCAGCCTTCTTTAAGGCCCATGGGTAACACAAAGGTCACCTTGGAACCTGTTATTGTAAATGTGAGATGTGCTGTAGTCTGTTGTTTCTCCACGCTAAGACGTACTTTGTTAAAGTGGCAAACCAAAACTGCAACATCAGTGGTTCTAAAACAAGTAAAATGGTAGAAGGACATGACATAGGTGATGAAAATGATGGTTTTTTTTGTACTGTATACAAGATGCTGCAGGTTAAACTTTAAAGCACCATTTCTACAGGAGAAGAACATCTGCGGAAAAACAAAACAAACAAAAAAAAACTAGTAAATTAAATAAAAAATCCCAACTTTGAGGCTAAATTGAGCTGTAAATGGCCTTACCTTCTTTATCCTCGATAATCAAAATGGGCTTTCCACTACTGATTGACTGACTGACTGACTGCTGAGATTTCTATGCTTCTGCACATTTCTTCAGATAGGAGCTGATGGAGGTGGTGGGAGCAGGGAGAAATTTCTGGTACAAACAGCCATCAAAGATTGGGATGTTTCATGTGAGAAAAAAAACTGCAACAAGATTCGTTTTTTTCAAGCCTTTCATAGTTCACAAGCATGTGATATAGATATATATATATATTATATATATATTCCACAGCTACACAGACCTCCTTATTGAAGCTAGTGCATTGGATTTACTATGAACTGCAGTATATGTTTGCATGAGATAAATTAATGAGAGACAGAGAGACAGAAACATGACATCAGTGATCATAGAAGTGAAAGCGTTCAGTTTTGTCTCAACAGACTTGCAGGTTAAAAAAAAATCTTCTGTTTTTAGATCTGGAGAATCTTTTTCCTGGAAATCATGCCATGCGTGCTTCCTAGCAATAAACCTTATCTACAAAAAGAGTTAAGATAGTGATGATGTGTGAATATCAGGTAAGTTTTCAACAAGTGGAGACTTAACCTATAGTGCCAGACAGCTTATTTCTGCACGCACATGACAATTTAAAATGAATTACGCAGTATTCCAATATGAATGTGTCTAAGAAACACACAATATATCAAATCAAATCGTGTCATAGAAATAATGTAAGTCAGCAATGCTGCTGATTGGTCCGACCTGAACAAGAGTTAAGGTATTTAAAGCAATTTGACAAGTCTCCACTGAAAGGTAATCAACATGCAGCTGGACATTTATTGTGCTTCAGTTTTTATTGGACCATAAGAAGAGAAGGCACCACCAGGGCAAATGTGCTGTGGTTAACAGATCCACAGAGCACGCAGGCATCAATCAGTGGGCAGTTCTGTCTTTTAAAGATGATTTGCAGAGCTAGATCGCACAGCCAACCGTCATCCTGTGTTACTGAAAGCAACAGGCTGCTCCCTCATCCTGTCAACAGGTATGGTTTTAATGCACTTGATGAACTGGGATGATATATGTAAGGTATATATATATATATATATATATATATATATATATATATATATATATATATATCATTAAACGGTAAATGGACTTGAGCTTGCACTGTATAGCACTTATAGTCTTCTGACAACTCAAAGCGTTTTTACACAGGTCACAATTTGTTGTTCTAGCTTCATACTAAATACACTCACATGTAAACGGTATCAATGTCCCAATATCTCTCAGAGTAATACAATGAAACTGAAATGAAATGCTTTTTATCTGGTGAATAAATCTAGTATGGCCACATATCTGCGATAAAAGTAGATACGATAGTCACTGGACAAGCCGATATTATCGGCTGGCCGATTAATCAGTCGGGCTCTAGTCATGATACGCGTCAAATCGTGAGCTAAGTGTATCAGGATGGGCATTCATGAGAGCCATGTGTTTGACGTTGTAACTTTCAATTTAAGAGTGCTGATCGGAGGAAGATTCCTTAAACGCATGCTCATAGGACAAATATCTGTTGCTGCACTTCTTTCTAGTTTTGAAGCATATACTTGAAGCCACTACCCCGATAGTAAAGCCAGAAGAGGAATTTCTCTGCTGTGACACCGCTGATCATGTTTCAAATGTAACTTTAAGAAAGCCGTGCAGTCCTACTGAACCATATGAGAAGATCAAGTCATTTCCTCAGCAAAGGTCTGTCTTTATACGCCACAGCTGGATGTTTGTTGTTTCGGTATAGTTGTGTATGTGTTAGGTGGCGAAACCCCGTCATTTTACATTCTTTTTGCAAACGTAGATATTGTTGCTGACTTCAAGTTAATTTCATTGTCAACACGTGTTTGTGCTGAAATCCACACAAAGATGATGGATCCCAACATGACCGCCATCTTCCAGAAACCTCCGTGAAATATGGAATTCTTCTTTTACCCGATTTCTTTTTCAAAGAGGACAGCTTTCTTCATGCATGGCTTCCGTTTGCTGCACGTTGAAGAATGTTGTTACCAGGCAACAGGGATAACAATGACACAGGTGCTCGTTTACTCGTTCACTCTCTCTCTCTCTCTCTCTCTCTCTCTCTCTCTCTCTCTCTCTCTCTCTCTCATCTCTCTCTTCCAGTGTTCGTGGGTTTGGCTTCATCTCCTCAATGATGTTAAATGGCACTTGTTCAAAGTTTAGCACGTGTTACTCTTGTGAAAAGGTTGCACCTTGGATTATTCAGAACATCCTGATCTGGTCTTATTGTTTTGTTTTTTCACGTGTAGCTATGGGGTTGTGTTTTTTTTTTCTTTTACTATTAATAGTTCTCTGATGTGGTAAAAAAAAAAAAAAAAAAACAGGTCGAAGACTGAGCAAATAAAAAAAATCTGTTTTATTGAGCATTTTTGTCTGACCCTTTTGGCCAGGTTTTACTTAACTTAGCGAAAAACAGATCTTAAAGAAAAATGTAAGGATTCCTTTTCAATGCGATTGTTTAAAGTTTTCTATCGATGAACTACACTTTTTATTGTGAAAATCCCTGAAACAGGTTTATTTGTATTTGGAATAAGTAAAAATAAAGTTATCAGACTCTAAAGTTACTTCTCCACTCGTCTTTTTTTTTTGTTATCAAGACAATAAAGTTATTTGAGTTGTGAAGAGACAAAAAGGATCCTATCAGAGGTTGTTGTTATTGTTTTCGTCAAAGGGGGAATATACTGGCTAATCAACAAGTTCTTCAGCTCCAGTGGTTTCATGGAAACCCACCAGACAACCATTCGTATTTCTATAAACAGATTTGAAAAGTGCTTTTTTTTTTGGATTGCTGGCATAATCCGGCCTCACATTTTCCAAAACACAGAACCACAAACAAAGAGGCAGGAGAGGAAGAAAAGCAAGGGCAGAACTAACAGGCTGTTAACACCAGTCTGAGCCCGGCCCGCTCTCCTCCATGTCTGCCTCCTTCTCTTGCTTTTCAGAGATGGCAGAGGCTTTGAGCTTCGTTAAATTGTCCCCCCTGCCCCTCCCCCACCTCCTTCCCTCTCCGTCGCTCCCTCTATCACCTCTCCCTGTCTCCTTCTCACTCACTCTGTTCTCCCCCTCCCCCCTCTCCTGCGCCCCCTCCACCTTAGCCGGCAGTCTTTCGCCCTTAATCAGAAGGCTGCGGCTCCCCTGCGCTCCTCTGCCACCCCCCCTCCCCCCCCCTCTGTCCTCCTCATCCCTCCTCATCCCTCCTCCTCCTCCTCCTTTCCTTTCACCACCAGCCGCCACTTCCCTCCCAGCACTCTCTCGCTACCCTTTTCTCTCCCTGTACACCCCCCCCCCCCCCCCCTCCCCGACACACACCTCTCTCTACACCCCTGCAGTTAGCGTCTGCCAAAGGCGGCTTCTGTTCATCACTCACCCGTGCACTTAGCAACAAAAGATGTGTGGTAATTTCCCTGCGCGTGCGGCAGACCGCCGGCCCCGGTCACACCCCGGGGGGGGCAATGCAGGGAAGGGAGGGAGATGAGGGAGGGCTGTATAGAGGCTCTCTGCCTGGCCACTGCGAGCTGCTGACCCCCATGTCATGCATGATCGACGTTGGGGAGAGAGGAGGGTTGCGGCTGTGTGACTGGCAGGCCAGGGGAGACAAAGGAGGTGGGGAAAGTGGGGAGGCAGGTGAACGCACTGTCAGAGTGGTAGTGCAGGTGGTGTGAAGGTGTGTGTAGGTGGGTGGAGAGGTTGTATGGCAATGGAAGGAGCAGTGATGATGGCTGCCACTAGCCCTGAACGCCACGGTGTGTTTGTTAAAATGACTTCCTCGTGCAGCGTTGTCACCAGCCAGATGCAGCACCTGCTCTCCTCCACTCAGGCCTCCGTCGCTGCTCTCTCTACCTGTGTCTCTCTATCAACCACAACGCTTAGCTTTTACTTTAAACAAACTTTGCAAATAGCCACTGCACATTTGGGGCACATTTTTTTTTTAAAGAAGCACCAGGCATCAAAATAAAAAAAAGCTTCACTTCATTAGATCCAGATTTAGAAGCATAAAGCTGATCTCATTTCACTTTCCACTTTTTATAGTTTGATTTAAGCTGTGTGATTATTTTGCAGCTCTCTTTCTCGTCCTCCAACACCGTGTTCTGTTCGTCTCGCACTTCAATTGTTTTCACGTTTTGGCGCTATTAAAAGGGAAAAAGGGAAAATGTACAAAGCAAAAGAAGTTAAACACGCACAGGTGGGTCTAGAAACAGTTGTCAAAATACCGTACGAGCAAATGCACATAAATAAATATGAAGCGAGCGTGTTCAACCCCTATCAGCCATAGGAGAGGCACGCATTGGAGTGCAATGTAGTTTCCCTGCAATAAAAGAGGGAAGCAGTGTGTGCAAGAGGGGGGAAGCAGGGGTTGGTGTATGGTGGGGGTGTGAGGACACCTCCATCCAATCTGATCAATGGTGATATTAATCTGAGCACGAGTCAGCCCCGCCGCCCCGGCATTTGATTAAAACAGGGAAGAAATATGACGTAACCAATAAATCTGTTTGTCAAAATGGCACGTTGCTTGAGAGGGGAAGGAAATACTGGCAGAGATAAGGAGGAGAGGAAAGTAGAGGAGAGGAGAGGAGAGGAGAGGAGAGGAGAGGAGAGGAGAGGAGAGGAGAGGAGAGAAGAGGAGAGGAGAGTGAATGACAGGGAGAGATGGAGGGGGATACAGGGGGGGGGGGGGTGGGGGTGGCTGGTGACTGACCTCCTCAGCATTTCCGCTGCATGAGCGAAGCACTCAGGCTGAACCAAATCCTCACCTGCTCGCCTCCCACTGCACTTCCACCAAACCACCTTTCCCTTCCCTCTGTCTCTTTCTTTTTTCTCTCTCTCCCTTTCTTTATCTTTTAGCATCTCCCACAAGAGCCCGAGAATAACAGAATGATCCCTGGATACTGTACTGGGTGCCTAAATGCGTGTGTTTGTGTTGCAAAGTTTGGGTCCTTTCCTTGATGACAGTGTTGATAAAAAACAACTCAAAAGAACAAGAGTTGGCTGAGATGTTCAGAAACATGCAGACCTGCCAATATTTCAGACATTTCACACATCGACACATGGATACAGAGATAAATTTAGACAGAAGGACTTATTTTTGGTCGATTTTGCTTATTTGATTTTTAACAAAGTAGAGAACCGTTTCATATCTGTCATTTGTTGCAAAGTCAACGCTTTAGACCTCAACTGAACTGTGGGCTCTAACCAATCAGAGGCAGTGTTTAAATTTTGACCAAGATGTATCAGATAAAATGTTCTATGCATGACTTGTGCCAATTGGAAACAAGAAGCGACTCAAGTTGAGCACTAAAGTGGAAAAATTAGGCATTCAATTAGGAAAAGAAAAGCAGATGTGTAAATAGTTATCTGCTGCCTGAAAGTGCTGACTCAAGTCATCTGGCATCATTCAGTTTGACTTGAAGTCCATGTCAAACTGAATGATATTAAACATGACTGACAGTTTCAAGTGCAATTCAGATGCACATGGCTGAACCATGGGGTCACACTTCAGAGCCTGGATATTCGATGTACCATGTTTTGTATAGCTTAAATTTGAGACAGTCCCAGAAGAAGAAAACAGATAAAGTCCGACAGCACATTTAGCCTTATAGGCCAATGACTAAGACGTTTGGCCTTTCATTGTAGCCGGGAGATATCTGATATCAAATATAAAGGACAAGACTTCATTTTCATTGATATTACAACTGGCAACATCAGACACGAGAATGAAATCGGATCAGAGAGAGAGAGAGAGCACCTCTGCAACAGAGCTGTAAATAGTATGTATGCATTTATCTTTAAGAAAAAATAGAAAAAGAAAAAGCTCAGTTCTCTTACCCAAAGGACGTATTTTGACCAATGCCCTCTTCGTCTTTTGCTGTCTACATGTTTTGGTTTCTTGCATATTGATAAAGTCTACTCAAATGTGATTGGTCCGTACTACTCAAGAAATAAGCCGACTACAAAAACCAGAGAACTTTCAGCCACTAAAGACTATTGATTTTGCATATGTTAGAGATACCTGTTTTTATTACATTTAAGATGATTTAGCATACAATGGGACATTCTAGCCTTTTGGTACAGATTAAAGCATTTACTTTCTAACTGCAGTAAATCTTCACCAAGTGTCTCTTTGACTGTTGTGCCATTAAGGTTTATATTTTCTCTTGCAGTAACAGGAATGTGAAAGAAAGTTGATCCATTCATTGAATTCTTCTCCACACACTTTTGACTCAAACTGTAGCGACATAGCCCATGGCTCTGATAAAACTGCCACACCCTTCCTGCCCTTCATGCAAACATTATGGATGCAGTGAGAATTCTTAAATCAGAGCCCCTCAATTGTCAAGAAAACGTTTATGTTTTCCAGGTTGCTCATGTAGATTTATTCTCTTCACTGAACTGACTCACAGTCTGGTGAACTTTGGGGTATTTACATTAGAGAGAAATTTAGCCTATTATAGACTACAGGTACATGATGATAACCAAGTTGTTGGGTAGGTGAAGCTTTTCAATACATTAAAGAAGAGATGAGTCATATCTAACCTATCTCTAAATGTCAATCCTTCACTTCTGTATTTGTGCAAGACACTGTGGAAACCATTTATTTACTATTATGTGTTAATAATAAATACATTTCATAAATTAAGTAAAATATTTTTTTAATAGACCAACAAGGTACCCCGTTCACAGCCTAAATGTTCTCCACTGACGCACGGTTGCAGGAACAAAATAAATCAATAATCCCTGGCACACTGAAAATGACTGAACTGTATCTTTATTGTGAGTTAACATTGCGTTTCGCCTGCCTCAGGTTCCCCCAGCACAATCACAGGGCATACACAGGTGTGTTAAATACAAATGGTCACATGACCAATCATCACAATAAACAAGTCCCCCTCACACACAGCGAGACAGAGAGACAGCTGCAGTATTGAGTTTCACTACATTTTTTGCACTATTCAGTAAGCCATTCAGTAAGAAAAAAGAACCTTGATAACTATATTTATTGACATGAATTGTGACTTTTCTTGATTCTCTTGTAAATATGATATTGTGTGTATGCCTCTTATTTGTAAATGTAATTTTTGACACACTATGTACTTTTTGATATACTATGTGGATGAATATGTTATGTTTGCACGCTATAGTTTTCATTAAGGCTGTGACCCAGAATAATGTTTATTATTAAAAATATTGAAATATCACAATGACATCTAAAAGACAACCTTAATTAAACTATTTTAGGTAAAGGGCTCAACAGGAGTATCACATGACCGCCTACTTCAACTTACTGCAGCAGGTGTCAGGCAGACAAAAGAATCTGTCAGCGACGCGTGCACGTAAAAGAGTGAACACACACACATTCTGTACACACGCACACACACACACTGGCACATACAGCAGAAAACTGTGGGCAGATAAACCTTAGTGTCAGAGAGTACGGATGAGAGGATGGATTTTTTTTTTTTAGGTCAGGCTAAACCTTCAAACATCAAGGTGTCTGGTATAAATAACACATCTACCAGGAGAATATCAGGCCAGCACAGAGGAGGGCGGTCAGTTCCTGACATCATGCTTCATCAATAAAGTTCTGCTGCTGGGTCAGGAGAGGAAGAGAGGGGGGAAAAAACACAACAATCACAGGTGGGAAAAATTGATTCACTGATATCAGGGTTTTTTTTTTTTTTTTGGATTAATTAAAAAAAAAAAAATCAACTTGTATTTTTCTGGGATTGATAATCATGACGTCATATCTGTAGCAGATCTGCGATTAAACAAATAAGAAAAATATCAAGTATGCATGCCTTGTTTTCTCGAAAGCTTTCAGGTCATTTATAAAGTTATACCTCTGTGTTATCCCCCGTCAGTCTCTCTGACTGAACCGGCAAATAAATGAAGAAAGATTTATTATCCGTTGTTCCATCCTACCAGATAAAAAAGATAAACAGGGGCGAGTTGTTGTCGTGTCAGTATGTGTTCAGTTTAATACAACCGTCTCACCTCCATCACCAAGCAGGATAGTTTGCTAATCAGTTTTCTTTTACATTTTTAAGGAAAGACATCAGTGGCCACCCACAACAAGTGAATCACAGTGTTTTGATCCAGTGAACTGCAGGTGTTTTGTTTCAGGTGAGTGAATGTGCTCGTAGCAGAGGACCGGTGAGGTGTAGCTGCAGTTAGCTCCCGTGCGACGCAAGTCCGATTATCTTTTTTGGAGAGCTGTTCTCAAGAAAAAAGAGTGAGAGATTTTCCCAATATTTCAATATTTTGAGGAATACAATCGTGTCCTAGTTTATCAAATATGCTTTTTGTTTATTTTGTACAAACCTTTAAAATGAATGAGAATCTGTTGATCAATCTGGACTTCCTGCTTCTTATTTTATATTCATGCTGGTACCTGAAACAACATATGCCCACCAACATAGCCATTTTCTGTTTGAACACAGTGCTAGCATTGTTTTTGGTGTGAACACCCACTAAAGGGCACAATACTTCCTCCACTGGCATTGTATGTAAATATTTAAGCACAGCATCACCCCGTTATCCTTTGAAGCTTCAGTATAAAAAGGCTAAAGAAATATAATAGAACAGAGGGAAGTCCATATGTGATGACTGCACTCTGACTCTATATGTACTGTTGCTCAGTGTGTGTGTGTTTATGATCTCCATGGCTGGTCTCTTAGCATGCAGTTTCAGTCGCAGTGCAGTGATGGGTGAGGAGGGGAGCGCTCTATCTGGTCCCTCTTGCTAATTGAGCGCATCACCGGACCCCAAGGTCTGCCTCACTGATGCTTTCTTAATCCATGGCTGTTTAACGCTGGCTCTGCTTGAGTAATTAAGCAGATAATCTTCAATTAAACCCAACCCGACCCCCCCAACCCCCCATCCTGAGACAGATGGGCCTCAGAGCAGGGAGCTCCTCTCCCCCAAGATAAATGATCCACTCCCCTGCCACGCAACCCCGTGCTGCCATGCTTTATGGCAAGCGCGTGTGCCATTATCGTTTTTTACCGCTGCGCTTTAATATCGCCATGTTGACACTTTTTTGGCTCCACTTGAGGTGTGTACAGAATGGGCAGAAATATTGCCGTCTGTTGACATTTGATTTGTGTTTTTTTTTCCCAAGCTTGTGTTCATTTTTCAATTTTCTAAATATATATTCATTATTTCCATTTGGTTTTTTTTAAACAATATTCAGAAAAACTGAGGAATATAACATAATGTTTTCAATCGCTGAATTTCACTTTGAATTGCATTTGATTTGTATGAAAGGTGCTCTATAAATAAAGCTTATTTGATTGATTGATTATGCATAAACCGTGATTAGACTATCATTTCATCAGAGAAATTAAATTATCATTAAAGATTGACAAAATGTGAAAACTTATCTTTGACCTGTGTCCATATTAAATATATTGTGATTATCGTTATACTTAATACTTAAACCTTAGTAATATTCTAGTCTCATATCAAGGAATCTAGCTTTAGGCTCGACCCCTCATTCAAATCATGTGATGCTTATTTAAAAGGCTAGCACTTGCATGCTGGGATTTGAAGACCAAAATAAGAAAAAACAACAACTGGGGCGGCAGTTTTGCTGTTTGTCAGTGCCTTAATGTAAAGTATGCATATTCAAGTGAGGAGCTTTGATTTTATATGTAAATGATCCCTTCATTTGGCAAAAGTTCAAGTTCTTTCAACCTGTGAGCAGCCTGAGACTTGTAAACAGTGAGTTATATCTATATAGATATACAGAGAAATACAAATGTATGCATTGAAAGGAAGGCATTAGACTGTTCACTTGTACTTTTTAACATCTCAACTTTCTGTGGCATTGATTCCTACTAAAGATGTTAACATAAAAAAGATGTAAAGAAGTGTTTAAGCCACGTTTTGTTCTAAAGAAAAAAGATACTTGTTCCGTTAATTAGATGGGAGCTGTGTTTTTAAGCAGATGTCATTCAAACAGTTGGAAGAAGTGCATTTATTGGGAACTATTTTTAGCTGCTTGTACTTGTTTTTTGTTTTTGTGAGTATTTGTAGAAGCAGGAATTACTAAAAATATTCTCCTGCGGCCATATTGATGACTGTAAAGAACGTAGTTGGATCATTTATGTGTTTTTTTTATAGGTCTTGGACAACAACTGACGTCTATGACGCAGAAGAATAAGCTTCATGAGGCTTTGGCCACACAATACATCTTTAAGGAAAAATATAGAATCTTGTATTTCTGTGTTAAAGCTTTGAACTTAAAGGAGGCAGCAACTTAGTAGAAATCAATGCAACACCTCAGCAGGGTACAGTTATAATATGATCACCAACTGTACAAATCTGTCCTTATTCGATGAGCCTAAATAAGCCGCAGATTTCCCCACCAAGCACAAAGCCCATACATTTAAGATGCCTTATGGGACCTCAGTGCCATTTTAGCCTCAAACTAACGATCCTCACATGCTTATCAGTGCTGCTAACACTTGCACATAACCCTCACTTCCCCCTCTCTCTCTCTCTCTCTCTTTCCCTTCCTCGAGCCACTCCTGTTTCCACGGCGGTAATTAAGCCATCAAAGCGTGCAACCATGCCCATCCTCTGTCTCTAAGGTGAGAATACGGGCCCACATGTCAAGTGGAGCGCAGCCACCCGTGTGTCTCTTTAAAGGGGAAGGCATCAGGGACAGGCAAAGAGAGAGGTGTGAGTGTGTGTGCGTGTGTGTGTGTGTGTGTGTGTGTGTGTGTGTGTGTGTGTGTGTGTGTGTGTGTTTGGCTATCACTACAGCAGCTGCAGTGGGCTGGTAGACAACACAGTGTGACGTAGCCCTGCCACACCGTGCTGGAGATCCACAGAGGACTGTTTATTGTTCAGCTTGGTTTCCTCCACACTTTTTTTTATGAAAGGAAAAAAAGTAAAAGGGGCAAAATACAGCCTAAATGTGGAGGTGTATCGGCACATATAAAAAGCTTCCTCTTATTAAACACACAAACATCCACACGTGCGCGCGCACACACACACACACACAGATCTGTCCCTATGTGCTCTCAGGCTCTTTCATTAAATTCCACCCACGCATACTCACTGTGCACTGCTGTATGTAATCAATCTGTGGTGTTCAGTGCATCCCAGCACTTATTTCATGTTTATTTCTTTGCACCAACAACCTTCCTCATCTGTGTCAATTCTAGTTAATGACATACTGCATTTTCCAGGTGGTCTTTAGACATTTCCAAGAGAACATGCCTGTTGCTGTTGATTCCAGTCACGTCTTTTGTTTTTAACAGTTGAGAAAGTTATGTTGTTTGCCAGTTATCTCCAGCAAAAAGAATAACTTCAACTTTCTAATAGTGCAGGACATACAGGATATCGCCCATGACCACGAGTTTCTTTGTTCTCGTAGGCCCCATATGCAGACACAAATGATTTATACAAAACAATGTTTGCATGTGCGTTTACTCGGGGTGTAATCGACGCAGTAGTCATGGTTCTGTTTCCGACTCAGTTTTGGGGTCATGGTTTGAAACAGGTTACGTGCAACAAGAAAAAATGACAACGCATAATTCTCAATCTATTTTGAACCCACAGTGCAAATTAGTTTTTATTCTATCTAGTGTCATTTAGACCTGCAATAGTTGGGATAGCCTGTAGTGTAATAAACAATGAACAGAAAAAGAGGAAAACAAAATGGTGCAAAATAAAAAGGAGCACTGACATGAATAACATCTCCTGATTTAAAAATTAGATACATACAAATATAAGAAAATATAACATACAGTGTGTGCCTATAGAAGCAATGTATGATAAGGGTATTGTACACAATGATCACTCTGAATTGATGAAGTGTGCGACCACCTTGAGATACCTTTAGGGCCATCTGTCTGTGTTTAGTGGACAGCAGGTACAGTTATTTATTCACTTGGTCCTCTACTGCTACATATTCACATATAGCCGTTGAAATGCTTTTGAAACTAGATGGTGATGGTGTCTTGAATTTCAACTTGACAAACACCATAAACTAAGGGGAGGCTTCTCCTTCCACAAAAAAATGAACTCCAGTCACCAATTTCATTATTAGCAGGTTAATCTTTCCTGCTCGGGAATCTTCACAACGACGTGTGCCAACAGGGCCAGCAAATGATGTCTCTGCCTGTACAGGTGCACAAGTAGAGAACAGTCATGCCCATCCCTACGTATCATCTCTACGTATATCTTTTCATGTGTGTTGCTTAATACTGTTGCCAAACAATTACTAGCATTACCACCACATGGATTGGGGAGAGGATACTGCAATGTGAGGATACTGCCGTTTTTTCTCAACTAAAGTGTGTTCGTCATATGTCAGCATGCACTGAAACGTGGTGTCCAAACCATATCAATGCGGGAAGATTAAGATACCATTAGCCCCCTGGTGTTCACTGTCAATCACATAGACCGCATCCTTAGTTTGTCAGCTCTATGCTCTATGTCATTTCCAGGGTATTTCTAATGATATTCAATAGTTTTGACTTCCTAGGAAAACGTTATGAAATAATACTAATCCTGCACATGTGATATTGTACTCATGTGGCTCCAATGGACGTTTTGAGAATTAGTATGTCCCTCCCCTGTGAAGGACTGTAGTTTGTGGTGCACGTTTATAACAAGATGAAGTCAAATTAGAAGTCAAACAGGGCGTGTGCCAGCTCCTTTGACAGAGGTGTGTTTGTGGACTCAGAGAACAGGTGAACAGGTGCAGGTGTACGGCTCAGTACAGTAGCAGCAGACTTAGAAACTCTCTTGGTGTGTTGCCAACTTTGTAAAATTCAACCCCATCCTATCTGTGACAAAACATCAGAGGGGACGAAACACAACAGCCCTCATCTAGTCAAACACAGGACAGGAGCACGGGGACCGCATGCAGGCAGACATGACACGGACTCTGACCCCAGTACTAGACAGCCGTGTGATCCCTGACCCGGGGGGGGGTTGTTTGTGATAGCACTGATTAAATGTGTATTATTGGCACAAACTGCTGTGGATAATTACACTTCACATCTCCATTCCCTAAATCATGAAAAATAATCTGTCTTTAAAAAAAAATACAGATCCTTCTTCTTGTCACAAAATCACAGACCAAGAATTAAAATAAGTGATGTCAAACAGAATAAAACCTCAGTAAAAGTGATGTTTATGTGATATAAGCAAAAATAGACAACATGTGCAATGTCATCATTTGGGTTTCCCACCAGCTTGGGATCAGTGATGATAAGCAGAGTATTTTTTCTTATACCCTGTGTTGTGAACAGAACATTTTATTTCACGTCATAGGAAGTTTTCATTCTTCTGTAAAAGGAATGGCTGGGCTTGCAAATATACATGAAAACAAACAAATTAAAATAAAATAAATAATTGGCTAAAAATCCAACCAGGCTTTCAAAGGATTAGATATGAATCTCTTGGTGATAATGAAAAAATAATCTTCTAAGCGAAGACCTGAATAAACAAACTGAAATTTCGAGCACAAACCAGATGAGCAATCCTCGACCCAAGGTGTGCACTTCAACTCTGAAACGTGTTCACTATCACATGTATGAAATATTCAATGGTTCATGGTAATGTCACATGCAAATACATATGTAATGGATTGCACAGCTTGCATGCACGCACACACACACACACACACGCACGCACACACACAAAGTCAGTGTTGGATTGTGGTAGACGTGTGTTCTGTGGCGGCTGGTTGCTTCCCCTCATGTTACTGACAGCTACTAATGGCTGTGGGAGACCTTGCGTAATTAGAGGAGCGTACGCCTGCCATGACATCTGTCTTTAAGAAGCCAATCCTCCCTGATGTTTTCCAATACTTCCACAAACACACCAACAGCCCCTCCTCCGTCCCCTACTCACACATCATCTCTCCTTCACCTCTTTTTCTCATCACTGCCCACTCAATGGCTGCCGTCTGCTCTTCCTGGCGCAGCGCCCCTGGTGGCAGCATATGTGTGGTGTATTCCTGTGTATTTGTACCTGGGGGACGTCATTATTGAGATCAGCATCATGAGGGAGGAGGGTTGAGGGTATTAAATGTGTTTGTGTGTGTGTGTGTGTGTGTGGAAAGGAGGTATCGTGAGCATGTAGTGTTTCTATACTGTAGGGATGGTACAATATCAGCCCACGGTTCGTCAGTAAATCAGTTTTTTGGTCAAGGTTGTTCTGTTCTGTTATGTATGTCTTGGGCCGTGGCAGTGTTTTGGTTTGTTGTTGTTGATTTTGTTTTGTTTTGTTTTTTTTGGGGGGGGGCTAGGAGTTTTAGGCACATTTTTGGAACAGCAAGGCTTTAAGGAAGAAAAAATATTTTTTATACCCAAACTATAACTTTTTTTTAAACTTTTAAACAGAAAAAGTTTCCATTTATAAACACACCTGAATGGTGTGGTGCAGTCTCAGTGAAAAGGAGGCAGGATTTCAGGAAGACATTTCAGTATTTTAAATACATTTTTGTATGATTTTCGCAGACTTTAACACAGAAAATGGTCGTAAAGTGTTGATATTTCATAGTGTATGGTTACTTTGTTTCAAACGCTGCTTCTCCGTTCATTCTCAGCCCGTCTGCATCATGCAGGGTTCAACTGGTGGCTGCATGACAGACTGCTAACAATACAGCTTGATGTAATCTGTTGCTGTTAACTTTTTGCCTCCATAAGTGTTTCCATTTGAGTAGGCGACATGTGTAAAACAATATTTGCAGACAGTCATTTTTTTGTTTACCGTTTTCTCTTCCATGTCATTACACTCAACGCTCAAACTGAAATGTCCCAACACCACTGATTTGAGAGTCCTTCCTCTTCTCACCGCTCGCCATGTAAAACCAATGTGTGACATCTGACAACAGTGTTGTCAGCTACCCCCAACTTTAGTTCCTCGTGATTGGAAATTAACGTTTATTCATCCCAGCAAACACATACACAAGCAGATAAAAGAAAAAAAAATTGAGAGCGAAATATGCAGGGAAGCTCATTCTACGCGAAAAAACATATAAACCGCAATAATCAATCGCGTAATGAACCATACCGAACGGTTCAAGACTATATTGTTTCATTCCTAGTATTTATGTGCTAAAAAACTAAGACAAAACCCACCAGTGGCTCTTTGCAATAAGCAGGAATTGATTTAGGTTTATATGTCCTTGATTTCTTTCTTAGGTCATTAGCCTTATTATGAAATATTCACAGCATTGTTTCTTATTTGTGTCCTCATTCCATCAGTTTCTAAATCAACCAGCCTTGTACCTAATTCTCCACCTGTTTAGTATATTGGCCAATAGGGAAACACACTTCCATGGTCAAAAAGGATCCTGTAAGGATGAATGGGCTGCAAAGTCCGAAACAAGCTAGCATGACTGTTGGTCCGTAAATGGAATGACGCAACAGTATAAATAAGTTTATCAGTAACACATACATAGTAATTTTAATATAAACATATAAAAAAAAATACAACAGTTTGGTTACTTTTATTTGTACGCCACTTTGAGCTGGTTGGCGAGCTTTGCCATTGGATAGTCTGAGAACCGCAACACATTTTAAGGCAGTTTAACATGACCTGTTTCCTCCCATATCATACTTTAAAAATCTGGCCAATCTAATATACATACAAGTATTTCTCTCATACACAAACTTGCAAACTGTCAGTAGAGCTGGGCACAAATCCGTTAATTTGTTAAAAGTTAAGTATCAGTGTATCATTTTTTATACATTTTTAACTTTGACGTTATTTAAAAAAAAATGTTAATGGTACATTTATCTTCAGGTACATTTGGAAAGTCCTGTTTACTCTCCCATTAGCTATTGTAGGAGCAGGGAATGGATTGTCCTAATTGGTCGGGTTACCTGTTACTCGAAAGGTCAGTGTGCATGCATTAGTACAGAGACAACAGTTGAACATATTACGACTGGAAGAGGACAGTGTACAACGCCTGAGCGTTCTCAACATTAGAGTCATTCACTGAGCTTTGCTTTCAGGCCTTCATTCTAAAGGCACAGACGATTCAACAATCATCTAACCACACAAATTTAATGAATGCCAAACCTCCACCACACTGTAATATTATGTCTAAATATCTTTTAATAATTCTACCCTCCCAATTGGCATCAAGGGGCTTCAACAAGCTCAGGTAATGCCTCTGCCAAGGAGAATCAGAAATGGCAGAGAGGGAATAAGAGAGACACGTAATGATTCTCATTTTATGTGCTCAGAGCCAGGGTCGTTGGTTTGTGACATTCTTATGAGTGAGGAGGTAAGAGAAGATTTAAATGTGTTTCAGGGCCAACGTGTCAACTAAAGACACACATTTAATGATACCTGAGGAACTAAATAAAAAAGCAAAAATAGCTCTAATCGGGTTGGTTTGTCTTGATATGACCCATCACAGCGTTATCTCTTGATTCCAGATTGAATAAATTACTTGGCAAATCTATGAAAAATTAAGGCCATTTGTGTGATTAATTTTTCTCTACGTATGCTGATGATGTGATGATAATAGAGCGGGTTCGTGGTCTTTGGTCAGTGGCCTGTTGTCGCGGAGGAGAGAGATATAACCTTTGTCTCAGGGACGGTAGATATACGAGCCAAGGAAACGCCAGGGATTATATACCGAGGTCTTGCTGGGAGATGGAGAGGGGAGAAAAAAAAAGCCTGTGACCGTAGAATAATTTCAGGCTCTCTCCCTCCCTCGAGACCACACGCTGTCTGAGCAAACCACCACCACCTCCACACCTCCACCCCCCACTCGCCTCCTCTTCCCTCCACCACTCCCGCCAATCCCCTAACTGCCTGCTGATGCCGGATGTCTCTTCTTCTCCTCCTCAGCGTAGCGGGGGAGAGCGAAGAGGGGGAGGTGGTTGTAGGTGGTGGAGGGGGAAAGAGAGAGACAGAAACTAGAGTCAGGTTCCTGTGCGGCTGCTGCGGCTAAGTGCTGCAGCAAATCATCCTCGCATTAGGAATATGGGCAATTAGCACTGTGGCACATCCCTCCAGACACGCTTGCACCTACATTTCTGCACACACATGCACAACCACACATCTACAAACAGAAATACGCCTCTCCTCATCAGAATGCATGACTCTTATAGGTCTGTATTTATGTGGGAGAGATGTGTGACCACTGGTGAAGAATCATTTTTATGTTGTTCTGTATTTGGTTATTCCTTTTATTTTCTACATGATTTCAAGAGCAAAAATTATTATTATTATTATTATTTTTTTTATGAAGATTGTATTAAAGCAATGACATTGTATGTAAAAACCCTTAAATTGAGGCAAGAGAGAATTCTGACTTCCCCTGATGAACATGCTGAAACAATAAAGTCATCTGAAGCATTCAGGTGTGCACAGGAGGATGCAGAGCCAGAGTTGCGGTTCCACCTTAAGAAAGGTACCTTAAAAGATTATCTCGGTTATTTCACCGCCACTGAGCCGGCACTAATAGTCCAAGGCAGATATTGAAGAGCAGCGCAGGGCCGCAGAGATCTATTAGAAATTCCCATCTACGCGCCTCATACATATTGATTTCTGACACCAAGCAGCAATGAAAGGCCCAGGGGAATAATATATTTAGCAGGGTTTGCAGTGAGGAGGTCACAGAGTGCATAAAGATTAGCTGCGCAGACCCCTGACAGGACCATGTGCAAGCCCAAATTGTAGACAGGCAGGCACGCACTCATGCACGCAGAAAAATGGGCAACGCACACACGCACACATACAAAAACACATATGCATATATTCAAACTGTATATACTTAGACATTCTAAGCGGAATTTTTTCATGATGTTAGAACAGGGCAAACCGGCAGCTCTGCTTTTTAGAGTTGTTAACCCCTTATTGGCTGAAAAATATCAGAGCAAGAAAAACAGATGCTTGGAGTCAAACCTCCATAGCCACGAATCATTAGTCTGGCTTATAATGCAACCTTTTGACTATTTGTGAGAAAGAAATCCACTGAATATCGATTCAGTCAATATTCAGCAGTGTTGTTAGAACAATGCTTTCTTCCAACTAAGGCTTCCTGTTTTAAGTGTTTACTTCTTTTCTGCAGAAAAGCATGCAGAGGGTTAGTGAAGGACAGGGAAAATGTATCAACAGATATAGAGGAGATGGACACAAACACCTGAACAGTTCTATGCCACACAATAGATGAGCAATGTATAAAGCAAGTGCAAGCTTTTAGAGGGAAACTAATTAATAAAAAGTATGATTTTACAAATGTCAGTCCATCAGGGCAACATCTACAGACAGACAAACGTATGAATTTGGCTATAATTTTTCCCTCAATTTCGGCTGGGTTAACTATATAGGCCCACATGTTTATTTTCAAAACTGCTCGGGTTAATCTCTGACTGAAAAGTATCCTGGAGCTATTACAACCTACTCTCATTCTTTTAAAACTTCCATGTCAATGTTATAACTGAACATGAATAGCATGTGCTGTATACCCTATGCTGTTTGTGCAACTAAACATGGATAATGAATTTGTCACCTGAGATTGTCTTTGTCTAGAAATGGGTCAAAATCACCATATTTAGTTAGAATAAATAAAAGAAAAGTCATACAAGTCATATAATGGGTTGTAATTCAACTTTCCACTTTGTTTCTCCTCCAAATAATTTTGACTTGTCTATCAAAATTGGTGATCGGCTGACTTCTTTTCTTGTAGTCAAGTTCTGACTTATTTTATCAACCTGATCTTAGCTGTGATTAGGTAGATGGACGGTCTGATCCTAGCCGTGGTGTTACAGTTTTGCCTTGTTGGATTGAATAAATGGCCAGAGCTGCAATTTTACAACCAAAGTCAAATTAAAAACAGTTATTAAGGTGTCAACGACAGCTCAATGCACTGCAATTTCAGAAAATGCACTGTGATTAAGATGTAATCACAGAAATAATCTTCACCAATTTCTTAATGTGATGCACAATATTTAGAAAATTGTTCCAACAAAGCAAACAAACCCAAATGTGGACAAAATCAACTATAAAAACCACCAACTTCAAAAAAAGCATCACAAAGAACAACGTAAACTGTTGCAAGAGGCACTAATAAGTGATGCACAGGACAGGGAAAACAGGACATGTTGCTGCAGTGGCTTTTGAGTCAAAGAACTACATTCAAGTTAAGCTGAAACACCTTTTTTTTTTTTTGCCTCACTTGTTCATTAACGGCAGTTTACTCTTTCAGTTTTCTGCCATCATCATCATTATCATCAGCCAGTCCACTTGCTGCTACCAAACTGAATCAGTTCTCCACCCTGCTGGTGTCAGCTGTCATGTGAGTGCAGAATGGTTGTGATCCTCCTCCTCCATCCACTTTACCTCCAGTTCATCTCATCTATCAGCATTTACTAACACAATTATGACAAGACTCAATCTAGGGTAATCAGAGATCCTCTTAAAAATATACAGAAATGTCACAATATGGGACGTAATATACAAACAGGTTTCATATTTTATATTTCTATCATGCCCATGTGATTAAAGCAATATCTACTTATATTAGGTCCATTCTAGTTGGAATTAAACGTGGTAAGCCATAAGCGGTGGTTGAAAAACAGAAAACTTTATGTTTTTTGGTGCGTCAACAAGTGTGATACCGATGTGTTCACCATTTTTTGGAAGAAGTTTCTGTTTTTGTCTGTGCTACTGTTTTCTGTATTTGCATTACATTCCAGTATTGAATTTAGTTTTCTCTCCTTCTCACTGCAGCAGTTCTTTTTTAAATTTCATTTTTCTTATTTAGTTGTGGTCTGTCTATTTGTGTGTTTGCTCCTGTTACAGTGTATTGAGGTCTCAGGACCCCTTCGTGTTCACACTCCTTTATGTTTGGTTTTGTTGACAGTGTTTGAGGGGTGAAGGCTCATCCCTGCTCTTTGACAGGCTACAGGTTATGTTGATTTTGCATTATTTATGTTTTGTTCAAGCACAACTTTGTCTACTATCTTCCCTTTCCTGCAGTATTTGCAGTCTTGGTTGGACTCTTATGTTGGAGGTGGAGGTGTTTGCGGTGTGGTGGTGGTGGTGGTGGTGGGGGGGGGGTGACCGTAGTGATTCTGTGATGAGCTTGTCCAGGTGAAAGGGTAATTGCTTCAAAGGAGATCAGACCGCCAAGAGCGAGGCTGCGACCAGCAAGAGGGAGGGCTCGACTCCTCTTGCGAGAGCACTTAACACCGCCTCCCCATCCATCCATCTTTGCGTCCTCCACTTCTCCTCCTCCCCCTCTCACCTAGCTTCCAGCTCCTGCATGCCCAATGCCATCGCCGTATCTCCATCCTCTTTTCTTTTTTTTTCCTCAGTATTGCTCTGCCCTCCTCCTTCCTCCCCTCCTTCACAGCGGCACTCGGCAGCCTCTTCAGAAATTACAATCGCTCAGGGTTTAGGCAATTTGACCAAATGCAGGGCCTGCGTGTAAGGATCGGGAGGAGGCGGTTAGGACTGCAGGGCGAGCCTTGGGGGGGATTGGAATGAAATTACCAATTCAATGGATGAAGCACCAGATGACAGTGGCGAAGCGTGGACATAAAATGAGGATTATCCGATTTTAGGAGAGGACGAAAAGTGGCACAAAGAGTCCCTAGTCTATGAGAACTAACGCCCCCAACTTTGCTTTGATTATTGTCTAAAACAGAAATGTCATTTTTGTGCCAAACCCACTCATTGTTTTGGATAAAAAAAAAACAAGATTTGTGAGAATTATGTTCTCTAAGCTTTTTATTTACCCTCAAATCAGAGGGAGTGTATCATTGTTGATGAATTTTTATAGAGAAGTGAGTAGGCAGGGAAGAAATACATCTTTGCTGATGACATTTGCTCATTTCAAGAAGAAATACAAAACAACAGTGCTCATTTCTAACTCTGGATGCCTGTGTTACCAAAGTGTTGAATTTCTACAATTCACAAAAGCGATGAAAATAAAAGGTGAAGGTCTGATGGGAAAATTTGACACTGATTTTTAAGCAAAATAATTATTTAAGCGTTAAGAGGCGTGATATACAGTAACATGGGTCATAAATGCCTGGAGAGAAAACTCCTCCCCTGTGCCTTTTGAAACACTAGAGAAGGTATTCAGCCAGTACTGCCTGCTCCAAGGAAATACATGATTTCCCACTCAATCATGGGCTGAATTGTAGGCTTTGGGCTGACAGTCTATTTTAGAGGTTTCTATCTCACTTTGGTTTTGTAGAAAACCAAAAACAGCAAATCCTGGAACCTCAGGATGCTCTTTTCTAAGGTGAAACATGCAAATTTTGTGTCAGTTATCACATTTTAACACAGATGCATCAAGCAAACCTAAATATATTTAAGTCACTTGTCTTTACCCATCAAGCCTAAGTATGGCAGCCCGATTAGGCCGGCTGTCACAACTTGATGACGAGCTGCACAGCTCAGGCGACGTAAAAACAAGCATAAGCTAATCCTAATGCAAACCAGTGAATTTGATGAATCACAATCATTCTCTGCGCTGTGATGAATGGCGATGATGCTAACTACGACCATTCATCAAGCCTCCATCAGTTATCCTAAGGTGGCTTAATGTTTCATCCACTCAGACCTCAGAGTGAGCGGACAGCCATCCCTCATCTCCGCTGCCTGACTGCCACATCTCCGCACACACATTTCAATCTTGTCTTGTCATCTCCCCCTCCAGCGCCGACACCCTGCCTCAAAATCATCATTTTTATCAGCCCCAGTAAACCTTGGATCCTGGACAGCGTTTGAAGATGCAGATTTTTATGGAGTAGCGAAAAATAAAAATCAGTTCAGTTGACTGTGCTTGATGCTGTTTGTTTATGCGTGTGTGTGGTTTCAGTGAGTGTATATATTATTTTTTTTATTTTTTTTGTGGGTGCAGCCAGGCTGGGGCTGAAGGGGGTATCTGCAATGACAGGAGGTCTTTCAGCGCGTTGGTTACAGTAAATTAGCATTCGAGCCGCACTGCACGTTTAGCACTCTGCGATTGGGTTCAGCAGAGGCCTCGCCCAGACTGTCCCTGGGGGAAACGTCGGCAGCGGTACAGCGGCTCGTTGGGCGGGACTGAGCTGTCAAAATTAGATAATAAAGCACCGCTGTGCTGGCGGATAAATGCGTGTGAGAGGGCATCCATCTTGCAGGCGTGTTGCTGAAGAGGATGCTGCTAAATGACAGTGAGGGCTGGTGTGTGTGTGTGTGTGTGTGTGTGTGTGTGTGTGTGTGTGATTACATGCACTAAATGACTGCAGGGAACCAATGGGGACCCAACTTTATTTGCAGCTCATATAAAGAATTGTGATTCAAGTGTTTAAGTTGCAGAGAAGGAGAAAGAAATACAGGAAGCAAAAATGTATACAGAAGGGACTTGAGAGGTGGAATAGAAGAAGAAAGACGGACAAGGGAAGAGCGACAGAGGGCGAGAGAGAAGGATTGAGGGAGGAAATTAAATGTCGGCTGGGCACTTAACCTTTCCCTAATAATGTGTGGCCTGCTGAACCAGCAGAGTCCCTGATGTTTTATCAATACTCCTAATTAATGTGCAGCTGCCATATTTTTGACAGTATTTATATAATATGGCTGAGTAATGCAATCAATAATATTCATATTTATATTCTATACCCCTCTTCCTTTGAAAATGTGCAGGCACTTTAACACTTCGGCAGCTGTGGTAAAGTTAAGGGAAAAGTCTGGTGATATTGTCAACAGATCCCATAGAAAGACCAAAACCATAAAAAAAACGGATGCTACTAACAAATGTTACCGTATACTCCACGCAAAGTTGTCAAATAAATGCAGAACGAAGTAGCATTTGCTAAAAACTACATTTCCAAGATATGGGGGATACCCCGCCTCTCACCCAATGACAGTCTGGATAGGCTACAGCCACCCGTCCATCTGTTATCCTGGAACGGGATAACAGATGATATATATGACAGATGATGTATGAATAGATATATGGATGAATGGATTAAGAGATTGTTGGTTTTTTGTCCTTTTAATGAAATTTGTTGACAAGAAAATAAGTCAAACAGCAGTAATATCTTTATGAGGGTCTGTGCCCTGCTGCTCCAGTTTAGTCTAAGCTCTGCATTAAGTTTAGGTGTGAAGTCCACACTAAAGCCTACTTTGCAACTAGATATGTCCTAACTTAAGTTGTGTCATTGTTTGATTGCACAAAGAGATGTAAGGTTCATCTTAACTAGTAGAGCACAACATCCAAACTGGTGAGGGATGTAATCTCTCACGGACAACTCACTACAGATTCTAAACAGCCGGTTAAAACCCTCTGCACCTATCCCACCTTTCAAAATCATACACCATGAAAACCAGATTTTACAGAGGACTTTAAACCTACAAAGACCTAGGTGTAAGATTTAGGTTATGCCATTTTCCTATATTTGAACTCTCAGCTGATGCGTCACCTAAAATCTAAAAAGGGCGTAAACTCCGGTTATAATTTACAGAGGTTAATGTTATAATTTACGTTTAAACTAGGCTACATTTAAACTTACGCCAGTGCTGTTCTTTGGTTTTAATTCCAGACCTAAGTGCGTCAGTTAAGTTGTAACTACCAAAAGTCTTAAAGCTGTGACTTGCTGTGAGGCAACCTTCACCAAAAACCAAACCATCCTTAACCTTTTTGCTTTTTGACTTTAATATATAGTTAAAAGTGCTTTGGAGTAAAAAATACCCCCCAAAAAACAACTCGAGTCCAAGAGGTGAAAAAGCACCAGTACTACTCTTTAGATTTCTTTCTCTGTGTAAATAGAACCTGTCTTTATAGAGCTTCAAATTTACCTGGCCCAGAGAGACACTTTACAAATAGACTTATCTTTCATTTGATCATCTGTCGTTCATTCTCCTTGGTGTACATTGTGCTCGCCATTGTGAGTGGCACTGCTGCTTCTTGATTAATGGCTTTTTCAGAGAGGTGCTGCTAATGGCTCTTTAATTGCTTCGACTTCCTCTTAAAGGTTTCAGGATTTCCACTCATGTTCCTTACACTGCAGGAAATATATGGCATAAAGGAAGAATAGTTTTCTACAATGTTCCTCTTTGCCAGGTATGCTCTCCTGTTGGAGTGTTAATAACTTGTGAAGAGGCTTCTCGGCGACTGAGTGCCAAAAATCACTCTTTGAAGGAGCTTATGGTCATGAGATTGCATGGGGCATTTTATATCTGCTTTATGTGAGGGTCATATTGTGGAACTGTTGTATTACACAATAGAATATAGAAGAGAGGCATATATGTTTCAGTCAAAGGATGGTTTGCAAACTCTGAAAATAAAATACACTCAGCCATGAGTGTCCATGTCTGAAAAGTGTACACTAATACCAAGCAGCAACCTCTGGGGCTGGAAAAAAGAAGCAAACACAGAAGTGACCAAAACTGCAGCTCCTAGAGTGGCTATTTGAGGCTTGCTCCAGTCCACATTGGGCACCATATGAAAATGCTCAACTTTAGACCAGTTATAAACAGGAATAACAGGAACAGTTTTGGTTATAGTTTTTATAACTCCCTTGTTAAATTCAATCATGCCTGAAAGTTAAGCACATAAGTGGAGTTAAAAAGGATAGTTTGTTCATTTTGAAGTGGGGTTGTATGAGATTCTTGTCAATAGTAATGTATTAGCCACCGCAGATATTGGTCATCTCAGCCCCTCAGTTTATAAAACTGCAGGAGTGCAGGCACAGAAGTTAAGTGATACATTCAATTCACAGCACATTACTTGTTGCTCTGTTGTTTTGGCACTACTTTGGCACGACATATATTCCTTCACCTGATCAGCTGTTTGGTTCTTTGAGCTTTGACGGAGACAACAAATAGATCTAAACTTAAATAATAGCGTTTCTTTACTGTAACTATGACACGCTGTTTACTGTGGATGGGTGAAGATACTGGAGTATATCTGAAAAGCATCTTGCTGTTAAAGACTCAACAGGTCTTGAAGAGATGGGCTAACCCTAACCCTAGCTCTAACCCCATGTTAAGTGGCAGACAAGAGAGATCCCAAGTTACCTGGTGGTTCAGGGATTGTAAACTGTGAGCTCATACCCACAAATTGTGACTTGGGAAAAACAGTACTTCCATACTCACGTATACAATTATTTATGATAGAAAACAATGGTAGATTAGCTTATTTTTTAGCTAATGAATTAGCCATGGGCACATGGTGTATAGCTTTTCTAAAACAGTGTTACAAACCCAATGTCCTCTCGTGCGAAAATCTCCACCCATGGCTCAAAAAATGCAATATGAAGAGGGCTTGCAATCCGAACATACCGCTTAATTTGTGGGATACTTAAATTGTTTTTATATAGTGTAAAACAGTAGTGATTTTGTTAAAACCAAGCCTAAGAATCATGTATCTACTGCCATGTTTAGAGGTGAATATGCAGCAAGCCCTGTTTTTCTCTGCAAAGTTTATCTTATCTGGAGGTCCATTGCTGTCATAAGGCAGAAAGCAAGCATGGCAGGGCATGGTGGTTATCTATCTTCAATGCACATGCTCTGAATTGCTACATACAATGACAGATTCAGCTGTTACGAACATTTTATGGTGTTAAAAGTGTACTTTAAGTAACACGATCCAGTTGACATTATTATGACGGACACAGCACAAGGGCAGACAATAATCAGCATGCTAATCTTCAGATTTTGCAGCCCGTAGCAGCAAGATTCCCCCTCCTTCTCCTGTATTGACTGACTGTGGGGAGATATTGGAAATCATTTGTATAAAGGCTTGTGGTATCAGGTGTATACAACTGGTGCAAACAAGCTGTATGACTGATCAGACATGTGAAGGGCTTTATCATAATCTGGTTTGAACTAATTAATACAGGTCCAAAGACCAGGTTTATGGATACGTTTACATTTCTTACTATTTCTTGTCATCCTGACACTGCAGCGCATCAATTAAGGTTTTGGTTTCCATCCCATCTTTACAAGGAAAAGTGTGTGATTATGTGTAAGGATTTCAAAATAGCATGCTCATTTAAAACAATATGAGTATGTCCAACAACAGAAGCAGATCTGTGTATGTGTGCAAAAAAAAAAAAAACACCCAAAGGTCCAGGCAGGCTGTACAGCTATCCATTAGTGACCTTAGGCAACCAGGACAATGACTGTGGCTGTTTCCCTTCTAGGTTTAGGGATTTTGTTAGAAAGGTTTCTTTTTGGAGGGGGACTTATCTTTTTATTTTGGGATGCCGAAATATATACAGAGCTACTACCACTAATGTGAAATGTCAAAATTACAGGTGTTTTCCATTTTTGTTACAAAAGGAACATTACAAGGGGCAACACAAAGAGGGACCCAAACCTGTAGAGAGGTTTTGACAACACTCTCTAGAGTGAAATCTACATGGATACATTGGATGGATAGACATCCAAATTATAGATTACATTTTTTAAAGCTTTGTAGTTGAATTTGTCACCATTGACAATGGGGCCAATGTAAAACAAGCCTTTATCAATGAGATTTGAGGCAGAATATTTTGAATAAAATATGATAGAATAGAGTAGAAGAGATTACAATAGAAAGAACGTAAAATGTGATGTAAACATTGATCAGAAGAATTCCTCGTAGAGCCAAAGTAGGGTCAATGTTAGAAGCTTCATGCCTTATGCTAACTACCAGTGTGAAGAAGTACATAAGGAGAACAAAGGAATTTGCTCTTATACGTAAGCCAAGTGGTGGCTTATGTTGTTTATAGGTTTTCTTTTGCCAGCCTCCTTTTTCATGTTTCCAGTTACCTTTCTGTTGAAAGGAGTCTGCAAGTTTTGTATTGACGCAATAAAAGAACGCCTTTTATCCTGCGTTCTTTATATTTTTGAATATTGAGTTGTTGTTTTTGCATCAAATTGTTCAATGTAATCAAATTGGTCACTGACACAGAGTACTGCTTCTGGTTTTTAATGTCTACAAATACATTTTAAGAATCCATTATTTAATGCAGTAATGTAAGGGAATACATGTATGCAAATTACCCTGGTGATAGTTATTTTTAAGTAGTAGCTCCTGAACCTTAAACAAAAAAACACCAAGTGAAACTACTGGCAGATGTTATACAAGCCTGTTGCAGCATTGTGCTACTTGAAGAATGCTCATGTCAATGTCATTCATTAAGATGTTTCTTATATAACTTCTTATTACACTTGACAAGAACTGTAAGCACTTGATATAATGTTATGTTCGTGTCAGTCACACTCGTGTGAGGCTGTCAAGGACTCTAGTTCTGAGACAATTTTAAAGAAAAGTGACTCTTGCATTTTTACAACATTTGCTTTACAGTGTTTATGTTTGTGACAACTGTGTTTACGTTAATAGTCTTAAACCTGTTTTACATTCATCTCCACTGACAACTTAGCAGAATTATGATAACAAGACTTCCAGTTGTGAAGAAAATTAATCTTTCACGTTGTCAAAGAGGTTTTTTAGTGATGCAGTCTTTGCACACACAAACAGACAATCAAATAAATAAAACTGTGATTTTTACAAATGACTGGATCATGAAGGGAGCTCTGTCGTTGAAAGGTAATAAGAAACAAAATGGTTAAAGTAGATTAAATAAATGACCGAGAAAGAAGACAAAATGAATCTCTTAAACAAGCAAACAGAAAATATTGAGGCCGAGACAGAAAAACAGAAAAACTGTCTTGCTTGGTCCCCCCTGTGGTCATCCCTCCAAAAGAAATAACATAACAACCCCTAATAACAAATACACAGTATATGACTCACAAACTAGTATTTATTTCTGTTACTGAAACAAACAAAAATCATGGTATTTTATGTTGTGGTATTTTGTGTGCTCTATTATTTGGCATAATATGTATATATATATATATATATATATATATACATATATATATATTAAAGCGATTATCTTTGTCTATTTTTCACCTAGGTTTAATGTTCCCCTCTGACAAAACAACTGGCCCCAGTTTGGCCCCCTCAGTAAAAGTGGTCTAGAACCGCCACTGGTCGTTAGCATGTCTGAAAGTCAGTCTGAGACAGGATTTACAGCATGGCGGCTGCCGCCGATGAGCCTCCAGAGCGCCCTGCAGAAACAGATGACATCAGATGACATGACAACAGATGACATCACTCAGGCTTTATCCATTAATATTTACAGTCTATGGCGTTGCCTCTGTAACGCCTCTGTTACTACCTCAGAAGATGGTACATAGGTGGTATAACTTCGTCCCCTCATTACGCCACTGTGACATTCAGATTGAAACCGAAACGTCACAGGTACTTAAATATTACAGCTTGAAACAGAAGTCTTAATAGGCCAAAGTAGATGTCTGCTGCTCTTTATGAAGATGTAAACACATCTATAAAGTGTTGTGTGTCCACGCAGTGCTAAAGCCTATACATGGGAGTAACTTCTGTTCTGCTTCTAGCATTTCTTACAATAAACTACTAAATTAGATCAAATAATGTAAACATTTTTAGGCTGTTGTAGTGTTCTGTTTTGCGTGGCTGTGCGCTACATTATATGCCTTAACCCATCAAGAGACAATGGGGGTCCCCAGTCTCTGGCACCTTTATGTTGGGGGTCGCAGAACATCCCCGTTTTAAATCTCTATGCTTTTTATGAATATTTATATCAAACTGAACTTCCTCTCTTGTATTTTGTCATCTTGACTGCAGGAAGAGTTGAAACTTTGGTTTATTTGAACCTCGTGTTACCTTCAGTCTGAATATCATATTTGTAATGCACTACATTAAAAAGAAAGCACTTCTAATGAAAAGTTACATTAACAAGTCTCATTGTCACATTGCACAATACTATGGAAAACCTATGGAGAAAATGTGTGTATGGATTCAATCATTTCAAATTGTAGGCCTATGAAACATGACTTACAATGAATCACTGCATTCATCAGGTTTTTAATTAACACAATATTTATTCTAATAATGTGTTTTCAACTGTCTTGATTTGGTGTTTTAAAAAAGACTCTTAGCATTATACATATTCTCATACTTTGTGTGCAACCACAACCCTGTAAAATAAGGGGAGCAGTCTGTAAATTCTTCTATTTTTCAGTGGCCACAATGCCGGTGGTCGTTCAATTCTCCATTTCCTTATTTTTTTTCTCTCTATCAGGGGAGGTTGGGGTGGGCATATCGTTAATAACGGAATAGTGATTCATCATTTAATTATGATTTGACAAATGCTCGCGCCTTCCCCATTCTTGGCATCCTCCTCCCTTTCAATTCTCCGCTCTGCCAAACTGTCACGCACTCCCCCCGTGGGATTAATTCGAGCTGTCTGTCTTTGTGAGGCTGCCGGCGCTCTCGGGGCGGCGGGTGCACGACACTGTCAATGAACAGAGAGCCTGACACTTCCAGGGAGCCGCACACAGACGCACGCTCCCCGCTCCCCTTGTTATTGTTTTCACCTTAACCCCTTCGTGCTCGCCTCCCTGCCTGCCTGCCTGCCTGAATGTGTGTGTGTGTGTGTGCACCTTTCTCTCCTCCCTTCTCCTGCTTTCTCTCCTTGCTTTCTTGCCCCTGTCTCTCTCCTCTTTCCTGTCTATCGCTCCCCATACTCCCCCCCCCCCCCCCCTCCCATCCACCCATCCATCCAGCCTCTCTCTCAACCCTTACAGAGAGAGGGACAGCCACATCAGGAGGAAATATCACACAAAGAAAATGCTGGTTGTTGCTCCATTTGAAAAGCAGGTTGAGCGGAAAAAGTCAAGAAGCCTAAATCAATTAAAATACGCGTGTGTTTAAATGCAGTTGAGTTGACTTGTATTCAGCCCCAGACGGCTATTATCAGGATGGAAACTGAAAATCTCCACAGACTTGTTTTAAAACCATGTCAAGTCTCCTGCTGACATGTGATGCTAATGGGTGGCCAATAAAACAAGGCATGTTTGAGTTGAACCCTAGCGCCCGTGTAGCCAAATCCAGCAGGCCTTAGCCCCAGCTGGAGAGATAAGGTTTAATACCAGACGCAGGGCCCAGCCTTATCTCCCCTACTGATAGAGAGAGCACGGAGGAGAGGGGCGGGGGAGGGGGAGGGCAGGCGAGGAGGGAAAACAAGAGGGACAAAAACAAGTGTCTTGCAGGGACCCTAGCTGGCTGGCTGGCTGGCTGGCTGCGTGAGTGCGTCCTCCCGCCGTTGGCATAGAAACTAATCCACGTTCACATTTAGCACCTGACTCGTTTTTTTCTCCACCTCCCTCCCTCTCTCTCTCTCTCTCTCTCTCTCTCTATACGGCCATGAAGCATTGGGAGATGGGGGAGGAGAGGGTATCCGTGAGCTTTCTCCCTCTCATAATGAGGCTCGTAGGAGGGAAGGGGAGGGGGGGGGGGGGGAGCGGAGGGAAGGTTGAGCTGGCTGACTGACTAGATGGTTGGTTGGCTGACACCCTTGGCCCTGAAAGATCCAGCTGTGTCTCTCCCTAGGACACAAAACAAGCTCACACACACCTCGATCCTCACTGCTGCTGCTTCTCTACATCCTCTTATTACAGCACACCTGGAGGATAGCAGACAGTATTGGAGAAAGTATTGATTAACCAGGAAAAACACACATAAAGTAGCTGCTTGGAGTCATGAATTGGTTCCGGCCGATGTTTGATTTTCCCCGGTGGTTTGATAATCCTGCCGTGTCTCACATCCGCTCATTACAACACGCACATAATGGATGTTGTTGTCCAAGCGCTCGACAGTTTACACTCAACCTCACGTCTCCTCACATGCTCAGAAATAACAGTTTATTGTAAAATACCCAAATCCAGGTAATAACTCGGTCAAAGTTTTAACTTCATTCAAACATACTTGATTTTGATATCACAAGATTTGTTTGTAATCATGAGAATGTTACTAAGGATATATACAGTAGGTGTTATTCATGCAGTGAGGGTACCATGTATGTAAAAAGGTTGTTCTTGTTGATTTAAATTAAAAAGAAGCTTTTACTAATGGGAGCACAAGATCCAGAGAAACCAGAGCTAATAAGGTTTGAGATGTGAGTTGGAAGCCTTGTTTTAGTCTTTTTCAGATAATTTCTTTAAAATTGTCAAAGTCACAATGGATAGTAGAAAAGAGAGAATAAAAATGGATGTCAAAGAGCCAGAGATTTATTTCTCCAGGCAAATTCTTCTCCCTTGTCTAAACATTCAGCCTTAAAAAAAAGCCCAAATGGAACGCTGAGGTCTTGCAATGACCCTCTATCAGAGATGAGGGGCCAGTTTTGAAATGTAAGTATTCTAAATAGAAAACAACTCGTAATGACATAGCAACATCACCTGAGGCAGTTTTTCCTTCTTCTGTTTCGTTCTTTTTTTTTTTACAAATTGTAATTTTCCTTTGGTGCAAAAAAATAAGTTAGATACCACAGTTCTTTTTTATGTGTGCAGTAAATACACGTTAAAATCATAGACTGTAAATATTAATGGACAAAGCCTGAGTGACGTCATTTGATTCCACAAAATGTCGCTTGTGTTTTCAAAAACAAGTTTTCAGTGTGGGGAGTGAATAGTTAAAGTTAGGACAGCATGAGACATGTTCAAGCAGTTATCACCTCTTCTTTAGTAACATACATGAACAAAGTCATCATCAATGCAAAACTAACCCTGATCATAATCACTCTTCTCTATCTATCTCTATGCAAATACAATGATTGCACAGCAGCAGTCTCACTAATGAAAATGATATATAGATATGTATAAATACACGCATAGACCTGTGGCGCTCAGTGTTAGAAAAATAATCAAAGCACAATACAGCCTGATTTTGTACAAATTGTCTTTTGTATAGCTGTGACACTGTTGGAAATATAAAAAACCCAACACTGTAGATGTCTACATCATGAATTTTGTTTACTCGTTTACTTCCAACATCAGCTGTGAACCCAACCGTTTAGCTCAAGATTCCACCCTGTCATTGGGTCTGAGAACTTTCTGTTTCAATATAAAGTGTACATTTCTGTTTGAAAAGAAAGAGGCAATGCCAATGGTCTTCTTTCATATTACCTCTAGGGGGCACCAAGGACCGCCTCCTTTATTCCAAAACAGAGCAGATTTTACGGAAACAGAGGTTTCTGACTCAAACTGAGGACTGTCCAGGAGAATAAAAGTAGTTTGAAATGTTTATTTAAAGTTATTTAGCGTAACGAACCAGCATGTCACTGTCTTTCAACCAGTGGTAACTCTAGAGTCTGTTCGGGTCCTCTGCAAAAATTTACATGAGGCCCTCCAACCAGAGTTCATCCCTTTTAGAAATAATAGTTATCGTTATTAACATTTCGAGACACTGTATCCTTCACTTTACCTGATGTCAGAAAACATTCGTAATGATGTTGTCTTGCTTTCTTTTTTTCCTCATTTTTTTCAGATGGGGTCCTCTTAGGGAGGCTTCCTACTGTCGTTGCAAAATTTGCACATTCGGAGCCACTGCTGGGGTTTAAAGTTTGTCAGCCCCCAGGGACCCATTACTGGCCTGGGGCTCCAAGCAGTTGTCTTCCTTCCCTCTTGACAAGCAGCGCCTCAGCTTTCAACATACTCTTAACCCCACTGCTTTGTTGGTGTGTCACACGGAAACATTTCCAAATGAACTTGTTTCACTCTCATTCAAAAAACAAAAGAATGTGTCACTTGCTTTCACACAGATCAATTTTGTCCTCTGTATATACAACTGCAAACATACACACACTCAAACACACCAGCGCAGCCTGATGGGCTTAGCAAGGTGTTTATTTTCTTCCCTTGACATGGGTTGCACTCTCACGTCACTGCGTTGTTGTTTTTTTTTTTTCCTTTCTTTTCCCCCGATGGCGCAGCTCCCCCTCTCTGTCTCCCCGTGACATCAGTCAATGAGCTGGAAGAAGGAGGAGACGAGAGAAGCCTGCTGGAGCGCCATCTCGCTTCTACCCCCACTCCAACCCCACCTCTCTTCCATTCCTGTGTGTGTGCGTGTGTGCGTGTGCTCGTACACTAACAATAGTCTCTTAAGGCTTTTGGAGGATGCTGTATGAGAGGAGAGAGGTGCTTTCCTGTGCCTGTCCTTCAACTTCCCACTTACCTCTGACAAGAGCTCTCTGCTTCTCCGCTGCCCATGTTACAGCCATTGTCCTTAATTAGGGATTCAGGACCCGAGTCCATTCAATTAATGTGCAGTCACAATGCAGCACAGATTCACCCCACTCTTCACCTTTTCACCCTCTCCCTTGTCGCCCTAAAAGCCCTTTGCAACCCCTTTCTGTAATAGCAGCAGCATTATAGAGGGGCTGAAGTGAAAGGGACGTCAGTGTTAGGAGAGCGATAATGATTTATAGTAGATTAGAAGAACCCAACTAGAGCTCTGTGGACAATAAAAGGTGTTAAAAGATGAAGAAATAAAAATATGTAAGAAAAATGTAATATCCACATGATCTGTGATTGCAAAATCGTTACTATGAAATAATAACCAAATAAGTTTCTCTAGATGAACTGCATGATGACAACGTTTCCACATTTCTCACAGTGTGGAAAACAAAGGAAACTAAAGCATAATGAGCTCCATGACATCACTGGTTTAAGGAGCTGGGAGAATAGTGGGCAAAGCCTACAGAATGACAACGTATCTGCCGCTAGAGTGACGTTATTTCATCGTCCAGCTCTGCATTTAACCCAAACAGATCTGATGAAGCAGCTCAGTATAGCTACATACCATGTTCCTACTTTGCATATTAAGCTGTTTTCACACAGGTGCTTTTCAGACAGGCAGACACTGAAAACCTCTTGGGTGGCTTATTCACACATGTCCCTTGCAAGTGTGAAGTTTTCCCTTTTGGACAGTAATGGGTGGGGTTCTCAGGACGCAAGCCATGACGGTAAAAAGTCAACTCCATACGGCGGACGAGCAACAGTGGCCAATGATTACAGTTTTCACATTTATATAAATTAAACGTATAATTGTACATGTTTACAGTTTAAACAAGAGAACAAATAAAAACAAGCAAGAGAGCGAAAAACATTATGAAGCAGTTTCAATAGGTGCTTGAAGACAGAAGACGTGGTGCAGCTGTCGCCTGATATAGAAGTCATCACCCCGCTTGCCTGCGAGTGGTTAAACTTGCTGAATATGTCCTGCTGCCTTCACACATCGGCTCACCATGACTTCTTGCAGTAATTTTACTATGGGGCTTGGCTGAAAAATTCCAGATAAAGTCTTGGGAGATAATTCAGCTGTTTGCGTTCATACATGCAGCTCACCTCTAAAATCTCTGGAAGTTTTCAGGAGTTTTGTTGCATGTGTGAATAGGAATATATTTACTGTGCTGTCTCACTAACCAGTGCTAACATGCAGGACAAAGATACATGCAGCTACAGTCAAAGTTTTACTAAAGCTTATTTGTTGGTAAAAATCAACACTAATACAACATATTAATAAACACTGAGGTTATGTTTTTCTCTATGAGGGATAGCATGTTATCTAAATATGTATTATTTATATGATCTTACCCTGTCCATCTGTTTATCTTAGTGAAGTACATTCATGTTTCAGGCTGAATCTAATCATGCCATAAGTCAGTGGTTCTCAACTGGTTGAGCTTCAGGACCTACCAACTACTCCTTCATGGAAAATACAGACCCAGATTTCTTAGATTTTACAATCATTTAGATTTATTTAAAGAAACTGTGTGCAGTTTGGACCTCAGACGGCACAAAGCATGATAGAACAAAGAAACTGAATGAAACAAACTTGTTAAAAAAAAGTGCTTCATAGACTTTTTGACAGCATTTTTCTTCCAAGCACACATTAGCGACCCACTATAAGTGACCCTGCGACCTACTTTTGAGTCCCGACCCACCAGTTGAGAACCACTGCCATAAATAACAATTTTAGTCTACAGCTGCAGTTGTGGTTGACCCCGTGATGCTGTGAAGATACAGTGACCAATCTTTACTGCCTGAATTAACACAGAATTTGAAAGCACAGCACTTCTACCAAACATGACTGATGTGTTACCAATACACCACGGGGCGTTAAGAAAAACAACAGTCATCACAACCATAGCAGTTCACTGTACACATGAATCACCTTTGCTGTATAGTCTCAGGTGTAATCATTTCAAAGCACCACAATGGCTTCAGCCAAATAACAGAGACAAGTGACGGGCAAAGCTACGCCATCACACAGAGTCACAATCTCAACAGCCGGTCTCAATCAGCCTGGGCAGCAAGAGGTGAAATAGGTAATTCATCATGAAGCTAGTAATCCATCCAACTTCTTTGTTACCAAGCAGCAGCAGTTTTCTATAAAATACCAAAAACTACATGATAACACAGCGTAGCCTTTTTGGGTCAGAGGAAACTCCAAGTCGATGCACAATTTATTTTGTGGAATTGCAAAAGCATTCCAGAAAAAGACTGTCCTACTTGTCCGTGTACAAAAGGTATGGATGACATGGAGTATATATCAAAGTTTGTGATTAAAAGTGATGAAACTAAGAAAAACAAATGTCAAATGTTTCTGGAGAGAATTGTGGATTATAATGTTAATGTTGACTGTGAGCCGGAATACATGCTGGACTGTTCGCTATAGTCAATCACAGGGCTGACCCAGCCGCATTTTTCGCGCTGACTTTACCCGGAGTTTTTCCGGCCAGACCCGTAGTATTTTATCCGCAGAAAGTCCGAGTGAGCTGATGTCTGAACGCGGCCGCATATACTCCGGAGATTTCAATTCGAGCCAATGGAACCCGAGTGACGTTTATATACAGTGACTGCCGTGCAAGTGTCTGTACGTGACCTCTACGATCTCCATGCACGTAATTAAACGTCTGCATTATGTTTTCTGTTCGTCAGTATGTTGTTCTCCTCTCTTTTGTGGATGTTGTCATTCCATTGGATTACACATAGCATTGACATAAAGGTGAATATTCTCATCATAACGTTGTGTAACGGACTCTGTTGCTACGGCCGCTACTTCCGCGTTGTTTTTTTATGTCATGTCTTACCTCGGGAAATCCCCCAAGCCCCCTCCCCTTTGACGGGGATAATCTCCAGCTGTGAGTATCATATGTGAACGACTAGGTCGAGAGAATCTCCGGAGAAGTCCTCCTGTAATTATCTAGATATTATCCGGAGTGCATATGTGAAAACGGCAATATAGAGACAGGCAACCGACCTCACTCACATTCACACCCATGGGCAATTTGGAGTAACCAATTAACCTAACCTAATCTGGACTGTGGGAGTAAGCCAGAGAACCCAGAGAGAACCCACGCATGCAGGGGGAGAAAATGCAATCTCCACAAGGAAAGGCCCTCTCTGACAGGGATTCGAACCAGGAAGCTCCTCGCTGGCAACAGTGCTATCCACTACAACACCGTGCAGACCACTAACCAATGGACATAACTCTCGCTATCCAATGGAATCATAGTGATCCAGAGGATGTACAAACAAATTAAACAAAAGAACAAGCTTATAACAGTGAACTGCAACTAAAAAGGTGCATAACAAATGAGCCAAATAAGTTTCAGTGTGGACTAACTCAACTGTGGATACGTTTCTTTTAAAAACCCACACGTTCAACTATATCCAATACATGGCAATGTCATTACAAATGACAGAAAAACCTCGTCAATTCCTTGTATTTCCATTTAGACACATTAAGTTCATCAAAATCTTACACTGTGCATAAGGAGCACACCAGAACTTTGCCTACAGCCTCACAGATTCTGTAAATACACCTCCAACCAAATGATACTTATCTTTCTTCTGTGTCAAATGATTCAATTACTTACACTCACCCAGACAGGAAATTAGGGATTTTATGTATGAAGTATTTTGCAGGGGTAGGTGGCGTGACCGGGCTTCTTAATGAAGCAAGCCTGCCTGAGTTCATAATGAAGATATCTGAGCACGGGGAGAATTATTGCAACCTGACCTGCAGACCTTAAAGAGACATTTACCACACACAAAAAAAAACAACCACTAATACAGGGATGATCCCACTGAGAAAATGCAAATGTAGTGTTTGTGTTAAGACACCAAAATAACTTACATAAATGTATTTTTGTCAAAGTGGTTAGATGTAATCTTTTTTTTTTAAATCCACCTTTATTCTTACAACTGAGAAGTATGATTTTACGAGTAATTAGAGACTCTTGACGACTTATTGCAGACTTCAAAGAATCAACTGAACATGTTGGCATGTATTACCAGTATCCCAAACCTCTAAACTTATAAACACATATCACCCAAACCCACTTCACTACTGTTGCTTTGCCAAAAAAGATGCAGAAGAGCAAAGTCACAAGTTTGCATCCAACAGGAAACCTTTGTTGCTTCACCTCGTCTATTTTCACACATTTCATGTTTTCAAATAAACTGCACACAATCAAAATGTAAAAATAAACTCCCTAAAAAAAACTAGCCTGAGTATTTTAATCATTTTGCATCCCATGTTGGATAAGATTAGCAGATTTGCTTTAAAATTATGTTCCTTTGTAAATACTCAATAACGAAGTTGCAAAGCTTCCCAATGTATCATTACATGTGATTTAAAGCTTAGTTTAAATTTTACACTTGAACACTGCAAACAAATAAATGTTCATAACGAGCAATGAAGTGTAAAAGTAAGGTCTTAAAACTTTACACTATGCATTCCTTTTAACGGGTTGAAGCAGTTGTAACAAAAAAGACAAACTTCAACATCGTGGTCTTCCTGATATTGACAGTGAACGCAGCAGAGGGAATATGGCCGAACATACACTCGTTGCAGCTGGTGTTATTATATTTCTCAGTCTTCTGATTTTCTCCACAACTAGCAGAGGGTAATAGCTTTACTCTAAGTGGAATATATTTATCCTTCACAAATGTCAAACTGTTGCTGTCACACTGCCGTTGCTACAACAGCCACCTTGTGTGGCAACCAATTGCCCCATGGGCATATCACACAATCACACAAACGCAAAGGCATGGTAACAGCCTGGCATGCCCACACACACGATCCTACACACACACACACCTGTAAACATATATGGTGCGCTGGTATGTCAGCGACTGTCTCCTCCTCTCATCACATCCTTATACACATTTCTTCCTCCTCCTCGCCTCCTCGTTTCCTCTCCCACCCCACCCTCCAATCCACATGCACATGCACAGCGTCCCCCGATGTTTTGGCCTGCCCGTGACAGTAATTGAGGGAAGCTGGCCGGAACAGTGTGAAGATGGGGGGGGGGGGGGGGGGGGGGGGGGGGGGGGGGGGGAAGGGAGGAAAGGAGGAGGGAGATGAGAAGAGGAAGGGAGGGGGAAACCATTCATCTGAGACCCATGGATGTGGAATGGCATATTACAGGTCTAATGTGTAATTAGATAGATAGGGAATAAGGTCAGTGTGCTCTGAGTGGAGGAGATCTCTGTTGGCACAGTGCCATCTAGTGGCAAAGAGTGGGATTTATGAAGACTTGTCAGGTGGACAGCCGAGGAATGAATAGGGATCAAATTAGGAGTAAACAATGATTTATGACACATACTTCACCATCTCAGAGTGGAATTTGTTGTGTGATTGTTTGCTGTTGCAAACTGTAGCATTCCTCTTGCATGCCCTGCCACACTATGAGGCATTTTTTATTTTTTTTTATGATTTATTTTTGGGCTTTTTGTGTCTTTAATGGAGAGATAGGACAGTGGATAGAGTTGGAAATCAGGGAGAGAGAGTGGGGAATGACATGCGGAAAAGGAGCCACAGGCTGAATTCGAACCTGGGCCGCCTGCTTGGAAGACTATAGCCTCCATACATGGAGCATGTGCTAACCACTGCGCCACCAGCGGCCCACTATGAGGCATTTTTTATGTCACATCAAAGATATGCAGCTCTTTTTTACTTAAACTGTGATTACTTTTAAATTTAACTAATTACAGCCTTATCAACTCTGGATACGCCTGACCAATTCTTTTCTTTCTATAGCCGTTTTCACATTTGCACTCCGGATAATATCTAAATGATTACAAGGAGGACCACTCCGGAGATCCTCCCGACCTAGCCGTTCACATATGCTCCTCACAGCGGGGGATTTCCTGAGGTAAGACGTGACGTAAATAAACAACACGGAAGTATCGGCCGAAGCAACAGAGTCCGCTACACGACGTTATAATGAGAATATTCACCTTTATGTCAATGCTATGTGTAATCCAATGGAATGACAACATCCACAAAACAGAGGAGAACAACATACTGACGAACAGAAAACATAATGTAGCCGGACACTTTAGGCAGTCACTATATAAACGTCATTCTCTTTCTATTGGCTCGAGTTGAACTCTCCGGAGTATATGCTGCCGTGTTCAGACATCAGCTCACTCGGACCTTCTGCGGAAAAAATACTAGGGGTCTGGCCGGAGAAACTCCGGGTAAAGTCTGTGCGAAAAATGCAGCTGTTTGCGTTCACACAGCCTAAAGCACCTCCGGGTAGCCAAATCTCCGGAGTTTTTCAGGAGATTTCCGTATGTGTGAAAAGGGTTTATTACAGTTTTTTGAGCCTGACAGAAAGCCAGACACAACAACACAAGAAGACAAGTATACCTATTATTTGTACTGCATGTCCTTGTCCCTAAATGTTCTTGCCTGTGTTTACATGTTAACATGTTTGCAGGTCGTAATGAGAGATGTGGGCCTCCGCTCTCTGTTTCCTAACAACAGGTGTTTGGTGCAGACCTCTTGGAGACAGAAAGGTCACATGACAGGAAGCTGATAAAGCTGCTGGGTCTGTAGTAAACACACAGAAATAACCAGCCTGGAGTCAGGGAAATATTCCTCAGCCTGCATTTACAAGCTACACGTAATATATGTTTGTGCAGCTGTACAGAGTCTGTCTCTAAAACTGTGAATGTGTTATTTCAGAGATGTACTGTTTTGTTTTTTAATTTAACCAATAAAGACATCTTATAGTATCATACAGGCAGATTCTTTCAGGGGCCTTCTGGAAGTCTTTTTTGAGTTGATAATGTATAACAACAAAGAAAAATTGATTGCATAATTTATTTGAAATGCAAAAACGCTTCTTGAATTTGAATTTAAAATTTTTTGGGGGGGAATTTAAACTTCTGCCGGAAGGAACAACCAATTTCAACATGTCAACTTAAGCTCTGGAAAAAATGTGACGAGTCATTTATTTAAAAAATGACCTCAATAAGACAATGTAATAAAGAAAAAAAGTAATAAGTTGCAGCCCTTCATGTGAGCTTGCATTTCTCGGGAACATTATACTCTTATTTTTAAAAGTTGTTTTAGTAGAATAAAATAAACCCTAATATTAATCACTGAGGCTTCACACATAAAGTGCTGTAAAAGATCTAAACAAGAGAACGCAATTACTGCCTATAATTATTCTGGACTGGCCGTTACTTTGCTGTCTATACACAAATAATAAAAAATGCTCAAGATATGTGAGTGTGTGTGTGTGTGTGTGTGTGTGTGTGTGTGTGTGTGTGTGTGTGTGTGCGTGTGCGTGCTTGCGTGTGCGTGCGTGTGTTTGTGTGTGTTCACGTGCATGGGTACACTCCTCTATCGTTCTATTACATGGGCCAGTGACTGCGCCATCTCTCCAGTTTCACCCCTCTGCTCTCCCAGACGTCTCATATTGCCCGGAGGGATGGTGTTGATGGGGGGAGGGGGTCGGCGGAGGGCGGAGGGTGGAGGGGGGGTAGACTACACATATTATCTGTCTGAGTCTCAGAGCAGCTCAAACCACACGGACACAGCCTCTATCTCCTCTCTGCTCACTTCTACATCTGACATTTCATCCCCCCCAAAAAAAAAAAACATTTCTTTTGGTTTGGTGATCTGATTGGCATCATTCATCGAGACTTGAATGATTGGAGGCAGAGCTGAGAGGGAAAAATGTGATAAGTATCTTATTAGATTACAGTCAGATATTATATTTAGTTGAAGTAAAAAAAAAAAGAATATTATGCAGTATTTTGAAAACTTTGAGGGTTTTTTGTCAGTCTTATGTTGTCTCAGAAGTATTTTTGATGAAAAAAATCCATTCTTCTATTTTGAAGATTATATTTATACGACACCTATACATTTTCACATAAGAACTGTGAATACATGCATTGTGATGAAAAAAAACCAAAAAACACTTGAATTTAATTTCCAAATCAATCAACTGGCCTAAGTTGAATTTAGAGTACAGTCTGCCCCCTGGTGGAGACATTAAAAACAAATACAATCAGAAAAGTGTCCTCCAAAACTCCAGGGACCAATCCCAGTTCCTCCAGAAGACCCTGCTCCAGGTTCTAGGGTGCCCTTGAGTAGTCACCCTTTAGAATTGATACACAAAGGATAGGGGTTGCACATGAAGAAACATGCAGGTAATTGGACTGTCAGTCCCAAACTTTCATTCATACTGAGCTGTAGTGACATATCTAATTTGGAAGTTTAAGATTTTATTTTATTATTGTGTCAGATCATACTTGTTAATGCCCACACATCGTGGACTTAAAATGAAATGAATTGAAACATGCACAGTGAATAGTAGGTCAAATTATTGTCATGGAACAGAAAAATAAACCAAAAGCACAGCAGTAAGCACTTCCTAAACAGAGTATCTTGTCTTCTTTTCCAAGCTATTGTGACTAAATTAGCAAGCTTAAAAACATCAAACACATGATTTGTAATGATTGCTTCAATGTTGTTAGAGACATAAGATACTTCTGATTGTTAGGAATGATATGGTGTTTTTTGTTTTTTACCTCAAAGGAAGGGAAGTGTGACTGCCAGATCTCAGGCTAAGGTTTTCTGGGACTTTTTGGGCGGGGTTTAGAGAATACAGGTCAGGCTGTGTGTGTGTAACGTAGGTGGAATTTAAAACATTTGGTTGGGACACATCACATAAAATTAAACACACCTAACTTTATTCTAACCAACTATTATTCAAACGCTCTAGTTCAGACCAACGTGAATCTTTTCATTGAGGTCAGTGTTAAAGCTACAAAGAGGGGCAACGTTCTGGCAAGGCAACAGACAAGGTAAGGTTTATCTTGAAGCTAGCTAAACACAAACTTGAAAATCGTATTTTTTGTCAGGAGCAGAAACCGGTTTCTAAGCAGTTGTGTTTTCCTAGAAGGCCAGTGAAGAGGAGAATGAAGTGAGCAATCAGATCAGTCAGATAAACAGGTACCGGTATTTAAAACATGATGAATGTGTGGATTCAGACGTGATAAGATTATAGTAGGAGGTTTGTGGTTTGTAGTGCATTGCGCAAAAAAATGAATGACTTTTAATTCTGCACAATTGATCTGACTCACAACATTCTTCAGTTGGGGTTTGATTGTCTTTGATTCAAACCGGAGAAGTTACACTCTGTGATGAGTTTGTAGAGCAGCTATGTAAAACAGAATGTTGACGTGGTGAAGATAAGAAATGGACAGAGAGCTACACTCACATGCACATGTACACAAAACCACGAGCATGACCCCTGACAGAGATTTAAAAGTCATCTACCACAGTGCATTTAATGAAAGGTAAGCTAAAGTTGCTGACTATAAAACAATAACCATAAAGTTGATAGCCATTTAAAAAATGATGATAGTGGCATTTAAACACAGCTTATCAAAGAGCAAAGTTCAGCTATTGCACATAAAGGGATCAAACTTACAGGTCGAAGTACTTTTAAACTTTATAAGACACAATATTTCCTTATCATGTGATGTTATTGAGTGCTGGCTGGCAGCTTTCTCTTTCTGTTCATCTTGCAGGCCAAACGAAATGAACGGGGACACACTCAGGACGACGACAAAACTTCAGCCTCGTTCCCTCGTTCATTTTGAGAACTTTCAAAATAAATTTATAAGAGGAAAAAAAAAGGGAACATTTTATTTTAATGGAATTGCAATGATTGTCAAAAACATCCTTACACTTAATGTCTCTTGTTCTGAGCTTTTGCCCTCATCTTGTGGCCTCAACCATATCATATAAATAAAGTTGGCAAAGGCCTGTTTTTACAAATTGTCAAGATAGCCTACGATGCATTATCAATGTTCGTGTGCATGAAAAGTATTTATTTAGGCGTTTGTTGCTCCTTCACATCTTTCCTCCACACTTGTCATAGCTGTGAATAATGTGCTGCAGTGTCTGAGCTCTGTGAGGATCCCATCATGCAAAATATGCAATGAGTAATCAGCTCACATCCATTCAGCATTCAGTAACCGTCCAAGCGCCCACTCAACCAACAGCTTTAAAAAAACCAAAAGAAAACCAAAAAAAAAAAACAGGATGTCTGCATGCAACCTGTTTGAGCAGAGCTGGGTTGTTCTATTAGGACAGATGAGAGAACAATGGAGATTGTTAGGTGTATCTCTGCAACTTTCTGATAGTCAGAGACAACTGACAACAACCGCAGCACTGAGCACACAGTTCAGCAACACTAAAGCTAATTAAAACATATCTCTAAATTCTTTTTTTCATAAATACCCAAATACACTGGCTGTTTTTAAATATCTCTTTATAGTTTATAGTAGTCACAATACTGCCAGAAAACAAAGGTACAACAGAACAATGCTGCATAATCCTCCGCTTGCACGTCTCTATTATGTTTTTTAATCACTATGTCTTTGATATGAATGTAAGAATGAAAATGTTTTGACCACCCACACATTTCTGCAGGCAGACATGACTCTAACCTTTGCATGGCTGGAAATCCCAAAGAGGAACAGATGACCTGATGTTTCAGTATACTTCAAAACCCCTCTGATAGGTTTACATCCATGACCCTGAGGTAGAGAAAATGCTTTATTTTTGGATGATGTTCATTAGGTCACAGGTGCTCAGTCAGCGTGAACAACTGTTCTGAATGCACAACCATAACCCACAAACCACAATGTCACTGAATACAAGTTATCCCTCAAGTTTCCGTTTTTAACATTGGCCCTGGTGCTTTCCTGCAGATCAACCTTAAAGTTCAAAGTCTGTATGCTCTACATTTTTACCCTAAGAAGCACCACAGCCTGACAAATCTGCTTTAGAAAATCTGGGCCAGTCACTAATAAACATACAAAAGAAGTTAATTTTCCCCTTTTGAATATATAGAATTAAGCATTCACATTTATACATATATACAAAATACTAAAGTGCTTCCACTAGGTAAGGATTATCTTATAAAGTCAGTAGTTTTGTGTGAGCGTATCATAAGGTGTGTGCCGTTATCACTGTCATAATGAGGTGGATGATGTCACCTTCTTACCTCCTAGTTAATCATTACTCAGCCTTGGAAGTACTCAAATGCTGCTTTTATCAGCCCGGCTGTTTGAGTGTTTTCATCCTGTCCACAAGCTGGGAAAACAAAGCGCTGTAAACTGACTACACATAATCTCTTGAGGATGTTCAGTATGAATGAAAGACCTCAAATCTGTTCATTATAAGCATCGTCACTAACAGACCCCAGACTGTTAAATGCACAAGTCATTTACTGTACTGTCAAGGCTGCCCACCGACTGGAAATACTTGGGTGTTGCCTGCTCTTATTAGTGTGAGTTTGTGTGTGTGTGTGTGTGTGTGTGTGTGTGTGTGTGTGTGTGTGTCTTTTTTCCTCAGAGGAAGGGAATTGTGACTACTTCCCACATGATATACTGGGGATTTTTTTTTTTTTTGATATACTAATTTGACACGTATTTAATTATACAGATTCAGTAACAACAATCCAGACTTTTGTCTTCAGTGTGGTCTTCAAGGAATATGCAGACACTGTAGGAGATGAGGTATACACATAAGTGATAAAATCCTTTTGGACCTAAGGCTTGTATATTGGGTGCTGCAAGTTGTGAATAAAAGTTGTAAAAATGTAGAAAAAGTCCCAGGACTTTACTGTGACAAAAAACAGGAAGGGACAGTATGGGAGTTTGGATAATAATTACAGCTCAATGTACGTCACTGACAAAAAAAAAAAACCTGTGTGTCTCTAATAAAATAAATGTTTGCAATGCCTGTTAGCCTTTGAGAAAATGATCATATTGTTTTAAAAAAATATGTACAATTTAATATATGAGAACAAGATAAGAGGACATTTCTGAAGCTATCAATAAAAGCTACCTTTAGCTTTTGTCAACATGATAATGAAAGGCTTATTGTTTCCTTAGAAGTGAAGTCACATTTTTTCAGTCAACCACCAGTGGCATTAAAAACGCCCTGTGCCGTGCCATCGCCTCACACCAAATTAGTAAGAACATAAACTGAAGATGTTTACAGAAACCTGGAACCACTTCAGTCACCGAAAGAGTCTGATTCAACATTCACAAAGACGCCAGATAACCTTTCCATCGTGCTTGACATTTGATGTGTAAAAGAGGCCTTCAGCTGACGCAGGGAAAAAAATGCACATTAAAATATCACAAGGAATGCACAGACCTCCCGTGGACATGAAGTGTGTCTCAGTCATCTACACTCAGAATACACTGGAGCTGCCATCAAGTGTGAGAGCATTTCTCTAAACTGTCTTGTGACTAATGCACAGGATGATTCTGCAGCCTGTTTACAGAGTGATTGAAACAAGAGACCCTTTGGATCTGAAACAAGTTGTGATGTAACTATTCATTGTGTTACAGGAGAAGGTTGCTTCAGCTTGTAAGTACTTGTGTTTTATGTACAAATGTATTTAGCATGACTTATACCAAACAATTCAAAAATCAAATGTAGACAAGTTGAATTTGAAAAAGCCATGGTCAAACAGGACTTTTGAGATAATGGCAAATGGACTTGAGCTTGAATAGTGCTTTTCTAGTCTTCTGACTACTCAAAGTGCTTTTACACCGCATATCACACCTACCCATTCACACCCTGATGTGAGAGGCTGCTATGTAAAGTGACCATCAGAAGTGGCTAATCCCATTCATACAAATGCATACGCCACTGATGAAGCAGCTGGAGCAACTTGGGGTTAAGTGTTTTGCCCAAGGCCACATCGGACATTTGTCTGCAGGACTGCCCTGTGTATAATAATTGACTTTCTTATACACGTGTATGAGCCCACGTCCTCTAAGGAATTATAGTATTACAGTTAATACATTGATAATTCTAACACAACTTTTGTAAAAACAATAAGTAGTTGAAAATATTCATTAACAGATTTTCCTGCTCATGTTGTAACTTGTTCTCCTCTTTTTAAGAAAACAATTGACATGAGCAAAGACGAAAAAATTCCAGACTCAACATATTTTGGCTGAATGAATGGATCAATTATATGGGTATTATGAAGTAAACTCGACTGTTATACAAGGCCCTCCCTTCCCACGTCTGGGAGTTAAACCTCTGCTCATGGAAAGTGTTCAGACAAGACAGAATTGAGACACAACACAGGCTTGATCAGCAATACGGAATACTGAATGGTATGTGTTTAACCTAAGTCATGGTTGTGATGTCCCTTTGATGTGATGTGCTGTCTGCAAATAGCACTCGTTCAAAGCGTGGGTCATTTCAGGACATGAGTCAAACCGTGACAAAGAACTTCATTGATGTGTTTTGAACTATAACTGCGCCATAGAAATCACAGTATTAGTATGAATGGTTTAATTATCTGCAAGTGTCAGGAAAGGTTAAAACAAAAGTATCACCTGGACTGTGTATTTAAGAAAATTAGAAGAAGAATGTGAAAGGCTGGTGTGGAAGACAGGTCGAGCCTTAATTCATCACAGCGTGGTGAAATACCACAGATTGTGTTGAATTGCTTAACAGGAGTGAAAGGCTATCTATAGACGAGTCGTCTTACAGTATGGGTGTAAACTCATTTGTCATGTTCATTTACAAAAATCCTGCTTAGAGAAAGGAAAACAACACATTTCAACTTTTACTTTAACTGCAATAAGTGCATCGAAGAATTGCCAATTTTTCTCTTCACAGAAGCCGGCTCTAATGTGAAAATGACAGAAAAGGTGAACAAAAGAAAAAAAACGCCTGCGTGTCACAGGCGGTAGATTGCCTCATGTCCCTTAAAACCAGCATTTTAAAATGTGAGTGTCAATGCATGGTGTTATTTGTGTAAATCTGTTAAGTACTAGGTCAAGTACGTGCGGCAGGCTTTAAGCGATCAAAGAAGCAGACAATGGAAGCCTTTAAAATAAAATAAAAAAAACAGGGGATTTCAAATGAACAGTCAGCGAGAGGTGATTTCATTCACCAGGAATCAGGTATTCCCCTTCTCTCCCCTTAGGACCGAAGTTTGTGTTGGTTTGTGAGTATACAGAGCAGTAAAGTGCGATGTGTGAATGATAACAAATAGAAAATAGAAACTGACCCAGTAAATCAGAGTAATGTTCCATTCATTCATTTGCAAAAGCCACAGTCTGTGACAGCAAAAATGCCGAGCGAGCAGGCTGCAAAGTGAAGAATATGACTCAGAGGAGGTTGTGTGACAAAACACCATGGTACAGATGGCATTGATGCCCACATCACTATTGACCACTCTTCTCCAAGCTAAGCAGCTATATTTAGCAACAAAGAGGAGGACTCTCCTCTTAAAGCATTTTTCTTCTGACCAGAGAGACGTTCCAAATGCACTGATGTAATGAAGTCAAGCCCTTCAAAGAAAAACCGCCGACTCTGACATGTTTGATGATGGCCTTGGTTGTTATTGAAAGCGAGCTCTAATTGAAGCTTCTTTTTTTTCACGAGGTTAAACTATGATCTGTTTACTCTTGCATATTTGAAACAGCACATAAAAGGCATAAGCTATAACGCGGTGCACAGTGCCTTTTTCTCACACAGACTACACTCACACACACACATTCAAGCACAAATAGAGACCCAGGGGACTTCCAAACCAACACACCTCCACCCACTCACTCACTCACTCACCATCGCTGCAGGCTGTCAGAGACATCAACATTCCTTACAGGTCTGCTCACATGAACACAGATAACCTGAATATTGACACTTTGGACATACACCACCAGCACACAATATGAGTGCAGACTTTAATATACTTTATTATTACACAACTTTCCTTGAGCTGCAAATATTATTTTTTTCTATTAGTCAGCTATCTGCTGACAGGCTAGAAGTCATGAGATTATGAATAATCATTTGTCATTTCAGAGCCCTCACTCCCACGAGTATTAGGAGTATTTAAGGATACAAATCAGCGTTTTTTCATTGCATTACAGAGGAAACCACTTTGCTTTGTATTGCTTTTTTTTCAGTTATGAGTTTAATTTGATAAAATAAATAAATAAATAATTAATCCAGCGAAACAATACATTTTCTATAAATACTTTAATGCATCTGAAATAATCAGCCGATAAAAAGTTAAACTCTGGGGCACTGGTTGCGCAGTGGTTAGTGCGCATGCCCCATGTATGGAGGCTGTGGTCCGCCGGGCGGGCGGCCCAGGTTCGGATCCCGCCTGTGGCTCCCTTTCCCGCATGTCATTCCCCACTCTCTCTCTCTGATTTCCAACTCTATCCACTGTCCATTAAAGGCGCAAAAAGCTCAAAAATATATATCTTTTTTTTAATTGAACTCTGAATTAATTATTATTATTATTATTTTTTAAATTAAACTGTGACAGAGGCCATTGCGAGAACTTCATGAAATTTTGATTTTATTTTTTTGGTGTGTTAATATTACTCTTGATTTTGGGTTCAGAAGTTAAACCTTTAAAAGAGCATTTTATACATTGTGCTATGACTACTTAGACTTCGGTTGACAATCCGTTTACTGCAACAACATCAGATGGGCGTATGATTTCACTATCCTTCATGTGAATTTCTACCTTCATGTCTAAAGGTCCAGTATAGGGCAGGAGCCTTCAGGATGTTTGTTCTTCCTTTTTTCACTTTTATTCACATGCTGGGCCGTGATTAATTTGAGTCTGGACCAGCATGTGAACAGTTAGGTCCGCTCCACCTTCCTTCCTGCCGGTTGGTTGTCCCTTGCACACGACTGAAAACAAAAGGAGACCTTTGAGGTAGACCCCCCCCCCCCCCCCCACCCCACCCCCAGACTTTAAAAGTGTGGTTACAGTATGTGTCATCCTGAAAGGAGCCACACTCGACATTATTCATATAAAGAATGGAATCAGGAACCACTGGGCTGCACACAAACGTGCTGAATAAACAACATCTTGAATTTAATCACCACCATAGATTAATCACAAGCCCTGTGAGTCAGAATTTAAAGAACTTGAGCAGAATGACATCTGCTCCTGGGAAAATAGAGGTGGAAGACTTATTCAGCGTGTTGTGTATTTGGTTTCAGTTCACTTTGTACTGGAATGTAAAAAGAGTAAATTGTTCATCACAGACACTTATGACGACTTCCAATGGATTTAACAGAAGACACATTTCAGGACTTAAATCACTCAAAGCCCCGGCCCCATCCTCAACACACCTGATGGCAAGCGTGATGTATTTTATTTTGATACAAAAGCAACCGTTATTCCAATAATCAGTCCCTCCTTCAACATGGCCACGTTTAGTTATCAGAAACCTCGTTCAAATGGAAAAGCCTATTTTACAGTCGTAGTTAATCATCAGGTTAAAGAACGGAGAAGCATAGTAGAGTGCGATGACATGTCAAAAGTACATTATAACTTTGTGTTACTTTAGCTCATATGTTTTTAAGACATTAACAAATAAAGAAACCATTGATTTACACACAATAGCTGCTGTCTCTTCTAACACGGCGAATGAGCAGCATTCTTATCATTTTTTATGAAAGGCCTCTATTGAGAGGTCAACTCTGTTAACATACCTCAGCGTCCTGTTCAAAATCGATTTTTAATCTGCTCAGCAGAACTGGCCCCAGTTTTATTGTTAATCTGTCACTACTTTGCAACTTGATTTGCTGTCATGAATATCAGGTAGGCCTATGCTCTACAGAAACATACTGAGGATAACTTCCCCAGAGAATGTGAGGCTGTATTACAAAAGTGTCTTATCAGAGTTTAAAGTTGAAATAGGATGACTCTAAAATCCTTTTTTTTTTCTTTTTTTTTTACCCCAATACAGTACAGCAGAAGCAAATCAAGCTTACTTTGAATCTATTACAGGAAATACTCATTCAGTTCAATACTGCTTATCAACTATTGTCATATGTCACCTTAACAAATTGTGCTACTTCAGTCATCTCACAGTTTAAAAGCTTTAGCACTTTACTTGACCACATTCTGAATAAGTAGCGTATGTAAGCTTTCCTAAAGTTATATGTGGTTTAATTAAGATTTAAGATTCCCCTTCGCTTCTAGTATTGTTAACTTTTTTTTGTTTTAGATGTGTATTCTTATTTAGAGTGGATAGCCTATGTTACCATACAATTATTTACACAATAACAACTGTATGTTTGAAGAAGATCATACCACATTGAAAGCTCCAGAGCAGCTATTAAATCAGTCAACTTCAGGTCTTTAAAAATATTTCCTTCAGGGTTAAGAAGTTATAGCCAAGATCGTGTCTTGAAACAGGTATAAAAGTAGCATAACACGTAAACAAATCAGCGTTTATTTCAAAACCAGAATCAGAGTCAGATCGTTTAATTTGAAAGAAAACGATCTACAAAATAATTTAAAAATGTTCACATTAATATGTTTATTAAATGTTTACTACATTACCATCGTCTTGAAACAGGAACGTGTGGTAAACTCAGAGTAAACTGAAATATTATCAGCTGTCGGGGAGAGCAAGTCAGCGTGACGGTCTGCGCATGCGCACAATCGCGCCACTGCAGAGCTAGTGACGTCACCTTTTTAAACCGAGGCAAGCCCGGACACACACCAACCGATCGGTTGGACGAGGCGATGCAACGATCACTTCTCCGACTCAGACAACCGGCTGACCGGAAAAACTGTGGAGCCGTGGACGTCTGAGAGCAGCGGCCACACGTCCACACGTGAATATTTGACTCACCAACTCGCGGCTGGCTTCTTTTTTTTTTTTTTTCAGCTGTTTTTCTTTTTCCTCAAAAAATAGGCATCATCCTCATCACCAGCCTACCTGTCAGTGCAATCTGTCGCGAAGGTTTGTTATCGCCGCAGGGTTGCGGGACATGACAATGACTCTGGAGGATGAGCTGACAGCTGCTGCAGCGAAGGGGAACACGGCAGATGTGGAGGATCTTCTGCGGAAAGGAGCTCAAGTTAACGGGCTCAATCATTTCGGACGATCCGCACTACAGGTCAGTGCAGATGCAGCCCACAGAGGCCCATATTCACAATGAAAATGTGATTCATAAAGTCAGTTTGAATCACTGCACAGCTTTAAATGACAACAAGTAGCCCATTGATAATATGTGTAGAAGTGTATAAATCATTTATTTACACTGTAGAGAAATCAACGCGTCCTAAAATAGAGGTGCAGTCCGGGGCCGTGTGTGTATGTTCGGGCATCAAACTTAGTTAACTTATAACAGTATGCAGCTCTCCCTTTAGAGGCTGTCCAGGTAACATCATTTATTTTTAAGATTATGGAAAATAAACTTCAAGTTTTTAAGAATGTGCATAAATGCAGGAGCCAAAAACAGCATAATCTCTAAAGGCCTCTGGGACATTTTTAAGGTTTAAAGAAAACCTTGAAAATTTGTATTCAGGTGACGACCAGCCTAGTAGAATAAACTGTACTATTCTGATTGTATTAAACATAGGCCTACATGGTGTCATTAAAGCCCGGCTCACTATAAATTCCCATAAAAACATGGTTCGATAAAAAAATAAAAACATTTCCACTGAAAGCCAGTATTCCCTACTGCCCAAAGTCTTTTATCTTTAATCATAAATATTGTGTATTATAGGCTATTACAGACTGGTTTGTTCTTTTAAGTGCAGATGAAGGGCCTTTGTGACTGAACTTGGATTAATTCGGTTCTTAGGGCCTCCTAAGAAAAAAACAACACACTTTTTTTGTCTCAGTTAATTTGATAGACGACCATTTGTCTTTCAGATATAAGAAAACGAAACTAAATGTTAATAGCACACGCCTTAAAGGCTGCTGTTCAACCCGTAGCGTTGGCATTTCGTTGTCACCTTGCATGATATGTCAGGTATGTGGATGCTTCCAGAGGCTCATTAAAGAGTTAAGATTAAATGATTTTTATTGCTTAGCCGATGACTTTACGTAGACTAACTCTACTTGATATAGCCTAGTCCCTTGACATCTGTATTCTTTTTTATATATATATATATATATATATAGCCTATAGGTTTTTACATTTTATTCTTCAAATATTATTTTCAATAGATTAAATATATTCTAATAAAATATCTGAGGATGTAGGCTGTTCATTTCTGCTCGGTGTGATAACAGGCTTTATTAAAGTGCAGCTGCATGAGTCTTTATGCTCCGGTTTGAATTCCATGTCAAGTTTAAACATTAATTTATTTTGATGGTTTTATGGTGGTAATCAGGTTATATGAGATGGTGACTCACTGTCATGTTGTTGTGAAGGTGATGATGATGGGCAGCACGCCGGTGGCACGGCTGTTACTTACGCACGGAGCGAATCCCAACGTGGCGGACCGCAGCACCGAGCACACCCCGCTGCACGACGCGGCCAGGATGGGCTTCCTGGACACCGTGAAGCTGCTGGTGGAGTTCAAAGCAAACCCGCAGGCCAGGGACAAGGACAACCTTCGGCCTAGAGATTTGGCCGGTAAATACGGCTATACAAATGTGGTTGATTTTCTGGATTCTCTGGAATAATCTCCCGGACGCTGTGATATTAAATCCCCTTTGCTGCTTCTTCTGAATGTGGACTCAGAGTTCAGAGAAACGAGGCCCGGAGAGGCCTGCAGCCTAAATTATGCATACAGACTGTTTTGCTGTTATATCAGCTTTATTTATTTATTGGCTGGCCTTATTTTCGGAATAGGAATATTACTATTAATGTTAACGAAATAGCGGCCTATCTATACGGGCACAGTCACTGTTAGGACAAATAGGCCGTACATCATTCTTTTTTCTTTTTTTTTTTTACTTCCGCTGTATCAAAAAAATCGGATAAGCTCACAGGGAACATCTACAGTTTTAATGTGATTTTTTTTAACAGTCAGAAATCTTATGGTTTCTGATAAGATTAGTCATATTTTTCAGTGACAAATATAGCCAACGCAATAGCCATAACAGATGTTTTGCACTTGAGTGTCCAATTGATGCACTTTTTCCTCGTTGTTGTCTTTGATTCTGCAGGGTCTTAAAGTCTCATTTCCTATTTGTACAAAAGATTTTAAGATCTGAGATAAAATGTAATTTATTCAAATGTAAGACAAGGCGTTTTTAGTATTATGTTTGTTTTTGCTTTACATAGTCGACGAACCATAATTGGTACAGGAAAAATAAATACTTCAATAAATCTATCAATGTTTGTTTATTCAAAAAGAGCATTTGAATACATTTGGCAGTTTAAATTTGTTTGAAGAACATGTGTTGCCTAAAGGAGTGAATATATCAACCCAAACAGGTTTGTAGGAGTATTGGCAGAGAAAAAGATAGAACGAGCATTTTCTTTTTCCAAACACTGAAGGGTTCATTTTAGGCTACAAAGGCCCGTGGTTAATCCGGCCTCAGGATCAAGGCTGAGCCAATCCTTTTTTTTTTTTTTTTTTTTTAAATTGTATTTGCTGATGTAATTTTCAGGCAATTTTTCAGTTCACACAAAAAAAAAATCTATGAATTTAAAATTGAAGGCCATCATTTGAATTGTTTTACGTTAAAGTTAGGATAGACATGCTCATCTTAAACAGTATTTTTTGTGTTATAAAAATAACACAATTGAGCTGTTTTTTTTTTTTTAAAGAATAAAGAAGTAGAAACAGAAATAGGAAAACATGTTATAAATAAACCAATAGGATTTGTAAAAACAGGTTTGTATAAATTATTGGCCTAAGGGGGAAATGGAGTTAGCCTGCCATTCTGTAAAATAGAGGATTGTTAAGAAAGAAAAACACAAAACCAAAAAACTATTGTTTTGTCTCTCTTGAATTAAAGTTTAGGATCCATGCTTGTGTACAATGTATATACTTAGTCCTGATATTTAAAAATGAACAATGCCAGACTGTTTCTACCTAATTCTGGTCATCATGACTTTCAATGAAAGGGATTTATTTTCTATCTTGTCTTTTCCTTTTCTAAATTATTTTATTAATGCTCTGCAGCCTTGTTAGCACACAGAAGAGTGTGTTCCACTGTTCATTCCTCTGCAGATGGGATTTAGCATGTGCTAAAAACTTTTAATCTCAACTATAATAACAAACATTAAGATATTTTTGTTCATGCAAAAAAAAACAACCTTTAAAGCATGATGTTTTTTCTTCATCCTTTTTATTCTGATATTTAACCTTCATGGTGTATTGAAGTTGAGACAGGGGAACAAAGCAGAACTAACAACACATTTCATCAGATACTGAGCAGGGTGATGACGTCCAGTTGTGCGGTCTGAGAGGGCACCCGACCGTCACGGCTACAAACTCGTCATTTTGTAGCTTTGTAAAAAAAAAAAGTCTATTTACCTGAGTGGTTCAAAAAATAAACAAGTATGATCAGAACATGTGTTTTAAACAGCAATCAGTACTATTAATAAGCTGACATAATAACATCTGGAAAACAGAAGATAAATAAAAGGTCAGAGTACTTCCTTTAAACACATTTAACTGTCGTGGAGAGTAAATAAAATCATTGTTTCTTTGTTTTCAGGTTTAAAAATGTTAAATAGTTTATCAGTAATGTCAAATCTTTACTGAATGAGAAGAGTTCCAACTGGCCTTACCAAACGTGGATGTCAGGGTTGGTCATTTTCGAAAAAACCAGCATGATTTCGAAAGTCCTTCTACACCCACTCCCCTCTCTGCTCCCACAAAAAAAACACACCCCTCACTTAAATGCATGAGCGCCGTTTCTCCAGAAGTGGACCTCAGCTCACCGCTTGCATTGATTAGAAACTACATCATCTCATGTCTCATAAAGCGGTGAGTAAATTCATAGTATAAACTCACAGTATAAACTCTGTCACCGGTGACACGCTTTGTGGGCCAGTGCACGCAAAGGGAGCAGGGAGACAGGGAGGCGGGATTGGTTCATCAGTTTGGTACCTCGTGGCAGACATTGTTCAAAGTTTTTACAGGCTTACAGTTGCTACAGATGACTGATTTTCTTCATTCTTTTTTATGAGCACATGAATTATTAATTTCTGTCATGACCTACTGACAATTTCAACCAAAACGTGTATCTGGAGATAATGACACACCCTGCCTTTAAATGACTTGTTTAAACCAATACATAGGTTAAATAGCACAGTAAAATAGATGGAATGTGGAATAGTGAGTAAACGATCAGATGTGACTATGACATTAAGTTTTCATGTGCTACACTAGCAAAGCCTTTATTGTACTTGTGTTGTAAACAGCTATAAAGACACCGATTGTTCAGCGGCAACAAATTTGTACATTTGAAACAGCACAAATATAGAAATGTAAAGAACCACAAATGTATATTTCCCCAAACAATACTGTAATGTAAGGCTAAAAATCTTGGTTGACTTTGTGAAATGAAGTGATTGAAAACCCCCGCAGGAGTGACAATACTGGTTATTGTTCAAGAGAAAAAAACAGACCTATGAATTAGTATGAAGAAAGGTGGTAATGTGTAGTTTTGTTTTTTAAAAATAACACTTATTTAAACACAGGCTGATGACAGAGTCCATGCATTACTTATGTGAGGCACTTTTCTTGTAGTTCAGTGATGAGTCAAAGTTGAGTCTGCAGTCCGTGTCGGTGCCGGAGGTGTCTTGGGTCTACTTCAAAGTTTTCTGCGCACTTAGTGTTTTGGTAACATTACTGAAGATTGTGCCATTGACTGTAACAGAAGGAAGAAAACAGCTGGTATTTAATGAATGCGTCAAAGATACACATCAACCGTAAGAGCATGTGAAAGTTGTCTGCAGTGTCTGTTTCATGAAAGTCAAAGTACTCAGTAGGTGTGGTCATTTACATAGAACGTTGAAGTTAATGAGGCGGTCATTGCAAAAATAACTTTTAAACACTCAACAAGGATGAAAAGGATGTACTGAGTGTAAAACAATGCTGTAATAGTGCTTTCACACTCGCACAAAGTTTTCAGGGTGAGCTGTATGTGTAAACACAAGCAGGCAGATTTTCCACTTGAACTTCACCCAGAGTTTCTCCTGTCAGACCGCTTGTATTTTTTCCGCGGAAACTCTGAGTGAGCTGATGTGAGAACGCAGTCGGATAGTACCGGGAGAATTCACCCCGAGGGAGTGGGATGGGGGTAGCGACGTTAACTGTCTGCAATCAGTGCATGACCATAGATTGTTTGCATGCGACCTTCATGATCTTAGTGCATGTTGCCCAGTGTGTTCCTCACTTTGTTGAACTTCAAGTAGCATTGATATATGGGCAAATAATCTCCTGTGTCATTCTTTTGTCTTGCCTCAGGCGATGATAAACCCCCCCCACCCCCCACTGGGTCTGCTGTGAGATGCATGTGTGAACAACCAGATGAGGAGGATATCAGGATCAGTCCTTCTGAAATTCTCTAGAAGTTGTGAGGAGTGTGTAAGTGAAAACGGCTTTAGTTACGTGGTTTTCAGGGGTGAAATCGATGTAATACAGGTGCACTATTCTTATATTTCTTCAACATTTATCACTATATTAAGTTTATTGACTGTAATAGATTAATGGTTGTAGTGTATCTTCATTCTAGTTGTGAACCTCAATAAAAAAGGTAACCCAGCTTGTCATTTCATAACACTATTTAAAGTTGGGCACAGCACAATGAGAGTCTGAGAGTTAGCCACTCAGATGAAAGTAACAGTCTCGTCCCACTTGTGGCTGCACAGAATCAATAACAGTCATAAACAGGTCGTTTGTTGAAAGTGGTGACACTCCAAGCTTTAGAGCATTCTTTTGAACTTTCAGTGTAATAGAGACATTTTTAATGGGACTTTAAAAGGTAAACAAACCGTCTTTCATAACGTCCCCATGGCCTGCTGCATGGAAATGAATCATTGTAGTTAACTACTTACTTTCAAGGTCTTCATTGTCTGAGCCCAGTCCATCTGACTAATCTGGGGTATTGCGGTGAGCAGGATACTGCTGGCTTTGTTGGCGTTTTCCTTCATTGTCTTGAGTACGTTGTCAACACAGACCTGTGATAAGGGAAGAAAAAACAGCCCCCAGGTAATAAAATTCACTTCCTCTCAACTATCACAATCCCTTTGTAGTTCCCAAATATGAACATAAACAAGTATTTTCTCTGATTCTAGAGACCATGCACACACTGTGAATCTAACAACAGTGATTATTTGTAACAGAATGATGTGAGGAAGACACTATCTACAGTATCCATTGAAATCATAGATAGATAGATAGATAGATAGATAGATAGATACTTTATTGATCCCAAAAAAAATTCAAAGCATCCAGTAGCAGGTTACAAAGACGAACATGACCTGAAACATTGTTACAAATTAAACCACAAAACCGACGTAGCTGCTGCTGGGATAACAATAAAAAAATGTGTTAAATCTATGTTCATATTCATCTTACAGTATTTATTTTCACTTTTGTTTAAACGCAGATTTTATGAGGAATGTCTGAATGTTTAACTCAACTTACTGTTGCCAACTCCACAAGTCACCCAATCATGTGTACACAGAAATCACCAGATCTGCTGGATATAAGGCCTAAGATACCGTTTTTCTCTTTCTCATGAAGCACCAATTAAAACATTTTTTTTTACGTCTGTATCTCGTAGAGATCGCCCAGATTTCTAAAAAAAAACAGCATTTCCATCAGTACATTTCCATATAAATGCAAAGTCTAATTAAAAAAATAGTTTATTTTTGTAAACGATCAAAATGAAATAAATGCATAAAGAACATGAGGTAATATAAAATAAACTGCTCCACTGGTACTTTTTACCATGACACTTTAATGTTATGTGTTGTGATGTGTTGTAATGGTTGCATTGTCACTATGTAAAGTCTGTTGTGAGGACCCCAGGAAGAATAGCTGTTGCAATGCTGCAGCTAATGGGGATCCCAAAAAACTAAACTAAACTTTAACACCCCCCTTTTCAGAACATTTTCAGGGGAATTTTAACTGACAGTATTTTAGGCAGCAATAGAACAGAATTATCATTAAGTTATATCAGCAGTGAAAGCAGTGTATTTCAATTTATATGCTGAAATTACATATAAATTCTAAAAAAAAAAAAGTCACATTATAAGGAATAAATGTTAAGAGTTCCAGCATTCCATTGTTGACAGAAGACGAGCTGGTTGGAGTAAAACTTTCATTAACTTAAAAGGCATAATATGCGACATTCTGAATATTAATATGACGAATATATATCTATATATCAAAATAGATTGTGTAGTAAAGACTTCCTAAAAAAGGGAGTGAAGAATAACTCCCTTTTAATTTGTTTTTCTGGTCTCTGTGTTCACATGGATGGGACGACACCCCCTGCATCTTGTTTATGTCTCGCTAAGTGACTCGAACGTGTTTCATACATGCTTTTTATGACTGGACGCAGACCCTTTCCTGTCCAACCGTAAGCCCCGCCATCATGTGAGGGAATAGCGTCAGCCCTGCGCCCACACAGGAAAACTGCGCTAGCTGCATTTTAACCGAGTGTCGTCGAAAGAGTACGACTGAAGAAAAACCAACAAACTTTTCAAACCGAAGACCAGACTTTCTATGGCCTAAAAAAAAACAAACACAACAACTGAGGAGCAGGGGAGAGGTGGAGACAGGAGGGGAGGGGGGAGCTTGATAGAGAGCATTTGTTTTGATCAGAAATTCTGTTCTGGAAGTCACATGGTAAGCCTTTAAGATGTGACGATCAGTAAATTGTTTTCCTAGGAACCAGCTCAACTCCAATGAGTCATTCTGTTTATGATACAGAAAGGCCGAGGCCTTGGTCACAAGACTAAGACAAAATACTTGAGTAAATCTGTATGGAATAATGTAAAAAGATAAAAAAAATAATGGACCAGATGTGCAGTGTAAAACAAAGCTGCGACACCATTTCTGCTCTGTGCTCATATTTACCTCCTGCACCCTTCATTAACCCCTCCCTTCACTGCTTTCGTGCTTTGTTTTCATGTCCTTCTCGTCCTCCTACTCGTCCTACTCGGCTGGGTTAATGTTAATCTTTTTTTTTGCTGTTTGCCGGGGTTAAAGACAGTGAGGCTGATGACTCAGTGTGACTCAACCTCCTCTGGCAGGGCTTCCACCGGAGGCTGGCAAGCAAATTGACTGTGGGGGGGGGGGGGTGGATAGTGGGGGCAGGAGTTGGTATTAAGACTGGATTGGTGCGGAGGGGTGAGGCGGAAGGATGTGGCGAGTGTTCTGCAACAGGAGGGGGAAGAGGTCAGCTGCAGGAACTCGGAAGTTGAGTTGTGAGACTGGCTGGATCCGTGACAAATATGCCAAAACTCACCCACACAGTTCATCAACTGCTCTATCAACAGTGTCTTCCTGAGGTCACTCGGAAGCCATAAGAAGCCACAGACACTCAAGTGTGCATACGGAGCACAGATGGTGAAAACCACTTGCGCAAGTAAAATGAATAACACGTATGCTACAAACATTGTGTTTATCTTAAAAAAGTAATGTTCTGAAAGTATGTTAGCTGTAATAAAACAGCTTCAACATGTTCATGATAAAGAAAAGACTTGTTGTTTTCAACAACAATTCAGCACTGTTCTGCATATCGGCTCAAATGTCCGTAGGCTGACAACTTTAAGGAAGGACGGTGACTATTGCAAAAGAGATCAATTTTGTTTAAAGTGAAAGCACAAATTATTTATGCTATCATTTAAACTTCTTTAAAAAATATACAAAATCATGTTTGTTAGTTTGATGAAGAAAAGAAAATGTCTTCCCTATGCCAACTTATTGTGACCCCTCACAGTTTGTTACCGTCTGTGTAAGTGTTCAAAATGATCAGAAAGACATGTGAGGAGGACTTAATGCGCTGTGAGATCAAGTTTCCTGCAAAAGGAAGAGACAGATCACTGTGGTTTACAGTAAACAAGCGCAATCTTTTAAATGCAATTACAAATCTAACAATTGGAGAAAAGGAAGTGAAAAGAAGAAAGAAATATAATCATGAAAAATGAAACTGTCTTTTGCAATCCAAAGTGCAATACATTTCCAGATTCATAGATCTGTGTTTGGGTGGTTATATCAGGCACATTTTTTTAAAATTCATAAAAAAACAGATTTATAACTTGCTGTGTCACAATCACATTAGGCACAGAGAGAACGTGGGTGGGTCTAATGTGATGAAGTAATAATGGTTTTATTGTGATCTAGGCTTTCACAAAATGAGGAAAAATCTGCACACAAGTTTTAATATCACCGCTCTTAAAGCTTTCTTCTGTTAAGTCTCTTACACATGTACTTAACATTGAAGCAGAAGTTCTGTTCTCTTCATTCACAAGGTCTTCATCACACAAATTGTACTGGCTCTTTTATCCTCCTTCTGTCCGTGTGCTAGCCAACCTTGCAGACATCACTCAATAATCAACACCCGTTAATCTGGAGGTGGCTGATTGCTAATGGAGGCTTTAGTTCAGAATACAATTGCTGGAAATGTATTAATTGAGGGCTGCGTCAAATAGGTCAAAGGCTGAGTTTGAATGCATGCTGAGTGTAGATGATGCGTTAAATGATTTATTGTGTATCAGGATGGTTTTGGGATGCAGAATTATGCATAACACATCATAATGATCAAGGAAATACACTTTATTCTGCAGCCTGTTAGCACAAACCCTGGCACACAGGCGGTACACCCTTGCATTTAAACGCTGCTGCATAATTTTATGTACTGAAATCATTTCACAGGGCAAATAGTTACTTGTTTTACACCATCAGGGGTTCCTCAGCCCGACTCTGATCATCTCTAATGGTGATGTAAAGTGGGCCAGCAAATGCTGTTGAAACTGTTATAATAATCCGCTTTCTTGTTAAAAAGAATGTGGTAAACACGGAGGGGGTAATCCCAGAAAGAATTTGTAAACCATTTGTAGAGAAGTTAATGCGCTAAAAAACACACACACACACACACACACACACACACACACACACACACACACACACACACACACACACACACACACACACACACACACACACACACACACACACACACACACACACACACACACACACACACACACACACACACACACACACACACACACACACACACACACACACACACACACACACACACACACACACACACACGGGCCCTACATGGTTATACAGTGAAAATATCAGTGAAATATGTTTGTGGTGGAATTTCTGCAGTTATTTAGATTATAATGTACAGATGTCATTAGGTTTATTCACTGTTCTTTAATGTCAGTCAGACCTGACAGAGTTCAGCTATTATTAGAACACCAAGTACAGCTTAGAGAGTGTCAACTGTTCTTTCTGATATATGCAAGGAGGTTTGGTAGACTTATTGTCTGCTCCAGTGTTATAGACGTCACAGTTTAGTCTAGGTGGGTCAATGTGACATGACCCTGACAACGATAATGTCTTTTAGGATATATGCGATGCCGATCTTATGTATAAACTTTCATCAACGTAAGCCATCTGATGTGAACTGTGTCTTATTGTGTGGAGTCAAGTCTTAGTAATTTCTTCAACAATGTTAATAGTAGAATAAGCAGAGATACCTCTTAATGAGGACGAGATGACCTAAATATAGAAAAGAATACATGCCCTTGAGTGGAATTCTTGGGGAAAACTGATGTCATCATGGTTGCTAGGTTGCAAGAAAATGTAGCATAATTAAAACAAAACTGTTACCAATCTGTAGCCACCATACCTCAGTGGAAAGCAGACAGCATTAAAGTATTAAAACCAGAAGAATGTATACAGGCTCATAACTTAAGATTGTAAAAGGTCATGGGTAAGCTAAATGTAAAAAATGCTAACTCTTTGAAGTTGGTAACTGAAGGAGTCAAAGACACTTTAAAGCAAATAACGCTTTAATTACAGGTTAATTTGGAGTGTTTGGTGTACTGGCAACCAAACAGAAAAAGGAAGAAGTGTTGTTGCCCAAAGCGCACCAGCCATGCATCCGCCTTTTGCCCATAATGACTCACACGAGGCACAAACAAGGACAGAAGAGACATCAAAGTAATAAAAAGACTGTGAGGACCTCAAGTCTGCCACTCACCGCCTCCTCATGTTCCTTCCAACAGTCGTAGTCTGTTGCCATGGCGATGCTGGCATAGCACAGGCCAGCCTCCTTGGCGAGGACCACCTCTGGCACAGTTGTCATGTTGATGACGTCAGCACCCCACTGGCGGAACATCAGGCTCTCGGCCCTCGAGGAGAAGCGAGGCCCCTCGATGGACAGCATGGTCCCTCGTACATGGCACTTTACCCCAAGGCTCCGCGCCACCTCCACCAAAACCTGCACCGGGGAAGAGCATCAGTTACTTACTGATCAAACCAAAGGCATGAGAGGTGAGATCTGTTGAGCTGGTTAATAAATGTTCATCTGATTCTTTGAACAAATATTTTAAATAAAATATCCCGTGTTTCAGTCAGCTGCCGACGTAGTTTAATGAAAATAAGATGATGAACCAGTGACCAAAAACTGCTTATCACACAATAAAGCCCAAAGGACACGATTTGCCACATTGGTTCAGTGGTTCATTATTTCATTTGCTTATTTAATTACAGTAAGTCAATATTACATTTAATTGTTTAATCAACCCCTTTAAAGTTCATCATATGCTGTTCTTGTTGTCAGATATTTATCTCACTGCTTAAGAGACCACAGGTTGTGTGAACTGTGCAGCTAATGTGCCACTTTCTTCACCCCTTCAACATCTTCAAACTTCTATTTTTGTTGTGCCAGTTGTAGGGGAATATATCCGAAAATTACTGGTGCAGAATCTGAACAATAATTGCAAGATTGCAGGTAGATACATACAAAAATGGAAATTAGAGGCAATGTAAAAGTAGTGATTTTAAAAAAACTCCAATTTAAAATGTACAATAATAATGTAAAAGAAATCATTGTACAAAGAACAGAGAGTACCGGAAATGACACACATAAAATGGGATATCTGTGCAGGAATTTAAGGACTCACTTCTCTGGTTCTGTTGCAGAAAGGCTCAGCCATGGGGATGTGACACACTCCGGTAGGACTGGTGGCCTGTCCGTCATAGAGCGTCTGAGCTCTCTTGGAAGTTCTAGAAAAAAACAAAAAAAAAAACAGGAAGTCAATTCCAAGCCTTTCAAACCACAGATATGTTCCTTTGTTTGGCTGTTAACCATTATCCCAGCAGGTTTAGTCAATTTTATGTTTGATTTATTTTACTCAAATTTATTTTACTCAAACTTCTGCCGGTTCCTTCAACTTTCATGTAACAACTTTCATGTAACACTGAAAGATATCATCTTTTTTTTTTTAATCACTGACTGAGAAAATGTCAACATGAACACATACTCATGACATAATTATCTCAACCATTTATAATATGAATGTCAGCACCTACGACAAGAATTATCTTTGAAGACGATGCCCCACCTTTTCTATCATGCATAACGCTGGCAGTGGAAAAAAAAAAAAAAGTAAATACTGAAATGGTATGAGCCAGCTGCAGCTCCGCCCTACTGAGAGTCAATAACAGCAGTGTGTGGGAAAAACTGAGCAGAGTACAATGCCTGTTTATGCTATAGAAATCAAGTTATCATGACCTGGTCATTAGCTAGTAATGTCATTAGAGAGACACTGTGGCAAAGAATGACAATCACAGCCTATAATTATCAGAAATTCTAATCATTCATATAATGCACAAAGGATTTGTTTTTGGAAACTAAGCATTATATACACCATGAGTACCTCCAACGCACCTCACCATGTACATGTTGTTCAACAGAAAGTTTGTAAACTTTGGAAATCACAGCACCATTACCTGATACATAAACCATACAGAGGTTGATATAAAGATGCATTATACTTATCATACTGTTTGGATATCATAAAAATGAATCCATGTCATATGAATCTGTGTTTTTCTTTTGCTTTCCTTCTATTTTGAATGTTTTCTGAAAAATATGGACAATGTTTATTACAGGACAAATTGGGAATGATTGTTGTTATGCGATTCTTAAAAAAATCAGAGCATTAAAACTCTGATTGGACAAATACTATGATCTAACAATGTAGTGAATAACAGCATACTGCATAATGTAACTAACAAACAAACTGCAGCTATAGTTGCTGCTGCAAAGCTAAAATAGTGAGAGGACAAAAAGCTTCCCATAGCCATCTCACCGCATGCAGGAGTTGGGATAGGCTAGTACACTTCTGGCTTAACTTTAGAGTTTTTAGAGTTTACACCTCCCCCATCAGGACCTGCCCAGATCCTGATAGGCAGGTCGGCGCCTTGCATATCTACCCGCGTATGAATGTGCGCGAGGGAGTAAATAAGGACATTTGACTAAAGCACTTTGAGTGGTCACAATATTAGAAAGGAACTATATATAATTGCAGTCCATGACCAGTCTATCAGCTACAGATTCATGGAGAGTGAAAATGCAAAACAGAGCATTTCAAATTAAAGAGGTCAAAAGTTAGAACTGAAAACCTGAGTGTGAAACTCTGTCACTGTGTAAGACACTGATGCTTTAAACTTGGCAAAGTCCACAGCTCTATATCAACAGTGTTTGGTTGGGAGCAGCAGAGGTGACATAACAAAAGTGGCATCAACAGTGTGATGTCTTTAGAAACATGCTGTCACATGCTGCAGGACAAGTCTGAACAAGTCCCAACTTATAACTTCCTCATTTCTTATAAATAGATCATGCCTGTGCTTGATAGTTTAACTATTCATCAGATTCTCCAACACTGGCTGCCAGAACCTCAGGCAACGTGATGCATCCGTATACAAGTGTACAGGCAAACACACTGAAACGACTATGTGAAGTCAGTTTACTATATACACCAATTTAACCAGCTGTATGTCAAATCCCTGGTAAGAAAACAGCCATCCTACTTACAGCAGCCCTCACTGTAGATATTGTGTTGTGTAAAGGAATGTGTGCAATATGCTAATAGGGAAAGAAAACAACTCTCCCTCAGGGTCATGCCTCACTTTGTTTAGTGTGTGTATGCCTGGAAGGCTGACACCTCTGAGAAAGTTTGTTTTCAGGTGTCAATGAATGAGAAAGATTCTCAGGTTTACAAGGAAATATTTCATTGAAGAAGGACGAGTGTAGGTTTCTAGATGAACCTTTCTAGATGAAGACTTCAAAATGACTTTTGGTATGAGTAGAGATTTTAATAATAAAGAGCAGTAGCTGCCGTTAGTATTTGTGGTCAAATCTCATCAAAACCAACACAGAGCAGACAATCCATGTCATTGTACACTCACAATAAAAAAGTAGTAACATTCAGATCCACAGAGAGTAAATGCCTCTGCAGATGGTGTTAGCTGAATTAATTGAATGTATGTATGTATGTATGTAAGAACTGACAGCTAGAATTGTCACGCCGCAGAGAAAGTGATACAGGATACAAACAGGAAGGAGCCCTGGCTGTTAGCAAATATACCTCAGTAGCAAAGTTCAAGCTCTATACAATCCGACACCTCATCTGTGTTGACTGTTAACAAAGCTAGAAGCTCAAAGTCACAACAACTTTAATAAGCTAGGACACTTTAAAGCCCTTCAAAACACCAGGTCAAGGTTAAAAGTGTTCAAACTGTACGAGATAGAAAACAAATACACAACAAATGTATTTAATGAGTCAAGTCCTCTAGCTCTCTCACTCAGCTAATATGACATGCTAGCCACACAGTAACATGAGTCCCAAGTACAGTGAGATGTGTGGGAAAATTCTTGAATCGTATCACAACACACCTTGTCGACGATCATAACTGGATAACAAAAGTTAAGAGGAGCACATTAAGGTCAGCCTGACATTACAGCTGAATTTCTGGAAACTAACAATTCAAAATGTAAACATAAATGGGATAATCTATAAATTCTAAAATCTATAAAAACATAAATCTTGGGTTAACTTGTTGTTTATGGATAATTCCATTGTGGACAGCTTGGATTTAGCAATAACAGGTGGATGATATTGATATGTATGCTTTGGTGTACTTCACACACCTTCACTTTAGATTAACTTTTTTGTTTGCACCCCTTCTTCACAGTTGTAAATGAGTGTGTGTGTGTGTGTGTGTGTGTGTGTGTGTGTGTGTGTGTGTGTGTGTGTGTGTGTGTGTGTGTGTGTGTGTGTGTGTGTGTGTGTGTGTCCTTAGGTTGGGTTATAGGTTTGTATTTTTGTTTGGTTTATTAAAATCATTATCATTAAAAATTAAATTTAATTGTTAGATTTTGTTCATAAAATACCAACAAAACAATGTGGCCATTTTTTCACATAAACATCTTACTGTGGAGTATTGTGAGGCCTTGTAGAATAACATCTCAAAAGATTAAAAAGCACTAAAATTACATATTAATATGTGTGAGGTGAACATTGTATATTATAAGCAGTTTTTGTAAGAATTAGTCTGTTGTGTGAGAATATTGGTCTAATAATTTTCAGTATTAAAGTGGTGACAGACCTCTGTATATATTTGGATGCAGTGAGGGCTGGATTGCACTTTGCTTCTGCATTCTTTTTAATTTGAATTGGTAGGTAACATATTTGGCCGAAAATGCTCTCAGTCCAAGTTCTGAGCATCACTGGTGGACTGGCAACTCTGTGGAGGACTGAAAATGGTTCGGAACAATAGCTGTGATAGCCAGAATCATAATTCTTCATATTTGTGCAATAGGGAATTTGCTAATTGGTGCTAATTGTGAAAGAAAGCTTTTATGTATCCTGTTCATCTTACCAACAATTTCCCTTTACTGTTTTATTCATCCTGCCTAAACTACCATTTTCATTTTTTACCCGTTTCATTTTGTTGCACTGTTTATGTGTTTTTAATAATTGATTGTAGCACTTTGGTCAACTTTTGTTGTTTTTAAATGTCCTTTATGAATAAAACTGGATTGGAATGGATTGGAAAATAGTTTCAGCAGAGCCAAGATAATCGTACTCCACCGATCATATGTTGTACATTTTTTAAAATGAAAGACAACTGCTTAAAAACACTTGTTAAGAATACAGTTGAAATGCAATAACAGGCCTGAATACCGGCACTTCCTTAAAAAAATGTGGGGAAAAAACAAATATCTGTAACCTGCTGTAGAGCTCCCTTGTCACTCACCTATCAATGAACTGATCTATAATGACAATGTCTCCTGGCTGAATCTCCTCCCGCAGTGAGCCACAAGCTGTTGTCACCAACAGATGTGTACAGCCTTCTTCTTTCAATGCCCAGATGTTGGCCTGGTAGTTCACATTAGACGGCATTATAGTGTGTTGTCTCCCATGCCTATAGAGAGGAGGAAATATGTGGTGGAATATTATTTAATAACATTCAAATATATTCTTATGTTTAACAGTTAGGACATCAAATCCACACACGTGTGAAGTGTGAGGTGCTTCCACTAGATGGTGCAAAGACCTAACAATTTCCATTCCCTTTGGAAAAAAAAGTAAATCAATCTTTCTTACCTTGCAAGGAGCACGCATTCCACATTTTTGATCTTCCCCAGAATCAGAGCGTCTGACGGCTAAGGAAGAGCAGATCAATTAATTTAGACCCCCAAAACACTGACTGTATGGAATTATTTGCTTGCAAATACGTAGTAAAGTAATTCAGCCTTATTGTTTACACTTCTCTATTTGACAGTAAACATCTTTGGACCACAAACTCACTAAGTAAAACTGACCTTTCCATATGGGGTGTCCACATAACGTTCAGTCCTCCCCTCCAAGATATCCGGATCATCAAGGCCTGAACCACCAATTATTCCAATCTAAACGAACATTTTGAGAATGATACAAAATCAGACTATTACCTGACCACAATGCTTTAATTTGTACTACAAATGAATCTGTAATGAATTTGTATGCGTTTTTAATTCAGAATAGGGACATTGGGGCATGAATATAAACACAAATGATCTTAAATAAACTGCTGTTTGAAAGTCTGCTGTGCTCACAGGACATCAGTCACTCATTCACTGCACAAACATTTAACTGGATGCCGTTATTCATTTCCCTCTAAGCTGTTTATGTTTTTAAATAAATATTGTTTGTTTACAGTCATTTAAGAAGGTAATTATATTTACTCAAATAAGTAAATATATTTAAGCATCACTCTGTTTACTTTCATGTTTACTGTCAGTTACAGTCGGTTAACAGAAGTGTTCAAAGGGAAAGAAATTACTTCAATAAAACCAACACTTCAGTTACAACCACAATTATATGATAGCTGTATAACTAACTAGTACTTTGCACACGAAATACATATATATATATATATATATATATATATATATATATATATAAATATAAACAACTGATGATCCAATTGAAAATCAAAAAGAAACCAAGTCATCACGGATCAAAATGACTTTTTATATATTGACAGACAGCACCTACTATTATAATATTAATCAAGAATGGCTGCTTAATTATACCTAAACATTTCAGCAGATAACATTATAAATATCTGATATCCCCAGGTAAGTATGCTTTTAAAAAGAAAGCTATCATCTTTATTTTTCTGGCACACTGTAAGCTAAGCAACACGGGTTAGAGGATCACTGTTAAATCACTATTAAACGCAGACCAATCTATGCTGGGCTTGTTGAAATGAACAAACCAAAGCAAAAAAAAATAAAGAAAAAGGCCTGTGAGTCCATCATACACTCCTCTTCTTCACATACTTAAATCTAACATTAAGGGTTAACCTTTAAGAACACCTGGATACGTTTGATGGAAATGAATGAGGTAAATCTACAGAAGCTTGTTTGCCTGGAATAATAAACCAACTGATAACATGATATATTTTAATTCATATGCTTATATTTCTGTTTTTTCAGTCTTCAATCCATGTCTTTGGCACTTAAAAATGTATTTTTACACCGGCATCGTCACCGTCACGTATAATTATTGAATTGAATTAAGTTATTTAATAGGGACAATGCAATTTAACATAATTTCAAAACAAAGCATGAAACTCATGTGCTGCACAAAGAGTATATAACTATTGCTTATTGCCAACTCGTGTCCCCAGTGGGGCCTTTGTGTAAACAAACAGATTAAAATGTACAACATTGAGTTACATAAAACCCCATAACACGATATGAGGATACATTCAAATACATGTACAACAATACAAATGCCATAAACCAGTTTAGAATAAAGATACTATTTAAAAGTGGGTACAGCTCTGGCTTGCTTTGAGACAGTATTTCACCTGTTTTGTAAAAGATTTATAAGTCCAAGATTAATTTTATTTCAGGTGGTCATTAAGTGTATGTTAGGTTTTAAAAATAAAAGTTACTTTAAAAAGACACCTGAAGGCAACACCGCCCAGGTAATCAGATAACACTTGTTGTAGTTACAGTCATTTTTAGTGATAATGTGGTTCTTTCTATTTCCTCCTATATTTAACTTTTTGAGTTGAGCTGTCACGGTGCCTCGAGTCACAGCTGCAGAGAGCACTTCACCTGCCCACGTGCAAAATTAACTTAGATAATTCAAATGTCCAGTTAAAACAGAATTGACATATAACCGTGTTATTAAGCTGATGTCCAACAGCCTGCAGACTTTTAATAAACGTGTAATGTGTAGTTGCTTTTCCCGCACTTTGTTTGTCTCAGCTGCACATCTGTCATGACTTTACCTAGCTAACATTTATCACTGATTTTACCTCTTTAACCCTATAAACACACCATTTACTGTTACTGCTAAAGTGTCGTGAAATGCAGGTTTACTACCTTAATGGGTACCGTTGAAGCCATGTCGACAGTTTTCTTGCAGCAGAATTAAGAAATTGTCCAAGTAGTGAGGTTCACGTTATATAGCTACAAACCCTTAACAACATCCGTCTGCACAACGGACACGAGCGTGGACACGAGACATTCCCCTTCCTGTTTGATATTTGTCTTCAGAATAAAAGCATGGAATTTAACCTGCACTACTGTTTGTTTGTACAGGGTATTTGTCCTGTCTACTGCACAACCACTATGTTTATATCGTATTATTCTACATTATTATTTGGGTTACAGGACGCAGTTGGTTTCTATTAACTTATATCAGGGGTGGGCAACTTGACGGGGGCCACATGCGGCCCCCATCAACCCTAAACGTGGCCCTCAGGTCATTTTTTACATATCAATTTATTGGAAACATTTAGAAAACATGACAAAATCTGCCATGAAATCAGAAATATGTCCATAATAATATTTGACAACTGGTGTATGTTAATATAAATTTGAGACATAATTGACCGTAATTGTTTTTGTCTACTACAATTTGGCCCTCTGGCAGTGAGAATTAAATGAACGTGGCCCTTGCTGTGACCAAAGTGGCCCATCCCTGACTTATATACACGTGATGCTTGAAGCGCCCTGTGTTAAATCTGTGAACAAAACGTCTGCTTAAGTTGCTTTATATTTATGGCGCTCAGTAATAACCAGAGGAGTTTTTATCTTAACCTGCTCTTTGAGCTTTATTACCAAAGCAGCTAGATGTGAAGATAGTTGTATAGGTCGTTCTCATTGCATGTCTTAACGAAACTGATGTGCTTTTTTATCAAACAAAACTTAAAATGAAGCTGTGGCACTTTCAAATTATCATCAAGATTCTGAATTTAAAATCGCCTGCTGAAGAACTAAAAAGTGTGTGACAGCGATAAAGACAATTTCGAAAAGTCTTTTGGACATAAGAAATAAATTTTTCTTAGAAACTTGAATGTTTGGTTATCAGGGGAAAAAGACATTTATGTTTTTCTAACTTTGAAGTTTGTCTGGTTTTACATCAAGGTGGTCAGTAAAAATGAATCATCTTGAGGGGTGCTGGTTTAGTCAGCTGGTAGAGCTTCACTGCCTACAGTCCTCATCTCACTAGCCTGGAACCAGCAGTCATTCGCATTTATATATTTGAAAGTTTGACAAGTTATATGATGTTTACCATTTAAAACATCAAAAAATTAAGATGATGTCAATCTCTGTAAAACTACAACAGAGGCCAATCAGTACTGCAATATATATATATATATTGGAAGGTGAAAAATGTATGCTTTGAACTTTTTCTCATACTGAAAGAAGAGGCTTTTACGTAATATAATGAAACTAAATATAATGAAAACCAATTCTCTAGCTATGTAAAAATGTTAGTTCACCACTGAAGATTTATTTAAACACTATCTCTCACATGATGGCAATAATTTAGTGTTGTACAAAAAACACCTCATAAGGTAGACCAATCATACCAGATCTGCTCCTACATGTAACAAATAGAAAAATATCATGACCAACATAGTGCAGAGCTGCTCAATACAATTTATTTTAAATAAAATAAAATACAAAGAGCCTGTTCTGAAATCCACACACCATCTTCTAATAAGTGCTACTCAGAGAGAAGCAGGTAAAAATGTTTTTGTTTCAAGAATACAGCTGACTTATAACATTTTGAAAATATCATTCAACATTATCCCTGAGAGCACCTGAGAAATAAAATACATCTGTTAAAGAAAGTGGCTTTCCAGAAAATAAATGGTTTTAACTGATAACACTATTTAATTCGCCCTTGTTCAATTTGGCACTTGGCGCATAAAATAAGATTACTGAAGGTGTAGTTAAAAGTCGAGAACCCAGGCCGCAATGGTCAAAAACAGACATGAACCCAATGATGGCACATTAGTTGAAGAAACAGATGCAGTGGCATTCAAAGGGATATGTGTTTACATACACTTAAGTATGGTGACCTTGAACATCATTCCCATTCAGCATCATTTCCCAGCACAAACAAAAGGAATCTGAACTTTCATTGAACTACGAATGTAAGTCCAGAGGGACGTGGTCTCCTGGGTTGTCTGTGGTATTGTCTATAGGGCTGTCCTTGATGGTGCATGGGGCGGGTTCTCCTGGGTTGTCTATGGGACTGTCCTTGATGGTGCAAGTGGCGGGAGCTTGGCCTCCTGGGTTTCCTACGGAGCTGTCCTTGATGGTGCATGGGTCGGGGTCTCCTGGGTTGTCTATGGGGCTGCTGTCCTTAATGGTGCAGGTGGCCTGAGTGGCACTGCAATTAGCAAAAGAGTCACTGTCACTGTCAATAGTGATGACGGTGGGTGAGTGTTTCTCTGTGCGTTCATTACTCTTGTGCCTTTTGCTCTTCTTCTTGTGTTTCTTCTTTTTCTTATGATGTCTCTTAGTTCGTTCGTGAGAGTTTTCCTCACCGACGAGCTCCACACTCAGGCTCCTGCTGGTTTTTCTCGACCTCTCTTTGGATTTATTAAGATGCTTTTCTTTGTTCTTTTTCTTTGTGGAAGTGGAAGTTTCGTCGTCAGCATTGGAGTTGGAACGAGGGCTGGATGGTTCCTCCAAATGTCTGGTTTTGTATTTCCTCTTCCCGCCAGGCTTGTCGTCGTGGCGTGAGCTCTTTTTTGCATATGGGGAGCGACTGCTGGAATAAGACCGAGATTGAGAACGCCTCCTGTCACGTCTTCGCGAGTCCCTGTTGCGGCTCCTGGAGCGAGAGTGTGAGTGTCGATCTGAGTGCTTGTTACTACTGTAATAGTAGGAGTGCCTCTCTGTGTAATGCACTCCCTTATCCTTTCTCTCTTTGCTGTAGTGTCTGTCTGACTGATAGATTTGATCAGTGTCCCTCCTTTTATAGTGACTGTCACATTTTGAGTAGGAGTCTCTGCCACTCGAGTAAGAATAACCTCTGTTTTTGGATAGAGTAGCGACACTGCTGTGGGAATTCGCTGGGCTCCTGCTGGACTGTCTGCGCTCTCTACTTCTTGACCTCCTCCTCCTCCTGTGGTCTCTGTCCTTAGACCAGTGGCTCTCCCTAGATTTGTCATTACTATCAAATCTTTTATCCTTCTCTTTTCTGCTTGACTTTCTAGATGTCTTGTGTAGGCTAGATGTTAAAGAGCTATAGCTTTCTTTTGAGTCCTCCTGATAATCTGTTTCTACATTTCCTGACTGTCCACGACCACTTCTCTGTGAGGCTATAGGACTGAGACTGGAGAAACGGATGTGTTGAGGCAGAAGAGGCACTTCTTTGGTATCTTCACTAGCCGACTCGTCAGAGTCAGAAGACAGCTTCACCAGTTCAGGAGTTCTTTCTGCTGTTGGTTTCACAAAACTTACAATGACACAGTCGTCACTGTCAGAAGACAAACAATCTTCTTTGTTAACTTCACTCTGTATCAAATCTGTTTGAATATGAGGAATCCTTTGTTGCGGAGAAGCTCCAAACACACGTGTCTCCTCCTCTAAACTGCTGTCTGACTCTGAGTCTACAACGGACAGACACTCTGCCCTGCTCTGCTCTGCTGTCGTAGAATATGAAGGCCCAGGTGTCTCATCATCCCACACAGACTGGCTCAAAGTCGATGCAGAGTCATCTGGGGGGTCCAACTCCACAGAGAACTCCTCATCCTCTGAGATGGCTATTACAGAAGAGTTAGAGCTGCTGTCTTCATTCGAGGATGGGGCTGGGCAGTCGTAGGCAGCGTGTTGGTCATAGGCCTCCATATTGAAGGGAGATTTTGCAAAGCTGATGAACTCGTGCAGAAAGTGCTCTGTGCGGGCCTGAAGGAATGGCCTGAGCTCTTCCTGAATAGCTCCATCCTCCATGTCATAACGTGTAATCCGGGACATAATGATGTGTTGAACTATGTTGACCAAAGAGCCATGGGCTCCATAAAGCACAATGAGTTCTCTTTTCAGAAAGGGCACAAGTCTGTGTAGACAGGCAGAATTTCTTCTGAAGAACTCAGCTGAAGTGTCTCTGCAGCGTCCCCCATCCCGTACACTTCGAACCCTCACCCCTTGACGGTAGAGTTCCCTCCTGAAGTTTATCATTTCCTGCTCCCTGACACTGTTCACCACCCTGCCTTCATTTGCTGCTTGCCTCTTAGCTGCCAACCTCATCATCATGCGCCTAATATAACGATCTTGCCGCTGTTGGGGAGGGTTTGTTGAGGCTTCAAACATCACCCCATTATCGGGAGGTGGCGATGTCCTTCCCCGCATCTGTCGATTTACTCCCGTAAGAGTTGTGCGGTATCTAAAACGCACTCCCCCAAAAGTTCCAAAAGAGCCATTTTCCAGCGGCTGCAGATCGTATTTTTTAAAGTCTTGCTCCGATTTTATGCTGTGATAAATTGAATTAAAGGGCTGTTTGCATAGCGGGCATTCGGCTTTGTTCTTGGACCACTCGTGAATACAGCGGAAACAGAACTTGTGCAGGCAGAGGTTCAGGTAAGAGATGTTGTGAAAAACGTCCAAGCAGATGGGACACTTGGAGTCTGGTGAAACATCTGCAGACATGGCTCCGGAGGTTTTCCTTCTGCCGCTCTTCTGGCGCTGTTGCAGGGCCACCTTAATCGCTGACATTATCTGTCAGAATAGAAAAAAAACACAAGTTTAAAACATCAAATTTACCATAATGGAAATGTATGACAGCCTTGTGGCGTTCTATTGACTTGGAGTACGTTTCTCTCAGTATAAAACTACAAATCCTCACACAGGATTATTACCTGCTGCTGCTGACATATGAATCCACAGCCATGTAAGACTTTTCAACTTTTCATCAGACAAAAAGTTACTTTTGCTACCACATAAAAGTATCTGGAGGTAACAAAAAAAAAACTTGCGGGAACACTGCTTGGAATAGAAAAGAAAAAGAGTCCTATATAAACCAGAAAGGAGCTAAAACATCTGAGTTTATGGAAAGTTTTAAAATGTGATGCTAAGACAGTCAATGACCCACTGACCTCAGTTACATCAGGTTCATTCGTGCTGTAAACATGGGGCTCTACCTTTATCAGCTAAAACACATTTCTCACCTGATAACAACGAATCAGAACAACCCAACTACCTTACATGTATACGTCGTCGTCCTTTACAGATTTTGACAGCACTGTTTTCATTTATTAGCTTTAGCAGGTCAGGCAAGAGCCAAACCGAGTGTCGAGCTTTAGTTATGTTTAACAGTGGAAAATATTAAAGCTTGTATTATCTAAACACACATAAATCCTTATATTGGCATTATACTGACACGTCCACTCAATGTGAAATCGACTGACACCACGTTTACGAACCACAGACAGAGGTAAGCCAAAATTAGCAAAGGTGCTAGTCAGGAAGCTAGGGCGTGAAGCTAACATACATATAGCTAAGCTAATCGGCTAGTTATGACGTTCGAGGAAAAGTTGTTCAGTATTTACCTCTGACTTCCTCAGGTACGCAGCAGGTTGGCAAACTAGTTATCTTCGTCCATGTAGTTAAAAAAAATAAAATAATGTTCTACATCATTTCATTCCAGAGCAACTGTTGACAAAATGAACAACCTAGCTCAGCAGCAGCTCCTTCCATAACCGAACAATTATTTTTAAATTCCATCGACTTCCGCCCTTCAGAATAAAAGCATCATAGCCACATTTTTGAAGATCCGGAATAAAATACGTTTTTTTTTTGTTTTTGTTTCTTCGTTTAAAAAAAAAAAAGTAATTACAAAAGTAGTGTCTCTAAATTGTAATTACATTTTAATCAATCTTCATTTGTATAGCATTGAGATGTGGCTGATAGCAAATGTTATCTCAAGACCTTTGCAAAAGAGCAGGTAAAAAAAAAAAAAATCCTTATTCTTTTTTTATATTTTCTGTTTAATATTCAATCATCAATCATGAGAACAGCTCTAAGCAACATTTAGCAAAGTAAAAGTGGCAAGGAAAAACTTCTTTTGAGAGGCCGAAACCTCGAGGAGAAGCTGACTCATAATGAACAGCCATCTGTGGAAACTGTGTTGGACTTGGTGGGATAGAGAGAGGGCCAGGAGGAGTGATTTGAGTGATACCAACTGGAATAAAACGTATTTAGTTTACTGTAACCTTAAAACACCACTCAGCCACTCCATCTTAAACTACCAGCAACCCCTGCAAATACGAAGCTCTATGCACCAAAACAATCTGACAACAGTCTCTCTGATGAACAGGTAACATTCAAATAGTGTCAGAACAATCTGTGAAATAACCCTGTGACACAAAACCCACTGTGAATTTAAATATGATTATTAATCAGCATTTTGTGGACACCATCATGTAAATATTATAATCCTCTTCATCTGACGTCAGTCTATGTTAGTAAAATCTATTTCCCTCGTAATTTAAATGAAAAAGAACGGTAACATAATCTACAGGGTTATTTAAGAATTACAGTTCTTAATCATGTTAACGTCATTTGATGCAGATCACAGAAGAAGTTGCACATTTGTCTTCTGAATTTCACACTCACATTTGAGAAATGCTAAATACTTTTATTTGTATGCCCCTTAAGCAATGATTGCACCCTGGAAATCAAGAGAATCATTTGTTGTTTGTGATACAGGACCAGAGTTGTTTTCTTTCATCTCAACCCATTCCAGTATCACGCTGTAAAATAAACAAGAAGTAGAATTACTTTTGTAAAAAAAAAAAAGAAGCTCAAAACAGATAGAACTTTAGAATATTTATTGGCATATACAGTTTTTACAACAGAAAGTCGAAATTATTGAAATATTTCTGGTTCAGTGATGACCATGGCTCTCAGGGAGCTCTGGAACAACTTCACCCGTCTCCAGAATGGTGTCACCCTAAACACAATAAAGGACAAACAAATTACAAACACTCTCTTCCACTGTGACATTCAAGGGAGCAGCTCTTCAAGACAACTGTCAGAGCATCTTAGGGAAGTGGACGTTTCTGTATGAAATAAGACTGATGGAGATTCTGTTCATGCTGTAGCTAGAATTGCAAGCTAATACGCAGCAGTATTATAGTCCTTTTAATTCTTGTAATAGAGGTACAACATGTAAAGGTACAAGATGTAAAAAGGGGGGGGTCATACTTACTGGGAACAGTCTGGGTTTCAATTCCACAATGCCATATGGCCTTTCCTGTGGGGGGCAATGACATGGTTATTTATTATGCCTTCTGAGCTATAAAAAGACACATGACAAAGTGTCCATCTACATGTGTATAAGTGATATCAGGTGTGCTGGTCTTGGCTGTAGCACCACAGATGTATTAACTCAGATGCACATAACATCTAAACACATTGTGATATCTATATCATGAAGTATTGCATTTATGTTAAACAGATTTGTACCACATGTAAAAAACTGTAAAAGGTATTTATCACATTTTTTCAATTTCTGTTCACTTACTGAAACGTGGTACTTCACAAAGTAATGAACAGCCCAGAAAGGTATCAACACCCGTGTTAATGTGAAAACTCCTCCTCTGTATGCTTTGTAGGTCTGTATGGAGACACGTTAAAGGAGGACAAATATGAATAGAAGACAAGTACACAATTAATCATAGTGTTCATTCTTACTGCTGCAAACCGATGATGCATACATCAACACATGTTGGAGCTTGTTCTTTCAATCAATGTAGGCAGTAAAATGTAAAAAGAGGGAATTCAATTAGTAAATAAGTGTTGGGTTTCTGAGCTAGATACACGCTAAATATGAAGACCCAATAAAACTCAGAGAGGTGTCTAGTAGGACTGTTACATTTTTAAAGAACCAACCTATGACCTTATATAAAATCATTGTTGTATTTTCTCATTGACTACCTCATGCTCTAAGTTTTATTGAATACAAAAAATACACCTTTATACTACAAATCATAAGAAGAAAGAGAAACATGCACAATGAAAACCTCTCAAACTCTAAAGTGGCAAACTAGCCATTTAAAATAGGTTTATTTTACTTGGAATGGCAGAAAATGTACAGATGTTAATAACAACATGAATGTTTCATTTGGCTCCTGCTCTTTGTTTCTATTTATTATGCACAAAGATACATTTGCATAATAAATAAACTGAGCATGGTGGATGTCATATATTGCACAGACTGTGAAGCTCTCTGAGCATCATGTGTGATCTTGGGAATTAATTTGAACAATCTTCACTGAATGATTAGTTTATTATCAATATAGCATCACAGTTATTTGTATATATAGACCTATATAGATATTAATACAATATAGGCCTAATGACATAATCACAATATTATGGATAGTATTGTAAAAAAAAAGAAAAGAAAAACAATTAGCGTAATTTATTATTTTTGAAGAATTAGATATGTATATATAGGTATAGATATATGGATTGTATAAATATATAAATTATAAAATAATATAATATAAATATAGTACATCAAATTGTAAAAATACATATGTATATAGATATATGGATTGTATAAATATATAAATTATAAAAAAAATCATAGTATATCAAGTTGTATATATGTAAGGAAAATCATAGAATTGTAAATATCAAATATAGCATCATAAATACAGTATAGCAAATTGTAGATAGATAGATTATATAGAGATTATAAGGAACACAGGAAGTTAATTTAATTTAATAAATATTAATTATTGAGCTGTGGAAAAGGGGTAGGATTAAATAAGTTTTCTACTTCTTCCTGCTCCTTTTCAGGCAAATCAATTGAATATATGTAAAGTGAAACAATTTGATAATTTTTTTTGTGTATTGTATTTTCGTGCTTTTCATTTTGTTTTGTATTTTTGATATGTTTGATTTCATTTGATATGTCTGAAATAAATGTAATCAATCCATGGTTAAGGTTATTCTTCAGTACGTCCTCACAGCTAAGTAAAATCAAAACAACAACATGGTTAGTTCGCTGTTTTCCCCACGTCACAGGCAAGTGAATATTTAGTGTGGAAATACGTATTTACACTCTATAACCCTTTCTTTTCTTTTTTTTTCATTTACTGATATTTATCGTATGCACTGACTGTCCACTGTATTCATCCCTTGGTTGTTTTGACAGCTTGAAATGAGCACTCACGTAAAGTCTCCACAGGCTCTTGGGCTCCAGAAAGCCAGCCCAGAACTTGGCGATGGGGCCGAGAGGTTTAGCTGGTAGCACGGGCTCCCTCGGGCTGAGCTCCTGGTCCTTCAGCCACTGCCTGCGGAGCTTTGTCAGCTGCTCGACGCGGAGCTTCTCGTCTGGTGTGTAGCCAGACATCTTCTAAAAGTGTGGATATTCAACCTCAGCGAGCCTACAATGACACCATGGAGGACACTTCCTTTCGCACTGCTGGAGAAGAAGAAAAAAAGAAGCGGAAACGGAAGACAGACTGAACTGTTCATCATATCTAAAGCGACGCCTACCGGACGGGAAGAACACGTTGTTTTCGGGGAGACGCACAAAGCACAACAACAACAACAACAACATTTAACTCTAAGAAACATATTTAACATCGAGGGGAATGGAGTATGAAATGGTTACTGAAGAAATCTACTAGGAATCAGGCAGACTAAAAGGGCTACGCGGAAATTATAAGCTATAAATGAAAGTTATCATGTTACACACTCCCGTGCAGTAGGTGGCGACACGCACCGGTCAAGTTGGTTTGAAGCAAAAGTAATAATAATAATAACGAAGAAGAAGAAAAAGCCGAAGATGACGGGCTCGCAGCAGCAAAAGAAGAAGAAGAAGAAGAAACTATCTTAATCGCTACCCTGTCGGTCTCAATGCTACTGACGGATGCAGTAAATTAAATACTCAGTTTCTAAACACACTGTGTGCATAACAAGCTTCATTACCAGTAACTTCAGGTAGGACTTGTCTTTCTTCCTTGTATTAATCTTCACTTAACATGAGCTCGACTCGGAACAACCTGAGTTGACATATAGTTATGCTAAGCTAGTTTTCTTACAGCCCTGAACATGACTAAACTGTGTGATATCTAAACATGTAGTTTAACTTAATCTCGCTATCAGAGGTACATCGTGACGGATGAACTGGTTGTTTAGGTTCTGCCTTTAGGTTCAAGTAAGCTTTCTAGGAAACTAACTCACTGATGACAGTGACTTTAATCCTTTGAGCCGGGAGTAAGACATAACTATGAGGTTATAACTCAGTGTAAAGCTGTAAGTCAAGGTCACATGTTTACACTACACTGCCTAGGTAATGTAATCAGTTACCACAAGTATCAGCAGGTGTTGAAATACCTAGTTAAGACTTTAATGTGCATGTATTATCTATGTGAAGACATGCTGTGGTCACATTTAGCTTTTCATTCAGGTTTATTATGAAGTAGTTTGTAGTGTAAATTACATTTAAATCAAGCGTAGGTAACAGTGGCGAGAGTGAGAACAACAAATGGTTATATCAAATCAACTTTATTTATGTAGCACTTTAAACACAACATTGATTGATCCAAAGTGCTGAACATTGCAGAAACAAAGCATTAAAAAAGTAACAGACAAGAGTAACAACAATTAAAAAAACAAAAACAGGTTACTGAACATTAAAAGCAATTGGGTAAAAAAATATGTTTTAAGGCGAGTTTTAAAAACACCAATAGTGGGGAGAGAGACGGATGTCTGGGGGCGTTCCATAGTTTTGGTCCTGCAATAGAAAAGGCCCGATCCCCATTGCACCTTGTCCTCGATTTAGGCAGTGACAGAAAGTTTTGTGCAGATGACCTAAGATCTGTCACCGATTTATATGGGGATAGGAGTTCTGAGAGGTAGGCGGGGGCAAGTCCATTTAATGCCTTAAACACAGTCAGAAGTGTTTTAAAATCAATCCTTAGCTTGACTGGCAGCCAGTGTAAGGAGGCAAGAACTGGGGTGATGTGAGCTTTCCTTTTTGACCGTGTTTGGACTCTGGCTGCTGATTTTTGTATGAGTTGAAGGCGGGATAGAGATGACTGAGTGATACCAAAATAAAGTGAATTACAGTAATCGATGCGAGTGGATATGAATGCGTGAATAACTTTCTCCAGGTCGGAATAACATAGGATCGGTCTTAATTTGGAGATGGATCGGAGCTGCATGAAGCTTAATTTTACAACCTGATTTATTTGTTTGTCAAATTTTAGTGCTGAATCAAATGTTATGCCAAGATTTTTTTACCTGAGATTTAACGGACTGGGACAATGGGGTGAGATGGGGTGAAATTGAGTCTGCCAAGTGCTGTGGACCAACCAAGATAACTTCAGTTTTTTCGTTGTTGAGCTGGAGGAGGTTTGTGGCCATCCAAGATTTTACGTCTTGAAGACAATTTGTGAGGTTTGTGAGTTTGTTGTAGTTGTTTGGTTCCAGGGGGAGGTAAATCTGTGTATCATCAGCGTAACAGTGGTAAGATATGTTGTATTTTTCAAAAAATTTGGCCTAGCGGGAGTAAGTAAATGGAGAAGAGGACTGGACCAAGTATGGAACCTTGGGGAACACCACAGGGAATGGGGGCAGAGGAGGATGAAAAGTTACCAATGGAAACACTGAAAGATCTGTTGGATAAGTAGGACGAAAACCAATTTAAGACAGTACCAGAGACCCCAACCCATTTGTTTAGTCTCTGGATGAGAACTGAATGGTCAACTGTGTCGAAAGCTGCTGTTAGATCTAACAGTAGGAGAACAGAGCATTTACCAGAGTCCACAGCTAAAAGCAAGTCATTTGTAATTCTGAGAAGTGCTGTTTCAGTGCTATATGTTTATATATCAGGGTGGTTTTGTTTTGATGTTTATGCAGCAGGGTTGGTGTATATGAATAATATTATCTGTGAAGATATGAGTCATTTTACTTTGTAAGAAGATATTTACATGAGAGGAATAACTGAGCTTTTTACTCAAAAAGACCTGTTTCACAAGGAATTTATATTATCAATCAATCAATCAAACTTTATTTATATAGCACCTTTCAGACAAATTAAATTGCAGTTCAAAGTGCTTCACAAGAGTGCAGAAAACTTATTGACAAAAAGTATTTTATAAAATCATTGAGAGACTGATGCACACCAATAAGAATTAAAAGAATATGTATAAAAAGAAAAGAAAATACGACACATAAAAGCAACAAGATATTCAAATAAATACATAAGAGGAAAATATGTAAAATTGTAGTAGGATAAAAAAGACAATACAGTAATGTTAAGATTTGAATTGATATAAAGCACTATATAAAAGCCAGACTGAATAAATGAGTTTTAAGACTGCGTTTAAAAAAATCTCGATATTCTGGGCTCCTCTCAGACCCTCAGGAAGGTCGTTCCACAGTCTCGGAGCGTAACAGCTGAAAGCAGCATCACCAAAGGTTTTTGTCCTGCTCTGTGGAACAACTAAGAGAGAGGAACTGGTGGATCTGAGGGACCGTACTGGTTCATAAACTAAAAGCATATCTGATAGGTAGTCTGGTGCAAGGCCATGTAATGCTTTATAGACCAATAAAATAATTTTAAAATCAACACGAAAACTAACAGGCAGCCAGTGTAAAGATTTTAAAACAGGTGTGATGTGTGCTCTCCTTCTATATTATATTGATCACATGTACATATTATCTCACAGAGTGAAACTTTATCCATCATTTTTTAAAGAGTATATTACATGTAACCTCTTATTTCCTCGTACTGATGAATGAGCTTTCTAAAAGTCTGCTTTATCATTTGCAGGACTGTGCCAGACTTTGGATGGAGTCAGTATCTAAGTTTTCACTGACTCATGTCATCACAGCAAGGAACCCCAGGGTTCGGGATTTATGCAGTGCTGTAGACAAGCGAGAGAAGAATGGTCAAGTATTTCTGTAATAACACAGACGTCAGGAGTACGTGGGACCTCGTTGTCTCTGCTTTTTGGCAGAGGTATCCAAACCCATTCAGGTATGATAATCTTTGCACTTTAGATTCTCAAACATTTAGTTGGTGTTGAAAGTAAATCCAGGGTTTAATAAATTGTATTAATCTGTTGTTTAGTGCTATCTTAAAAAGATTTCATAATCAACCTACACTCGACTGTGAACAGATGTGAGTGACAAGAACAAGGTGAAAACAAGACGACAATGTGAATCTTTAACACCGTACATGACCCAGGCAACCAACTTTATTTTAACTACAATATAAAGAGTTGACACATCAGATCAGTTTTAGTTCATTTTTATAATAATACTTTCAGCATATCAGTGGCTGTGTGTGCAATCTGATAGTTGATGTTGACATCTTAGAGATCAGAATCAGCTTTATTGGCCGAGGTATGCTTAAACACACAAGGAATTTTACTTCGGCAAACTGTGTTCTCTTTGTACAAAGATATAACACTAAATATCAAATATAAACACAAGAATAAACAAATAAGCAAAGACTAATATCTTCAAGGCTAAATAAGATAATACAGTGGTGAGTAATGCAAAAGATGCTGAAGTAAGAATGAGGTAGTCTTTACAGCATTTACATTAAAAAGTGTGAGTAGATGATAATTTAAATTAAATAATATACTTATACTTGTGATCTTTGCTCCATAGATTTTCACAAACATCACAGTGGTATTTGAACAAAAACTATGTACATGACTCAGAAATTACACAAAGTAATTTAACTGATGGAGTGAAACCGTTCAGGTTTGAAACAGTACTGAAATTATTTACAAACTGATATGAAACCAGGAAGTGAAAGGTTTGCTTAGACCTTTTCAATTCTTTATTGAAAACAACACATGAACACTTGGAGGACTTTGTTTTAGATGAAAGAAAATATCCTAACCTACACCAGTAACCCCGAATCCTTGTTGCTGACATGGTGTGTGTGTGTGTGTGTGTGTGTGTGTGTGTGTGTGTGTGTGTGTGTGTGTGTGTGTGTGTGTGTGTGTGTGTGTGTGTGTGTGTGTGTGTGTGTGTGTGTGTGTGTGTGTGTGTGTGTGTGTGTGTGTGTGTGTGTGTGTGTGTGTGTGTGTGTGTGTGTGTGTGTGTGTGTGTGTGTGTGTGTGTGTGTGTGTGTGTGTGTGTGTGTGTTGTATCGATCAGCACCCATGTTCTCACAGAGGATGTGGTCTACCGGGAGGTGACTGCAGACAACCGGCTCCTCTCCAGACGTCTCCTGATGAAGACCAATCGACTGCCTCGCTGGGCGGAGCATATCTTTCCCTCCGGCATATCTCGCTCCGTGTACATCATAGAGGACTCCATTGTGGACCCTGTCAACAGGAGCCTGACCACCTACACCTGGAACCTCAACCACACAACTCTCATGGTGAAGTGTCTTTAAGTTGTTGAAAAGTGCTAGAGTGGTGTGACTCTTGTGTACTGAGCCAACAGAACTGACTTACTTCACTCGCGTGACATGAGGCCACATATAAAACTTTGAGTGAGCTATACCTGAAGTTCACCACAATAGTCAACTGAAGCGTGCAGGCCGCAGTAATTCAAAACACAGGACACAGTCAGCAACAACCAGACACGAGGTGGCAGCAGCGGGTGCAACAGGTTCAGTGCTGACAGATGAGGTTATTAATTAGCCAGTGTTTCAGATGTGAACTAAATGAACGGTATGTGTTGCGCTCTCTGATTAATGTTGGGATGTTGTTCCATTCGCGTGAGGCTGAAACAGAAAAGGCTGACTGACTAAAAGCACACTTCCTTAGAGGAATAACGCAGTCGCCCCTCCTGAAGTGATGTGTATTTGTTCTTGAGTGTAACAGTTGATAACCAACTGTTGTTTGAAAAGTTATCTTTAAAGGCTTGCACTGTGTTGGATTGGAAATATATTTCTGCTGCCCCCAAGTGGTCAATGTAATTACTTGTTCTGGTTCTTGAGCTCTTGTTTTTATTGCTCTCCTGTGGTTTAATGTATTTCTTAATGGAAAATGAAGAAATCTGAATGTAAAGTGAACGTCAGTAAAATGGGAGAGAACTCTGTTCTTCTGACATGACTGTTCCATTACAGTCAGTTCACAAAATCAAGTAAACTCAGTTCTTGTTGATTTTGTGCTTCCTTGGTACTGCATGTTGTGTTGGCAGAGAGGAGGAGACTGGACTCCACTGCCATGACTGCACTGTGCGTGTGCACTCATATGTTCTATAGCTGCTAACTCGAGAAAGGAGGAGGACATATTCATTCAGCCAGTGTGATGTTCAAAGGATGAGAGCCTTTGAACACAGTTCACATGTAATAATCACTCCGGAGAGGAGGACCTTGTCATGACTTGTACATTATGTAGCTTTTAGGTCTGCTTCTTCACACTCTTAATTCTCCGACATGGAAATGTAGGGTGGAGTTATGTTTTTAATCTACTGTACATTTTAAACAACAGGAAACTTGGCGAATGAGCTGCTTGTGTTCACAGAAATTGATTTAGCAAGGTATCAACAAATATTTCCAGCTAGAGCATTTGAGGATACGGTGTATTAAATTTAGAAAAGTGAAGGTAACATTGAAGCTGCTGCCTCTTTTGACTTTTTGATCCATGGGGGAAAAATATACATAAAAAAGATAAATGCATTAATTATTATTATAAATTTACAATTAAGATTGTCTTAGGATGTTATCATGACCACATAAGTCCACATCAAATTGCAAAATTCCCAAATTTGCCCACCTCTAATTGACTGAACTTCTGAATATAATTCTAGCCAATTACAGAGGTTTCTGTTCCCCCTTGTGGACAAAGCCAGACAATTCATCTCTTTGCTGATGTTGTTCAGTATACGTGTAAGGAGTGTGTACAAAAAAGATCCCTATAAAGAGTCTGGATCTGAAGTGTGCAGTTGATCGCCTCAGCCTGTTGATTAATCGTCTGAAGCTAATCTTGCAGTAGGCTTGACAGGCATATAAAACGATGATCTAGAAATGATCTCTGTTCTACCTGATGGTCTTGTTTGCTTTTGTATGCCATAAATATGCATCAGTATTTTAGCCTGTTTCTTACCCGGCTCCCTCACAGACGCTTTAACCTCACAAATGAAGGGGACACTAAAATTCTATTTCGGCCAAAGCTCAAATAAAGTGGTTTATTTTAATGTGTCAGCTCTAAGCACGTGTTAGAACTCTACATAACAAGAGATTTATGTGGTTTGTTTATGTCTGTTCCTGATCAACCACAGCTTTGACCTCCATATTGACCCCGCTGTCACTTTGCTCTCTTTCATTTCAGTCTGTTGAAGAGCGTTGTGTTTTCCAAGACACAGTGGAGCAGCCGGCCACCACCCAGCTGAAACGTGAAGCGTGGATATCTTCGAGTGTTTATGGCTTCTCCAGACCTATTCAGGTGCTTTAACCCTCTTTAAACAGCTAAAGTCCATGTTTCAAACTACTCTAATGTCGTGTTTGTATCATTTATATCATTGTTTTCTCAATAAGTCAGATAAGAATTGATCCACAGTATAGAGGTGTAATAGTTAATTATTATTTAATTATTATTATATTACGTGTGTATTATTGTTTATGTGGGTGCTCTTGAGCTTTTATTGTGATTTTATTTCAGTTTTACACCCTGCCTTGGTTGTACAGCACTTTGGCCTGTTGTTTTTTTTAATGTGCTTTATAAAAAAAATGGACTTGACTTAGATTTATTTATAATTCCGTGTTAAACTCTTGCCTAAAGTGTATAAATGTTTTTCCTGCTTTAACATAAGTAGTCATATTTCTTTATCTTGTATGATAACATCCAAGATCCTATATTTCAGGCCTCGCTTTGATTTTGTTGGTCATAGTATAAGCAGCTGTGGCGTGGGAGTCTGTGTGCAAACGCCAAAATAAAGAAGTTAGAGATTTGGGGGGGGGGGGGGGGGGACAACCTAGAATTGTTATTATTAGATGTGTTGGAAGATGCCAGGCTTGCTTTAATATCCCCAGAGAATAGAGAGAGAGAGAGAGAGAGAGTGCTGTTTGCTCAGTTCAGGCGTCTCCTCTCCATGTAAAGCCATTTCCTGTTTTGTCTTTTCGCAGGAGTTCGGATTGGCTCGCCTCAAAAGCAACCAGGTGAAGTCCATGAAAGGGTTGGAATACGCACTCTCCAACTTACAGGGTACGTACACTTCCCCAGCAGGAGCCGGAGAAAAGTGCAGGAGAAGAAAAATGGAAACAACTGTTTGTTTTTAAAATGTTACCGAATGAGGAAATAGGAAACATTTATGAGACGGAAATCTGTCTGCCAACCAAGAACATCAACATGACAAACACAAAGCAGAAGTCTTTCCTTTCTGTGAATAGCATGTTTGCTGTAATCTGCAGAAACATATGAGCTTTGACAATGTTGAACATGTAACATAGACACACAGTTCATGGACGGGTGTGTATCTTTAGAGCTCCTGTAGCATACCTGTTGTGTGAGTTAGACTAAACAACAGATGGAGATCGACATTGAGGGACTGTATCTTTTGCTTTTGTTTTGTATTTTGGGCCGAACACAGCGCTGTATGTTGGAGTGTGTTTGGCTAACATACAGCTACAGCAGGCTGTGAGATTACGTTACTGAAGCTAAATTACTGATTGTAGACGCCAGCTGCAATAACAATATTTAAAAAAAATGCTGAATTATCTTCCTAGTTGTTCAGCAGATCTACATGGCTCCTACACACACTTTTTGAACCCTGGCTTCTTTTCACGGCACATGGATTTAGCAGCAGTACATTCATTTTACCCCAGGATGATTCATTTTCCATCCATCCATGCAGTCCGAGCTGTGTTGTGTTTTGCACTATATAGTGAGCACAATTAAAGTTTTGATTCTTATCCCTTTAACAAAAAAAAAATAGAAAATATTTGCAAAGTTGACTGGAGTGAGTTTTCTCAGTCAAGCTTCTCCTCTTTGCCAGAAAATGCTCTGTTAGATGTCTGTCCTAGATTTTCTTTGATGCACAAAAGTACTGAAGATGAAGATGGATGTGAAACCATGGCAACAATGGTGACAAACAGCTTGGTAGCTATACAGTATTTCCGCGCTGACCAAGGCAGTCCTTGTATTCAGTCATTAATAAAGAATTACAGAGCACCTCGTGTTTACAGGGAACCTCAAAGTTTCTATCCATTATGAGCCAAATAGAGCAACAGCAAATAGCCTGATACATTAAATATAAAACAAAGATCTCAAGCTACTCAGAGGCGTGATCCGTAAAATATGGGCATCCAGTGACAAATATTTCTAGAACATCAGCAAAAATGTGTCATCAATCTTACGTAGAGATCCTAGTTCTGTTCTTAAAATGTATGGATACATTGTTTGGTCCTTTAAACGTCACACAGTAATTAGGAGTACCATGACTTTCCAAAGCTTAAGTAGAGGACACATTTGAAAAAAAAAATGTTACCATTTCAGTAGCTGGAAGAAGTAAAGGTTGTGCTTTTTTGTTGTTGTTAAAAACGCCTTCAGTCGAGTTTGTCATGCAGGAATCCTCATTTCGTCTTCAGAATAAACCAAATCACTGCAACACAAATCACTGAAGTCTAAAAAGCCTGTTTAAACCCTCTGCGAGGTTGAAGTCTCTCCATAGGATCAAAGTAGCGATGACTTGTTTGGCACGGACGAGGTCTGTGTGTTGTGCTGATGCGGCGTCCTGTTGACCGCGGCGTTCTCCTATTGTTGTGATTCTGTCCCACTGCCCCTTTATCAATGCCACTGAAGGGATTGGCATCAGGCTGAGCGTTGTGGTGAGTATGTTAGCAGTGGGACATTAATGTGTCATCCCAGGGTGGTCACATAGTTCTCGATATGATGATCACTTAGTAGATGATGTAGTTAAGGTAGTGAGGTAGTGGCTATCACCCCTTCTGTGTTGTTGTGCGTGAAAGTAGACACTGCATTTGTCTTCAGAAAAAGGTTACTGAAACTCAAGCATTAGTATAAAAGTAGATGGTATTTAGTTAATAGTTTAGCTGACCCTTGTTTGAATTTTGTTTGAGAGAAAACTTGAATCCTAGTCATGACCTTTTCATTAGAGGATTATTAGTGCCAGCAGTATTTTTCTCAAATTCATGAAATGATTAACTTTTTCATAAGTGATGGCTAATATGCAGATTAACTAGCCCATATGCCGTTTTCACATTTGCACTCCTGAAATTATCGAGATCATTTCGTGAGGACTGCTCCAGATGTTCTCCTGACCTGGCTGTTCACATATATGTATGGTCCTCACAGCGGGAGACTATCCCTGTCAGACTGGGGTGGGGTCTCCTGGGGTAAGACCTGACGTTAAAAAAAAAAAACAACAACGTTGAAGTACAGGGCAAAGCAACAGAGTCCGCCATATAACGCTATAAAGAGAATATTTGCCTTTATATCAATGCTATGTGCAGTCCAATGGAATGACAACATCCACAAAGGAGTGGAGAACAACATGACGAACAGAAAGCTTAATGCAGCCGTGTAATTCCTTGCACGGAGATCGTAGTGGTCGCTTGCAGACGCTATGCATCAGTCACAGTATATAAACGTCACTCCCCCTCCCATTGGCTCGAGGTGAATTCTCCGGAGAATATCCCGCTGTGTTTACTCAAACTCGCAGCGGAAAGAATACTAGGCTGGCAGGAGAAACTCCGGGTGAAGTCTGAGTGAAACATTCGGCTGTTTGCATTCACACATACAGCTCCTCCTGTAAATATAAGGGTTTTTTCAGGAGTTTTCTGCAAGTGTGAAAGCTGTAATAGAGTCATATTACAACCAACCTGCAGTCAGGGAAATGGCTTGTTATTGTTTTTTTAAATTTAATAAAACACAACTTTTTATCTATTAACATTATAGCTGATTTTTTTTTTTAAAATCTTAACATGTTTCGGTATCTATTTCCACTTTTATTAAAAATGAAAGGTCACACTATGCTTTTACATTGGCTCAGACATTTTGTTCCACAGTTGAGGCATTGAAAAGAAAAATCCAGCACACCACTTTTACTCTACATCACCAATTTATTAGAAGAAATCACAACATTTCAGTCCCTCTGAACCTTTGTCATGTGTGTTCCACTTGACAAAGGTTCAGAGGGACCGAAACATGTTGTTTTTTTTGGGCCCAATGTGATGTCCTATGCACCTACTTCATGAGATAGTTGGATGTGTGAACACCTGCTTTAAAACACAGTTGAGACCTCCCTTGTTGAATTTAAAAATGCTGCCTCCTGCTTGGTTTTGCCATTGCACAGCAAAATAGTAATTGGTAGGTGATGTGGAAGGGTGTGTTTCCTTATTTGCTTTAAAATGTGAGAGCTCGTGGATACGAGTTGTAGTTGTTTCAACCATCATGTTTTACACTCTACAGTCTTTTCTGATGAGTTAAGGGACTCTGATAAACGTTAGGGGGGATGGTGTCGCGTGTGTGACAGATTTATGTGAAGCTCTGATGGTTTTCAAAGCACTTGTATCTGTGTACGTGTTCTGTCAGCTCATCAGCATGCTGATCTGAAGTTTGTGCTTTTAAAAAATGTCCGTCTTCATAGATCAAAGTAACCGTCAGACACAGCACTCATCTCATACAGTATTTACAACATTTAGCTCTGCAGCCATGACAGTTAATTACTGCTACCATCAACTCCTGGGGAAGGCCTCGAGTCAAGGCTGATGCAAAACCATGAAATAAGTTCACAGAAGTTTTCAGAGAAGCTGGTACTCTGGATCACAGTTGTTTATTTGAAGTTACTGTGATGTATCCAAAATTTGACAGAATCCAAATCAGAACACTTGACACGTCATCCTTTGAATTAGGAGCTCAACTTAGTCTCAAACTCACAGGATACAAACTTCAACTCGTGTTCATCCCACAGGCAAAATGTTTTGCTCTTCTTTCACAGATGAATGAGTTTAAGATTGGAATGTTTTGACTTTGTCTTTGACATATTTATGTGAAACGTAACTTGGTTTCTTTCTTTTAACAAACTAGGGAAGCTCTGACTCTTCGGTGGGATTTGTCTTAAAATGAGAAAACACTGAACTAAATCAGATATAAAGTTAATTCTGCTGCCTGCGCTGAACTTCTCTGCCTTTTAGATTGAAGTTAGGGCTTACGTCATCTCACAACAAACATAAATGTTGGGGGGGGGGGGCATAATTGCACAATTAACACAGTTTTAAGTAGATGACATTTGAAAGTTTATACACAGTAAAAACAACTGTGAATGAATCTAACACACGTGGTGGCTTTTGACTCCTCTACCTGCCATTACTATCAGTATGCAGACATGAAGAGGTTTGTGAATCAAGGTGTCGCCTCTGCCCTCTTTCCGTCTCTCTCAAAGTTTAGGGAAGCTGTGTTGTGATTTCTGGTTGTTGTTTTCACGTGAGGTACTTCAGGTTTGCAGGTTCACAGTCAGGTCAGACACAAGTAGACTGTGAATCCATTGTGAGGCAGTTCATAACAGTGATCAAAGATGGGTGTGCTTACCACAAGACCCTCTCATAAAACATGTGCTCTTTTGTAAAAAAAAACAAAAGCATCAAAAGTGGTTTAAAGTTTTTTCTCCTTTTGTGTAACACTTTCCACATGAACCCTTTTCTACTTGAATGCTGTCAGAGTAAAGCACAGGCAGCGAGCGGCAGAACAAGGTGAAATACTCAGACTTAAAGTGAAACTTTGCAGATTTTCAACCTGGGCTCTGTCTGTCTCAGTTAGCTTTTTATTGAAGAAAGCCTGCAGATGTCCTCTGTGTCTGTGGACGTAGTTTGGTGTAGCTTCAAACACAGTTTGTCCTGCACCATTGTCCTCATTTGTTGTCGTTGGTTAAGCTATTAAAGCTTCTTACATTTATTGTCTCCACTTTTTGCCTGCATTGTAAACTTAATGCAAAAATTGCCTATGACATCCCAACATATGAGTGAAGAGGGTTTGATGGGAGAGGATACGTTTTATGATTCAAGCCAAAGTACACAGTCAAAGAATCATCATGAATTTTGGTACATGAGGGTCCACTTCCTGGCTCCATGAGAAAGAAGACTCATCTGTCTTTATATAACACACATTGACAAAATGAATAATGAATGGATTACCGTTAGCTTCAAAACAATCAATCAATCAAGCTTTATTTTTCTAGAGCACCTCTCATACAAATCAAAGGCAATTCAAAGTGCTTTACAGTGACTGAGATGGGTTTAAGACATTATAAGAATATCTCACATTATTTCCTTTCCGTAAGTAAGAATATTTTTCAAAATCCTTAGAAACTATAAATGAGCCAAATTAACAATTTGTGATGGTCAACGTCGATCTAAAAAAAAAATCCCCCCTGCACCACCAGGGCAAACTATATAAGAATAGCTGTCCATATGCAACCACGGTTATATACTGTCTCCAAGAAGTTCCAGCTCGTCGGTGCAGAATTTCAAAAACGTGATGAAACTGGTTGTAATATAAGATAACAGATTTCCAGCTCACAGTGTAGATTAATGAAGCCCACAGACAACATCTTTGTTGTTTGATTTCATGTCACAGACTCGACGCTGTCTCAGCACAATGCTGCTTCCTCTTGTGTTACTACTTACTCCTTGTTAGAAAGTAACATTTTTTGATCATCATGGTTGTCGTCTTTGTTGTAATCTTTCTTTTTTTCTTGGTCACTCTGTGGGCTCACAGGAGAGGCGCCTCAGCGGCCACTCAGGGACTCAGTGAAGGACGCGGCAAAGAGCCTGGCTTCAGCTGCTGCAGCCCCACAGAAACCCCAGCAGTACATCTGACTGGACTGAGAATGAAAGACTGCAGGTGACATGAACTCAACAAAATGCCTTTCTGATCATATCAATCAGTTGGACTTGGCTGAAGTTTTTCTGGGATCACGCTGATTGCTGTTTATGCTCTTATCAACTTTGTTTGTTTTTTCTTCTATTTTTTTTTTTCCTGATTGACTTTCTTTTGTTCTCTGCTGGAAGTCTTTAATCTTTTTCACCTCTTCTCAGATTTCTGTCTTCTCTTTGAGCTCTCATGAAGTCTCAGGTCCTTTTGTCTCTGTATGAGTTTTATTGTTTTGAGGAAACGTTCAGAATTTGACCAGCAGCATCCTTTAATGCTGGAATTATGTCAGGTGTTAGTGCATATATTTTGCATATTGCAATATTTAACTCATCTTTCTACTGTCTTAAAGTAAACTGATTATCTTGTAAAATTATATAATTCTTGAAAAGTGCAAAAACTTTCTCTGACATTACTCAGCATTATGAAGTAACTATATAATAAGGCCTTGCATGTTGATCCAGATAAAAGGCCACATCATGACCATCGTTGAGCTGTGACTGTTGGTGAACTTTCAAGTTAAGCAACATTATGCAAGAACAGACATTTTTACGATTTTTAGCTCCTAAAGTTTAGTCTGCAGCAGGTAAAAGCCAGTCTGAGATTCACTCTCGTCCGCCGTCTCACTGGTCCGTTCTCTATATCAAAGTCCTCTTCCATCTTTCCTATTACAGTCATGTTGTCCTTGTTAGTCTTCAAAGCTCTGTGCCAGACAGCCTCGCTGCTGTGATGCTTTTTGTACCAATTGCATGCACCATACCCGCTGAGCCAAAGTCGCAGAGTGGAAGCATAGGCGTTTGAATTAGGGCCTGACCGATATGGGATTTTTGGGGTCAATACGGATATCGATATTGGAAAGATAAAAAAAATCAGATACTGATATATCGGCTGATATCTTTTTTAGATCTATGTTCGAGCTGTAGAGATAAATCTAGATTTACACATTTATTGCGTTGATCCCTTTAAAATGCAGTTATCAAACACTTGTTCACAGCTTGACACTCTGGAAAGTAGTAGATAATACTTTTCCCTTTACTGGTGAAAGAGAACTGCTAGTGTAATACAATGAAACTAAAATGAAACACTTTTTGATCAGTGAATAAATCTAGTGATATCTGCGATAAATCTAGTCGATACCGAAAGTCACTGGATATGTTAATATCGGCCAATATTATCGGCTGGCCGATTAATCGGTCAGGCTCTAGTTTGAATAATGGAGGAGCATTTCATATTTAAAGCTGGATTTTTTTTTTAATGTCAGAACAGTTGCATAATGTTGCTTCAAGCAGCACTGGACATAGGTTAGAATGAAATGGTTTCATGTGCACGCATGGATTTAAACAGTGAACTTTATTGAATACTGCCCTTTTCATCACGATGTCTTTCTTGGTTGACATTTTCTGTGTTGGAGACTGTACTAAAATGTGTTGCCAGTGTCGACACACAGTCTGCTCTGTAATAATGCGCACAAAGATAGAAACTGTAACATAAATGCTGTCATTTACAGCACAGCCTGTAGTGACATGTTGATGATCTCAACAAACCAAAGTGACTTATATCAAAATAAGTCAAAATGAAGTTTTGTTTTCACATCCGTGCTCTGACTGTGATGAGTAATAGTAAGACGCTTGCTATGGTGCATTAGTGAAAAACAGTTCACCCTGCCTGCTGATATGAAGCTGAAGCTGTGATAAAGATGACATCAAAATGAACATGTCACTGATTGCATTCCTTCTGAACATTATGTCTGGACTAGTTTTCTGAATGACTTGAATAATAGTTCTAGAATATTTAATATCATGTTGGTTTTTTTTTAATAATGATTTACTATTACACACTTTTAGTACTCATTATATGTATATTTATTTTAATAAGGTAATAGTAGCATGTTTAAAAAAAAAATGATTGGACTTCTCATGAAATAGTTGAACATGTTTTGTAACTTAAAAACATTTTCAACTCAGGCTTTGAGTTCAAGTCCATTTTGTTGTTGTGTGTGTTGAAATGGAGCTTTAATAAAAGATAAATTAATTTGTTAAATGCTGCCCTTTTTCTGCATTTCGTCAGTAAATGTTTCTCTGCTGCATCATGGACAAAGGATGACCTCTGACATTTAAAAGCGATAATCCTACACTACAGATCAGTTTCAGCTCTGCACACGTCAAACAGGAAGCCCTGTGACATCTGAACACATTCATCCGCATGTTCCTGCCGCGTTGTGCTCTAAATGTTGTCACTGTGCTCTGGAGCGTTCACGTGCACACAGTGTTTCTCAACAGGCAATGAAGGGACTCCATCAACTTTATGTATAAAACCTTTTTTTAATTATATTACAATGAGAGAATACACAATACCTTCAAGTGTTTGCTCAAATATAGCCAGCACCAGGTACTCGTGTCGCACACTCACACGCACAAAACAAAGAAATAAAAGGAACTTATATAACATCTTCTGAATGCATATTACACGTCCGCTAAAAAGGAACATATTCACAGGTCTCTGGCACAGAACTCTCCCTACTCTGCACAGTATGTCAGCCCAGACAAAGACCCCCCCCCCCCTCCCCCACCATCCGCCTCTCAAACACTAAATCCTGGCCAGCTTCACCCTCCTCTGCAGCCTCTAGATTCAAAGGATAACAATGTGACACCCATATCTGACGTTAGAGTGTCAAATGATACAAAAGAAAAACACAAAACAAGGAGGGGAAAAAAAAAAAAACATATAGGCTGGGGCTGTGGAAAGCGGGTTGCTGACCTAAAGCCTACAAAATGTTAAAGCTATTCATCTGGAATCACATAAAGGACCTAATCATTCAGCATGGAAGGTTTAAAAGTGACTACATATTTGGCAGGAATAAAATTTCATGGAAGTCCTCGTGTAGATTTTTATAAGCATCGTTACCCAGCAGGCAGAAGATGATGTCGTTGAGTTTCATCTGTGTGCTCAGACTTGATCCAGAGGGGCCCTCAGTCGCTGCTGCACCCTGATATTTAACCCGTCACCCACCCTTTCCTTCTCCATCTCTGCCTGCTGACTTTCCCCAAACACCACACCATGCTTTTGTGCTCTTTTAAAAACCAACACATTGGAGTAAATCTCTGTGCAACAGCAACATGAAAGCACATATCAGACCTTGTCTGTGCTTGCTCTGAAGTCAACCCCCCCCCCCCTCCGTTTAATCTGAGCCCCGTCTCTCTGATGACTCTTAAATGACGCTTTGATCTTAGTTCAATGAAGAGCTCGTTCAGCTTTTTTGACATGTTTACCTTTCTTCTTTTTTTTTTTTTGTTGCAAAGATGGAGTAGGCGGTAACATCTTCAGCTGCCTCCCTCTTGTATAAATACAAACCACAACAGTCCTCACTAATTGGTACAATCTCTGCTTCTTTTTGAAAAAAAAAATAACTTTGTCCAAGGCACATCATTAAAAGTATTTCCATAAACACCATCCTGCCAGCATTCAAACTACATGTTTCCACATCCAGCTCCTCATAAGTCACTCTTTCTGTGTGCTATGTATGTTTTTCAATGATGCCACTGAAACATTATAATCTCATATCTGGCCCTCAGCTCGTCTCATTCACTCAGTCTCTTCTCTGCTGGGAGGTTCTGTGCAAGAGAATCACTCTATGCCAACAATGTGATTTACCCAAGTTGTTCATTTGACCAACTCATTGAGAAAGGACTTTTCTTTTTTGTTGTTGCTACAAACAGTCATGTACAAATCTTCTTGACATGAATGTAAACTCAAGGACAAAAACAAAATTGAAGAAATTCTTGTTAGTTTGTTTTGCCCTCCTGCAGTGTTTGGAGAGAGTGCAGATAGGAGGTCAAATTCATCCAAACAGAATATAGAGTTGGTCACCAAAAAAAAAAAAAAAAATGCACCACAGAGTCAAAAGCAAAAGACCACCTGCTTTGTCTTAACCCCTCCCACCCACCCCCACCCCACTCCCTCGGAAAGCACAAGATGGTAATATTGCTGTGTCTCAAGAGGTCCCCTGATCAATGGGTAACACTATTTTTATTAGGGACGGACCACCGGGAGCGTGGAGGATAACACCTTAAGCTGCCATTGATTGGATTATTCTTTTATCGCTCCTGTCCCAGTGACTCCCATTGAACAAACACAAAGTAGACGTACAATAAAAGAAAAATCACTAAATTAACAAAACAAGATTAACACGCTTCAAGCCCAGAAGATTTTCAGCCCCGTTGGTAACCATTCGGGGCGACTGGAAGCTGCCATGGGAGTTTACCAGTGTGTGTTCTTGTTTTTTTTTGTTTTTTTTGTACAATTTTGCTGTGACAGAGGCGGCACTGGCAGATGGGGGGGGGGGGGGGGAGGTGTCAAGAGGGCGGGGAGTGCCATGGGTGAGGGTGTACAACAACAGTGGATGTTCAGTAAGGACCAAATAGGCTTTTTTTTTTTTTTTTTAAATGATGTCCGTTGAGGTCTTCAGATCCCCCTTTGCTCATGGAAGTGTTTTGGCTTAAACCCCGCCAGAGGACAAGAGGAGGGAGGATGGGATTAACAGGAGGAGAGGAGTGTGACCTGAGTAGGGACGAGGAGGAGGAGGAGGAGAGGATGGAGGTCGAAGGCTCACCAAGGCACAGAATGACAGCAAAGAGAGTCACCCATGGGAGAGGGGCCAGTGTATTAGCTCCCCTGCCCCCACTCTCTCTTAAACAAGCCTGGCCTCACATCAGTCTGTCTTTCATATTTATATATATATAATATATTTATATGTATATATAGATAGATAATCACTCTTTTTTGTCTTTTCATTACAAGAGAACATTTAGGAAAATATAATACAAAATTTAATACAAGAAATATAGACTACACTGGCTAATATCACTGAAGTGACAAGTAGCTTTTTTCTGTATGCAACTTTTTCATGCTTTTTTTTCATTGTTTTTTTGTTTTTTTTTGGTCTGACCCGCCATCGTGGACTGGCCTTAGTTTTTGATAAGTGTTGGGACGCCAAGCTCTAAAGACTGCCACAGACTAAGGTCTGATGATTATTAAAAAGGTCAGAGAGCGACAGGAGCGCCTCCTCCGTCAATAGTGACTATTGTGCATAAATTACAGACAAGTGAAAGAACACATTAAACTACATTAGTCTTCAGCTGTACCCAGAAGCACCAGGAAGAAAGCAAGGCTGCAGAGCCCAAATTAGATGAGCCTTGTTAAAGAAACTAAACATTAATCTGAAAGTGATTAGTTTGCTAGGGTTAGCTAAACACCCCTAAAGAGAGCAAATCATTAGAGCTGGCTGGTTTTTTTTTTGTTGTTTTTTTTTTTGTCATCTTTTAATATTATTCCCCACATGTGCTTTGACTTGTTAATCAGGACTAAAGAGAAACACAGACACACATCATTCAACACCTCTTTAAAAAAGAAAAGTAACAGAGCTGTAGAGAAACGTGAATTCTTGGTAAATGGCACGAGCAAAGAGGAGGGTGCATTAGTGAAAAGAAAAAGGAGAAATCTCCCCTTTCTCTCTGCACGTCCATCTCTCTTTTTAAGCACCCAGTTGCCATCATCAGGGTAACAATGTAAAAGTCTCCCCAGACACCTCTTGGTCCACCAGAATCATTTAAACACGAAGAGGAAGCACCTCTCTCGTGTTTATTGCTACATCAATTGCTACTGAGGAGGAAAACACAAGATTTTCATCACTCTTTGAGGAATAGAGTTTTTTTTTTTAATTCTGAGGCAATTAAAATTGTTTTGATCTCTCATAGTAGTCCATCCACACCATGAGTGGCTATAGTGTAGTGGTCAGTAGTGTGGAGTAGTGGTTAGGCAACCCAACCAGCGGGAGACATGAGGGTTTGGACAGTAACTGTACATCTATATACATAATATAATCTCTGCTACAGCTCTGTAACGTTTTCTGTTTGTTTTTGGCCCACAATCAGCGAACTATCAGACTTGGTAGAGAAGTTTCTTTTCACACACTTTTAAAAATAGTGAATTAACAACTTTATATTTTGGGAAATTGGATGAAACAAATTTTCTTGCTGTCTTATCTTTTTGCAAAAAAATAAAGCCAGAGCCAGCAGTCAATAGCTTAGCGTAGCATAAAGGCTAGAAATGGTTATGACAGCTAGCCTGTCTCTGTCCCAACAGTTAAAATCAGCTCGTCAGTCTCTGTAAAGCACCTAAAGTCATTCAGAAAAAGAAAACACACATTTAGTCCTTTAAGTTAAAGAAAATACAAGTTGTTAAGTCGTTGTTTTTTTTAAGGGTTTTAAGATGTGACTTCAGTACCCTGTTTAAACAATCACTAAACAAAAACATCGTTTTTTTATACAGATAAATTAAAAATGACATAATACGTGTTGGCTAAGTGCTGATGGGAATATTTGTTTCAAAACTTTGAGCACCAAAAGGCTAGCTGCATCCTTTTGTATATACTGTAGCTTTGTACCAAACTAAGCTAGCAGCTGCTAGCTCCGGCTTCATATCGAACACGCAGATATTTCCCTTATAGCACACAGGTGGATGAATATTTCCCTCTAAATGTTTAACTGTTCCTCTAATTCATGTCATTTTTCTGCAGTTGAACATTTGAGGGAACATCTTCAGGGTCACACTGTGTGAATCTTACGGCGTAGAGGGAAGATACTGTATGATGTTAAAAATCTTTCAAGGTTAAGAGTGAAACTTATTTTAGAAGTTTTTCCCCCTTTAACACTCATAAAGGGGGCATTCTCTCTCTCGCACACACACACACACACACACACTATTAAAAACACTTTTTTTCAAATCCTGATTAACCGGTCAAAGCTGAACACCACACCACAAATGTCCCCTTTAAAAACCACATATTCTGCTGTGCTCTCTCTGAGCCTGCTGCAACACTAGGTCGGGGTTGTGAGGGCAGTGGGAAGGCAGGGTGCGTGAGGAGGGGCAGGTTCAGGCAGGATACAGTAGGGTGAGGTAGGGTCAGTGGGGTGGGGGGTGGGGTCACGAAGGCTCGAGTGGCATTTCTGCCCTGTGTGCTTCCTGGAAAGCTGGGACCAGGGAAGTAGACACAGGCTGAGGGTGTACCCCTGTTATAGACTGGTCTCTAGGTAGTAGGCGGCCTCAGCTTTGAGCAAATGGTCAGGGGGAAAGTTGGGAAGCATGGGGGAAGTACGCTGGTTGGTAGAAGGATGGCCGTGCGGCGTCTTAACAGTGGTGCGGCTGCAGTCTGTGGGAATGTGTGGCTGTGTAGCTGGTGTCGCTGGAGCTGCTCTGCAGGCTGTAGTGGTCCTCCTCCTCGCCGTCGCTGATGCTGTCCACGCTGTCCGCCTCCAGGGGAGTGAACTCAATGCCCTCTATGTCCACCTCTGCACGCAGAAAGAAAATACATAAGGTTAAATCGGTCCTGCTGGAAATAAAGTAGAAGAGAGGGGGAAACTGTTTATTAGCATCAGACCGTGGGGAATATTTATTAGGTAGTGTGCTGCTGTGTCTGTGGATTAAACCAGGATTTAGGCTGCCATTAACTCCGGGCTAACAGACGGATCTTTGTGCTCACACAGCTTATCCCCCACTCATTGATAAACAACTGCATGTGTGTTTACCTCATCCTGGATTAGTAACTGTCCTAACCTGGCACTGCACAGGAGTCTGTGACTGGCGAGCAACAGATTGCACCTTTAAGCTCGGGGTTGTGCTCGAGAAGAACTCGATCGTCCCACATTTTTTTCCAAAGCCAGAGAAAGTGTTTAGAACGGCTTAAAGAATGTAAAAGATAAAATGAAATAATGTATTCATGTGGTGAAATGGACTACATCTCTGACACGGTGCAATGTTAAAACCTGCAATGAAGTTGTAAATGTAAGCAATAAGTTCAGCCCAGAGCCAGACCAGTATAGCTGATATTGGCCTGTATTGTAACAGATATAAACGTAAATATTGTGTTTGGTCCAGCAGAGTGCGCTCCAACTTCATGCGTCACAATACTTTCTGCACTTTCTGCAGCGCATATCGAGGCATCACACCCGATCAGCAGTGATGTGCAGAGGAAGTGTTTCTTGATGAACAAAGATGTTACATTTTCTTTCGTAAACAATCAGGGAAGCAGACTTCTGAGTGCCTTAGCATGATTTTTTATATATATATATATATATATATATATATATATATGATGCAGAAATTCATGTAGAAAAGTTATATTTTCATTCCCACTCTTTGCACGATCTGTAATTGAAACATTTCTCCTCTAAAATCTGTATAAGCCTCAAAAATCCAAAATTAGTCAGGTTCTAATTTAAATCCTGCTGACTGTCTCACTTCCTGGCAGTTACATGATAAAGTAATGAGGCTGGGGTTTCAACATAGCTGCATTCAAATGGAAGTTGCAGTATTAGGCATCGGTAATGCCCCCAAGAACCTCATAGACGACAGATAAATATTTGTTGTTTATGTCATTTTGACACTCCTATGACCCTCGACTTAAAAATCTCCCAGCATCAGTAGCCGAAGAGAAAAAAGTAGATTCACTTTTCAGCAAACTGAGGTGTTAACCTTTGACTGCAAACAGGACTGGGACTTAACTTGGATCAGCTTTTTTCACCTGGATCACTGTGAGGCTCAGAGTTTATCAGCATCAGGAATGCAAACAGCTCTGAGAGGGTTTCTTTTAGGATGAAATCACTAATAGTGATGAGTTGAGCACGTGTTTGCAAACAGATAAGGCTTCAGAATGTGAGTGTCATCCTCGGCCTGGGCACGCCCTGATGGGTTTTGTTTTGCATTAAATTTGGAGGCGATCTACATTTGATTTACATTATTGTCTTGGTCACATTACCTCTGAGCCACAACAATGCCCGGCACTGTCCACATGATACAATCAAGCTTTCCATCGCAAACTGAGGAGAACTTGTAAGTGGCTGAAAGGGAAACTTTGAACTTCCCAGAAATTCCTTGTTTGGGACAAAAAGATTGGCCAAAGTGCTGCTGGTTTCAGCGTACCTTGCTCAGAGTCGGTGGAGATGGTGGAGCCCATGCTGTCGGTGCGAATGCGTTCAACCGATCCGGACACAGAGAGCTGCTCAAGGCGGCGTTTGAGGTAGCGGTGCTCTCTCTGTAGCTGCTCCTTCACATTTAAAGCCTTCCTGTCCTGCTCCTCCAGCTTCTGCACAGACACACACACACACATATGACAAAAACAATCAATCAGTGATAATGTTTGATGCAACCAACATCACCATCTGCACCCTCCATTTTACCCATAGATGTTTGTACTGTATCCTCTCCTTTATTATTTCTGCCATAATAAACAGCTCCCCCTTTAGGTCGTTATGGGAAATGTCTCTATGGTCTATCGTTATGGCCTTCTTAATAGGTTTTGAGCCTGATTGAAACAGGAATCTAAACCTGGCTGTAAAGGAACAGAAAAGTAGATATAAAAACCGTGTGACCTTTTGTGCACTCTGTAGAAGAAGCACAAAATTGAACCTCATTTAAACTATTTTTGACACTCGTTAAATGTTGCACAAGTTTATAAATGGAAGAAGAGAAGGCGAAACAACGGTAAAATAGTCCCAACAAAATAAAAGCTACCTGTCAAACACAAGTTTAGACTTAAAGGGATTACTAACAAAACACCTGGCATGCAATAAGGAAGTGGCCAGGTGACTCTAAGAGGCGTATTAACACAACCTCTTTTAACACTGGATGTGGGATTACAGTTTGCATTTATTTTTTTCAGTGGTGAATCTGCCCAAAGTGTTCCCTCATGATGTGAGAAAACATGACACAGTTGTCGAGAATCATCTGCGTTTGTTTGAGAACAGAGGATGTGCGTGATAAACAGGAAATGAAGGGTTAAAACTCGCATACGTCTGGACTTTCCACAAAACCACACTGTTGCTGCTGGTAAACAGCACGATCAGCACAGCATGTGTTCTAAAGTCAATTTTACGTGATCTATTCACCCTCTAAAGTGGCCATGTCATCTGCAGGCACGGATGTGTGAGAGTCTCTCTGTCGCTAGCTGTTTCATGCTTTGAATATCTTACAGAGTGTTTGCAAACTGCAACAGTTAATGAGCCGGAAAAGAAGAAGTTCAACAGCACTATCCATAAATCAACCACAAAATGTCCTGTGTATTCCACTTTGTTGACTCAGTTGTCTCCTTTTTTTCCCCCTTTCTGTCTACTTTTGGTCTCTTAGTATTAACAATGGGGTGTTGTAAGCCTGTTTTGGGCTGGGCATAGTGTTAGGGCATGACACCATAATCAGATAAAATCAATCTATCATTGATGTAAATTTTAATCATGTTAGGGGATGAAATATGCATGGTGAAAAAAGCCATTCAGAAAGCCATATCATTTACAATATCAGAGCCCACGGTGATGTCTTGACATCATGACTTTTAAATGTCAGAAATGTTGAACTAAAAATTCAATAGCAAAATAATCAGCAATTCCTCAATCCTCAATTTTGAGTACCTTGATGTGCATCTTGGCCCTTTTCAGCAGGCTCAGTGTGGTGTGTCTTGTGCTGTCGGGACCTAAAGGCACCAGCTTCTTCAGCTGCTCCAGGTACAGCCGTAGTTTGGCACGTCTGAAAACACACACAAGCCACAGAGGGGGGGGCGAGTCAGCAGACATCCACATTCAGCATTCATAATAATGATATGAGCTTGTGAAACATGTTATATCAAAGTCAAACAGCGTGAGTTGATGCTTACGGCTAAACATTAACATCTCTTCGCCTAAAGTGTAGTAATTTTACCGCTAATCTACATGTGACAATCAAAGAGCCGTATCTTAGAGATAAGATAATCCCTTCAGGATGTTCTTCCTTGTGTAACCTTTGGGTTTGAATTGACAGTAACATACTTGCACTGCAGCGACGGGAACAACTACCACTAATGTTTGAGGATTGTTCTTTAGTGCAACACACTGACCTCATTATTACAAAACTGTCTGGTGGAGCATCATCTTTGTTTATCTTTGCTTGTCTGTAACACAATGGAAACCCGACTGAGGAAGAGTTCAGAGACGCACAGTCACCGGGTGCTCAAATCATCATTGGCCAAAACGACAGCCTGGAGAAGTTTGAACTCAAGGTTGAACTTAAGACGCACACTGTGTCCCTGGAAAACCCTTCGTCACTGCCAAAGCCCTGCAGGCCAACAACCCTGGATCCACGAGTAAACAGCTCGCTGGATGCAGATCTCTGACGTCGAATTCAGAGACACAGAAGCCAAAGACAAACTCTGACTTTGAGAGGATACTGTAAATGGTGTCAAAGGACTGATTTGATTCAGAAAAAAAATTAAACAGACGATTTCCAACCCCTGCCTGTCCTTGGTCCATTCACATTCGTTCATAAAGGCCTTTCAATCGTCCATTAGTCAAGCTGGTCCATGAACCGTTTCTTTGTTCTTAGCTCGCCTTCCCCCCTTTTTCTCCCGTTCATTTGGCTAACTGTCTGAACGGTAAACAAACTCCAACAATGCGAGGTCTCCATTGGCCATCGCTGAGACCACAATCAACCTAATCAGAGAATTGAAGCTCTCGAGGGCCGGCTCACAGGAGGACACAGCAAGTACACTCTCTCTCTTGCTCGACACACATACACTCTGTCATTCCCTATTTCTTTTTCAGGAAGGGCGTCGCCTCTGTTTTTCCCGTGGAGTAAGACCCCCTCACCAGCCCCTTATGTTTCATTTAGAGGTCTGCCTGTGACCACCCTCAGGGCATCAAGACTGTCTTGCAAACTTAACAAAAAAAACTCCCAAACTCCAAGTGATATATGCATCTTTTAATTGTTGAGATTTGACTTAACCTGTAAAGAATGCACCAGATAAAAAATAAAAAAAACACTTTAGCAAAAGTGTCCTCGAACACCTCTACCTCTCTACAGGTGCATACAGGCGCTCCCAGAAAAGGGCGTGTGAAAGTGCTCTCGTTCTTTTATTTACCCCTCTCCCAGGGGGCAATTCCAAACCCCCTCCCATCCAATTAAACCCCTCCACCCCTGCTCCACCCTGCCAACACCAACACACCCAGGTCCCACTGGAAAACAAGTGTCTTCTAAGGACAGGGGCGGGGGTCCACCTTCAACCTGCCCCTGCCCCAGTCGAGCCACATGAAGCACTTGGAGTGCCGCCAGGGGAAGCAGGCAGGAAGGAGCTGGGGGTCTGCAGCAGACGGGAGGGCGGGGGAAATTACTTCTTTTTTTTTTTTTAGACACAGAGTCCAGGCTTGGGGATGACTTTCTCTGGGGTTGAAAAAGGGCTTCTTTGAGTGCAGTGTGCTCAGCTGCACTAGGCAGTGCTCCACACACACCATCCAAAGGGTAACTTGAGCCAATGGGCAACCATCTTGCAGCCCCCCCCCCCCTCCCCCCCCAGTTCCCCCCTCTTCCCCCTCTCCCACTCTCTTGTAATGAAAAAAAAAAACACCAAGGCGTTCCCCATGTACACTCCCTGACAACCCCCCTTCCCCCACAAGAAAACTTTTCACTGACTTGCTCATGTCAGGCCCCACCTGCATGCTCACCACATATTTTACCTGGCATGCAGAAGGCAGAAATGTGCACTTCCACCATTTCTTTTACCACATAAAAATAACATCAGTGTCTGCACTGTTTGCCTCTCGAGCCTTAAGAAACACCTCCTGTTTTTATTTCATCTTCAACAACAAGCAGATAAGCTGCCCCCTCGACAAATATGGTGACCTGGGAGGCAAACCTTACTTTTCTGAACTTGCACTAAAGATAAACCTTTTCAATCATATAGTATCTGAAATATATATTATTTCTAACAGCCGTTAAAGTAAGAGAAATAATTTGACAGTGTTTAAATAATCAACTAATAATACAAAAGATCCAAAGAGTTGCTGGTTACTTTTAAAAGTGAAAATTCTGCAAAAACCACAGTCAAAAAAATCCAAAACAACATTTTTGGCACATCTTTCCATCTAAATCCGAACTGTGTAGGTGTCATTTTGAACAAGTTTATGAAATTCTCTTCATCTTGAGTCGTGCATTTCTCCCGTCTCTTTCCAAGAAAAAAAAACAACAAAAAAAAACTCTCAAGTTTGTGATGCATCAACAAGACAGGACCAGGATAAACCTTGCAGCTTTGCCCCTCCCAGCAGCACATGCTCTCCTGCCACAAGACACACTCACTATTTTACTTTTAGAGCACAGAGTCGACCTGTAGCCGGGTAAGGACCCTCCCTCACTCACGTTTTGTTATTTCTAAGCCAAGCCCTTGTCACGCAATGTTTATCAGATTGCCTGCAACAGCCATGCAAAGTGTGGCACCACACGAGTGTTGTATCCACGACGGAGAGCAGACAGTTTGCACCGCCGGGCCCACGTGTTCCTGAATCACATTAAATGTTCCAATTTGTCTGGGTTGGAAATTAGTCTTTGATATCCCGGTCATGAAGAGCGGCACAGTGTGAGACGTTTGGTTTCAGAGTTTTTTTTTCCATCAACTTAAACTCATGGTTTTCATGCAGGATGGACACAAAACTCATTGGATATGTTTTCTGGATTCAAATAAGCTTCTTCCTAAGAAGTTAATGTTTTAAATGTGCCTCTTTTCTTGTGTCAAAGCTGCATTTGACTTTGCAAGAAAGAGACTCGCTAAAGCTGCACAAACAATTCAGCCTGAAGTTTCCCTTCAGGTTGAGGGTTTAGTAGTAAATCTCAAATTGAATTTGCTGTCTGCGGGGACACGATCACCTGACAGTTCTCACGTGCAGAGTACCACGGGATGATTTGTGTCTGATCTGCGGCCTTCCTTCCCCCTCCTCTTCCCTCGACGTCAGTGCCAAAACAAAGCCAAGGAAGAAAGGCAGGGGGGAGGGGGGAGGGGGAGAGAGAAAAAGGGAACTTCTGCTCAGAAAGCTGCTGAAACTAGAGCAAGCTTTTTTAAACTGCTGACTTATGCTCCGAGGTTACCGGGTACACATCAGGCCTTTCTCACAGCTGTGAGTGCTCACACTTTGAAGGAGAGCAAGCGTTTAATGTTTTGTTTCGCAGCTTGAGTCGGTGTATCTGCAGCAAATAGAGCACATTTATGTATGCGGCACCAAAGCAAAGTTTTTACAGTGTCCACATAATGGTTTTGCACACAGTGTCCCAGTGACAGTCACGTCCCAGGGGACTCTGTGATTGGAGATCTGTCGTCGCACAAAGAGCTGCACGGCCTGAGAAGGCGAGCCAGTGCAAACAACAAGCCCTCACCCCTCACTCACTGCACTGTTTAATGAGCTCGCTGCAGCCCAGCGCATTCCTCAGCCCGTGCGCGCAGGACCAAGCGGCTAGTCTGGCAGGGAGCCAAAGCCGCCGAGCTGAGTTCAGAGGTCGCCAGAAACACCGCTGCAGTGTTTCCTCTGGCTGCCAGAGCTGACTCAGTTTGTCCCCCCGTTGGGTTTCAAGAAAAAGAAAATGCGATGGCAGGCCTCGAGTGTTTTGACTTCAAGCCCACAAGACATCAGCGTGAAAGATTCACAGCCTGGTCTGCTCGGCTTTATAAGCAGGCATGAGATGAGATAATTGACCCTAAAAAATGCAGTGGCTCATCACTAATAGGATTGGCTATCATTTTCACCAGTAATTATAAAGGAGTAAGTATAAGCATCAAGTTTACAGCTTCAACGTGTAAAGCACAACAAATATCACTTAGATGACATTTGAATTGCCGTGTTGGCCAAAGAGTGTCATTTGTACTTCAAATCCAAATAAAATGAATGTAGCTCAATCAGGAAGCATTGTGGGTAATAACATAATAAAAGGTTTATTGCCAGTTTGTCTAAAGCCTCTATAAAAGTTGTAATAAATCAGGATTGGACTTTAAGTTTATTTCCTTTTGATTAGTTTGTCCTTTTCTAACAACCATTGTATAAGTTCAAAACCTTATTTTGGACCAAATCTCTTTCATTTAAAGCCTAATTCTATTTTTTTTTTGCTTACAAATATTTTTTCAAAGCTAAAACTCTATGCACCTGGCTCCCTTGTTTACAGCCAGCTCCGTCATGTGAAGTGAAAGCAGCGCTGCGTCGTGTGAGTGAGTGAGTGAGTGAGTGAGTGAGTGAGTGAGTGAGTGTGGGTCAGCATGTTGAGCTGGTGGACTTTGGGGGTTGCCAGTGAAGTGGCTCCACATCTGGCTGGCAGGTTCCCGGGGAGGACGAGGCAGATGGAGGAGGGATTGCAGAGGTGGTGAAGGACCCTTCACAGGGGCCAGCCGGCAAACACACACACACACACACACACACACACACACACACACACACACACACACACACACACACACACACACACACACACACACACACACACACACACACACACACACACACACACACACACACACACACACACACACACACGTTGGGCCTTTCAGCAGCCCCTCATCAGTCTCTCTGTCACCCTCCTGCCCTGCCCTGAACATGTTTACAATAAGCAGAGATCTGATGCCCAGTTTCACATGAGCGCTGACGCAGCTCATGTGAAACTGGCAGAGTGGTTCACCACGTAGTCTAGCGACAGCGGCACAGGGAGACGTGTGGGTCGTTTAATCACGCTGATATGAATTGTCAATCGTCAGGGTTTATCTGCATTTGTTTTTCTGTCACGGAGGTTGCCACGCCCGCCCTCTGTGACCTGACAAATGCAAGGCAAGACACTCAAATACAAGTCCTCCCCATAAACAGGCTCTCCTGACAGCAGGAATATGGAGCTGACTCTCACATGACTCTGCTCTTCTCGCACGCGAGCAGCAAAACAACCACTACACCAGCATAACAAGGCGAGGGAGTCGCCTGGTTTCTTCACCGCTCGTAGGATTACACACAAGAACGAGCAGCGAGTGCTTTACTGCTGATTAGAACACAGGAAACTGCAGAATTAGGCACTTTGTTGTTCACTCGTTGTTGTAGTAGTATTTCCTCAAAAACACACTTCCACTGGGCGTGCTCGGGAATGCCTAGCAATTAGATTCATTTGATTTTTTTTTTTTCCCATGTACTGAAACAATCCGCGTGTGTGAGCACGGATCATTACAAAATCTCTTCCTCACCACAGCCAGCTCACACACACAAAAACAGATGTCAAGTAGAAGTTAAAGAGCAGAGCGTGTGAGCAAACATAGTGGGGGGGGGGGGGGGGTCAGGCTAAAGAAACGTCTCCCTGTGCATCTCTGAATCACTTCAACACAATGTCAAATGACAGACCTGGACATTAATTGCTTTCCGCTGCGTGCATTTGCAGTACGTCTGCAAATGTCGAACTAGCAGAGACAAGTTGAGCCAGCTCAATAAACACATTCCCCTGACACGGGGAGGTTTTATAATGAATCCCTGTCAATGTTTAACACACAGGAATCTGGTGATATGAGAGACACATCCAGCTTCCATGTTTACTAAAATGCAGTTTGGTTGTTTACTTCTTTAGGGAGGTTGTAGTTGATTGGGGGTGTGGGGGGACAATTTGAGGATCTGGGCCAACCGAAGAGGCCAAAAAGATGAAAATCAGAGTTGTTGTGCGATACATAAGAGAAAAAGGAGACTACCTTCCACACTAAAAAATGCCACACAAGTCACACATAGGCCTACATAGGTAACTAACAGCTCTCAAATAATGCCAAATGGACAGTGTGCATGGATGCAGCTGCAGAGCCTCCTGCTCGGCCTGCCCCTTCTTTGACACAGGCTCTCCCCCTAAACAGCCTCTCTTACTTAACTCTACATTCCAGCGTATGTGTGCATACTCTGCTGACCTGAATTTCAAGCTGCTAGCTTCACACACACCCACAGAGCAGCCACGTCCTACTCTGCCTTCCCCTTTGGCAGTGCTCGAGAACGTCTCAGCGTCCTTCTCTTCCTCAGACTTTGAACACTTTGCCCCCTTCTTCTCTAAACTCCACCCCCTCCCCCCCTTTTTTTAAAACATATTTTGTTAATTGTTTTTCCCTTTGCCATTAAAAACCCGCCCCCAAAGCCATGCATGCACCTTGCTAAAGTGCATCCATCACTGCTGTTTTTTTATGAGCATCAGCTGCTCAGCGGTGAGTTCACTGACACAGAAAGGTGGTGCATCCTGCAGCAGAGACACCTGAGAGGGAGCAGGGAACAATGAAATGTAGGTCTACAGTGGTCGCATTCACACACTGAAGAATCTCTTGTGTCAGAGTACAACAACAAACAAAAAAAAGCCAGTGCATCAACACACAGTCGTCCAAAGATAGTACGCATGCGAGCCTTTCTGTAACAGCAAGTTTCTCAAGGCTCGGTGACCTCAGGGTGTCAAAAATTCCACGTGACCTCTGCTCTGGAACTCCAGCTGTAGCCGCTTTTCTTATTCTTTGTACACGTTCAGACTCTGAAAAGTAACAACCAGGCCTGTCCTGTGGCTGTACGTCCACTGACTGCAGCAAATGTGGAATAATCTGGAGAAACCCAGTCTGTCCTGAGGTTTACAAGAGATGATAGAAAAGTGTCAACTGTCTGATTGCACCAAAAGAAATATCCTTTATATGCATCAGGTTGTGTTATATCATGGCCGGAAGCTTAGCGGCAATACAGTTGTAATAGGTTTGCAGGTCTGTGCGTCATGCTGACTTAAAATGAAAACTTGGTCAATTTAACTACTAGATAAGCAACATACAGACATTCCTATTTAAACTTTATTTTCATTATGATAATTGTCACTAAAGTAAGTTTCCACAACAATAACTTCATCATAACGTCTCCTTGTGCATTATCATTAGTAACTAAGGTGAAACAATATGCGGGCTGACTGACAAAATATAAGTGTTCTTGATATGTAATTAGCATGAGTCATTTTTTTCATTAAATCGTAACAAATGCTCATCGTTCCAGCTCCAGAAGTCGCTAGAATTGTCTGCGCTTGTCTATCAAATGTGATCATGAACTCGTATATTGTTGTTTTGAAACTTGTGGCGTAGGTTTGAAATGTCACCCTGGGATACATCGAAGACTACTTTATACTTTCAGAGCAAACAATAAAATAATCATGAGTCCAACGTCAGTGACAAAAGTCATTCGATTCAGACAAAGGAGTTCAGTTTTTCATCCAGCACACCTACAGCACGCCTAGCTCGAGAAAATATGTGTCGCGACAAATTCCTTTCATGGTCTGAACCTCCCTTAAATGATCCCACTCATTACTGTGGGTTATTAGCTGCCCGTGCATACCTGATGACTGATGACTGTGTCACCACACACACACATGAGGAATGTAGCAGACAGTGTGTGCCATGTGAGCAAGTAAAGCTCAAAAGTCATCATAAGACTGTATGAATGCCACATCTGCAATAATTCTGACTTGTTGCCTGTAAGTGACAATCATAATATTTGACTCATTAGGCATTTTCAATAACACGATGTGGACTTAACATGACCTTAACTTCACGTGTTCACAGACGCTGTGCGGTTTATAATCTGCATGAAAATGCAGATTGACAGGATGAACAGGCCTATGAAACCCTGGCTGTTCTCCACATAAACTAAAAAAGATTTATACCTCAAAAGCAGACAGGCGGGCGGACGCAGAGGAGTCCAGACAAGAGGACCAGTAAAAGATAAAGGCTCACTGAGAGCTCTGCATTTCTCCTCCTTGCTGCCTCAGGTTTCTGCTGACTCAAGATTTTTTTTCTGATGTCAAAAAAGGAGGCCAGAGTCAGGAGAATAGAGAGGGCAAAAAAGAAAAACAGAAAAAAACAGATGTGGTTACTAGAGAAAGAAAAGAGGGGGACGAGGAGTAGAGGGTAAGGAGGTGAAGTAACAGAGCAGGGGAATGAGGGCTCCACCTCCCACCGACACACACTGCCATAACTCAAATAGCTCAGTCCGGCTTACACACACACACACACACACACACACACACACACACACACACACACACACACACACACACACACACACACACACACACACACACACACACACACACACACACACAACAGGAGCTTCACTCAGAGGGGAAAGAGGTCCTCAAAGCTAAATAAGTCATTCATCACAGCTGGGAGTAGAAGACACAGGGAGAGTAAATTTAATTAGAAAGAAGATTAGAGCTTGACAGAGTGAGTGCCTGCTCCTGTGTCCATGACATGCATGTACATTTAAAGTCAGGTTCAGTAGATGGCAGACACTCCCTGTAAGACAATCCTGTTTGTAGAAATCAATCTGCAAACTTTCAGCATCACTGAGTGAGAAACGAAAGCGAGAGCACAGGAGAGACATGGTGTGTCTGCGGAGGTTAAAAATAGAGCTGCAAATCCTTTTTTCAACTGAAGTGGCACAAACATACCAGAGAGCTGGCTTTACAAGACCAGAGTCAGATTTCCTGTAAACAGGTGATATGCGGGAAAAACAAAACGCCTGTCGGGTTTTTCGCGATTCTCGAGAAGGAAACAAAGTCATCATAGGCGTGATTGAGAGCGGTTGCAGTCAGAAATGGGAAGGAAGCTGTGCCAGCGGGGACCAACCGCGCGGCCTTATTTTGGTTTCACACGTCAAGCTGATGCGCAGTCTGCTGTGCCAGTGCAATGACGAGGACATAGGACATAAATAAATGTAAAAAAAAGCAGCGGAGTCATCGTCGACAGGGTCTATACGGAGCTGCGGCGGCTGCAATCGGGCTGCAGCAGATAAGCAGGTCAAGTCAGGACAGACGAGCAAGTGGAACGCTGCTGGTAAACACCCAGACGTCTCTCTCTGATAACGCAGGACACAAATATATGCAGGGCGCCGCCTGAGCGGCTGCCAAGACAGCGGGCGGTTTCACGAGGGGACACCTAACATGCAAAGGATCCACAACAAGGGACACATTTGAGCCTAGATTTGGCCAGCTAGCTGGTATTAAAAAAAAACATGTTTTTGCCATATTTGTCTTAAAAAGTGGGGATTGAAAAAAGAAAAACCTCATAGTCCTATCAAAACCAAGGTAGTACTACCTGTTCCTGAACATCTGAACTACACACAGACATTGTATGGACACTTATGGAATGCCCTAAAAGACATGTGTGTGTGCTGTTACTGAACATTGGACTGTACAATGTTATCTCATGAACTGACATAAAGAAGATTCAAACAATGTTGGTACTCCTGCAGAATATCAAGTAAAATAGAGACATTTGCTCTCCGCCCCTGCTGACATTAATAAACCACGATTTGACTATTCACAACAAAGTCGATGCTTTCCGCTCAAGCCAAACATTAATCAGTCACCTTGTCTACCACGTGAACATAAGAGCACAAGGATGGCTCTGTGCTGCGCCAGCGTGAACCAAACACACCGACACATGACCAAACAAAGACAGTGAGTCAGGCCTCAGACAGCAGCACCTCCCTGCAGCGGCGTTACGGGGCGTGAGGGAGGTCCGGCCTCTATGAAGCGATACCGGGACTGCTGGAGATCAGACAGGGCCGTCACGTAAAAATAACTGCTAACGAAATGCTGCTCACACACTCGTGAGAACAGGTCGAACAGGACAGCTGCTGCAGACTTTAGGTTTTCTTATGAATCAGCAACAGAAAGACAGAGATCACGTGAGGAGACTGACAATGCTGGATCCATTGTGTTAAAAAAAGGCATCCAGGCAGGACTGGAGCTCATCTAAAGAACGCATTCTGATACTCTCTTTTGTCTTTGAAAATGTGCATTTGAACATTTTACAAAACACTTCAACCAAAAAAAAAAAACATTGAGTATCTGTGATGGGAGGGAGAAAACCTGCACTCATCCTAACACTTGAGAAGCTGTTACCAGCAAGTATCTTCCAATAAATGACTTCAAAGAACATCGATATGGCTGCCCATTCATTCCCAGTTGACAAATCAATAATTCAAGCCCTTAATACTCAAGTTGCACAACTCTACTGTACTGTAAATGTGCCAAACCCTGAAGTCAAAGTTTAGATCCTTAACACCTGTACATAGGAGTAATGAGCATGTAATTTACGGCCGCAGGTCCAGACAGGATGTTGCAATGGATCCCAATAATACCTCGTCGCTACAGGGCTATCATTATCATGTTCCAGGAAAAACACTGGCGGATAAACGAAAAGTATTGATAGAGAATCTGCTCTCCAAAAACTCAAATGAGTGTTTTTTTTTTTTTTCTTCTTTCTTGTCAAAAATATCTCATTACACTTTTCATAATCCACATTTACCATAAAAGTCCAGATAAACATCTTATTTCTAGATTTGAAATGCAATAAAAAAAAATGGCCTGAATCGATTGTATGAAGTGGAAATGTAGCTTGTTTAGTGTCTTGTTATGAGATGTTCTTTTCTTGAGATGGTTATGTTTGATTTTTCTGTAGATTCAAAATAATTGCACGTATTTAAGCCATGTACGTGACCATTATGATGACCAAATAAGTAAAGGAAGTGACATATTTCGTCATGACAGTCATGACTCTGCTCCGCGTTTAAAGATAAAAAAAATTTAAAAAAAAAAAAGAATTAAGAAATTTGCGGCCGTAGTGATGACACATGAAGTGCGTAAACTGATTATGAAAACCTTTACTGGTAAATCTGTTGGTGTGCCTGGACGTCACTCTGACCACACCCGGCACCCGGACATGAGGTAACTTTTGAGTGTCTCAACACCTGCAGTGTAATCAGCCGAGGTCGTTCTCTGCGTCTCGGGTCAGAGGAGGAATATGCCTGCACTTGTTTCTCTCTCTGCACTGCACACGCAGCCATTACTCACTCCCTCCCAGACATGTGACTGGCAAACCCCGGTCCCTCAACGTCAGTGACAGTGTGTGTCATGCATATGCAGCCTTGAAAAAGAAAAAGACACACGCCTTTCCCAACCTCCACTCACAGGCTAATGATCACATCAGCTGTTTCCAAAAGATCCTCTGTGCGGGCAGTGCTTTAAGAATCAGCTTCAGATGACTTTGAAGCAACAACAACTTCCCTTAAGCATCTTCTTTTTTTTTTTTTGTAATAAAGAAAGGTTTTGCCCTCTTACAAGAAGCCTCCATTGGATCTGTGAAGTTTCTTCCCGAGTTGGTTAAAAAAGCAAAAACAGACATTTGGTGGTACATCACCCAAAAGCTGTTTCCAAAAAAGAAGGAAAAGAAATGCCATGTTTTTTGTGAGCTTGAGTGTGATGCATGTGAGTTTGTTTGTGTGTGTTTGTGCCATCTGTGGGCCTCTCAGTTTGGACAAATGACAAGCGAGTACCAGATTTTACCCCGCCTCTGCTCACAGCGTCAGCCTGGGCAGGATTATCACATTACTGACAGGGTTCCCTCTCCATACATGGTAACGACTTTCAAAGCGTGAAATGGAGAGACGGATTTTATCGATGTGAGGCCGTGCTTTATGAAATCACACAATCATCCTTTTTCAGACACGAGGAATTAGTTGATCAAATCTCTTTGAAGATGACCTCTGATCGGAATCGCGACTGAGAGGAGAGAAATCCTGACGCATTCCTTCACTTCAGTAATGTAAGGAGCTAAATGAAGAGACGTGCGTGTAAACAGGACAAACGTGAGCGATGCAGTTGGTCACAGAGTTTCAGCTGGCGCCTTACCTGTGTTTCTCCAGCTCATTGTGCGACGATCTGAAAGGGTAAACAGAGAGGAAGACAAGGATGAGTGTCGGTGATGCAAGTCGCTAACATACTGTCAAAATACGAGACAAAAACATCAGATCGCATGGCATGAGAGACGGGATGCAAGTAGTGAATAAGCCCCAGGTGAGAGGCTTTGTTAGAAAAAGTTCAGATCTAAAAGCTGACAGCAAGAAGTTTGAAAAGAAAAAAGCAGCACAGACATCAAAGAACGGCTTTGATTCTTCCTTGCTTATTTTTTTCTTTCTTTCTTTCTTCCTCATGTGGCCTTATGTTTTTTTTATGCTGTAGCACAAAGTTGTAACACTCCAAGACCCAAGCGATATCTGCTGCACGTTTATTCTAAAATGCATCGTATTTAAGGACAAAAAAATAAAAATAAAAAAAGCAAGGCAAAGTCTTGATCACACATTCAGGAAACAGACATTCAGTGCGCAAGGATAAAGTCTAGTTTTCCATATCTGTGTGACATCTGTCAGAGAGTGTGCAGTAGAGGGCAAAACTGACCCTGAAATAGAGCAGGATATGTGGCCCTTAGAAACCCCCCCCTCCCCCCCTCCCTTTCCCCTGCCCGCTCTAACACATACAAACAGCATGCACACACTGCTGTTGTTGTTGTTGTTGCACGCTGCGTGCACGCGGAATTGAAAAAAAACACACTCAGACGTCTGGCGGCCTGGTGGCCACTGCAGAATTCCTCAGCGTGTGGGCTATTACGAGAAGAGCCCAGCTATCTTGGTGTGCATCGAGGGCAGAGCAGCCCGTCTGAAACAGGCCCTCTGTTCATGAGACCGTCATGGATACCACGGCAATAAAAACAAAAACAGCAACGACAAAGGGCCAGACTGACAACAAGCCTTTTCAGATTTTTTTTATTTTTTTTTCCCCCCGCTGTTTGAGAGCCCTTGTGCTGCCGTTAGCAGTGGTTCCCACAGCTGTGCCGAGGAGGAGGCCAGGGCATCTGCACCAAAAAAAATGGTTACAGTGGTACTGGGATGATTTGGCGTCTGCACAAAATCAACCCGGATGCAGCACACAGAGTGTCACACAGGTGCTAATAACCTGATTCAAATGGCAGACAAAGGATGAAGTGTTGCTATTCAAACCTGATCATATTTGGGGAAAACCTGCCAGACAAAGCACAGGGCACGACCAGGAAATCGTCCAGCAGACTGCAGAGGAAGGGAATGCTCCCGGACCCGTAATAAGAGCAGGTTAACACACACACACCTTTACCTATTATGTAAAAGAATGGTGTGGCATGCAAAGGAGGCTGTGAGACGCTTGTCATACACTTGGCCCTGTTGATCAAAGGTCTTTACATTAGCCTCATATCACCCTTTTAATGACTGCCAGAGCTTATCCTCTGGTCACATTGTGTGCGTGTCACTACATTCACAGGAGGGAATTCAGTGACACAAAAGAGGGGGTTTTTCTTCTCATCTCAGCTATTTTTACATTTAATTTCATACCTAGAATAACAGGGAGGCGACGCAGGAAAACTCTTACCAATAATCTTCCAGGTTTCCCTGTTTTTTTTTATTTTTTTGGAAACATTTCGATCTAACAACAGCCCACAAGTTTCAAAAGTAAACTCCACCAGGGCTTCGTCTCACTGTGTGCCGAAATAAGACGGCCATGTGTTTTGGTTTTTTTCACACGCCTGAACATTACACAGTAGAAAAAACATGTTACGATATCAAATGCTATAACTTCCATTTATCACTCAAACAAAGTAAAGCACTGTGCCTTTTTTTTTTTTTTTAACAAACAGCCAGCCTCTGTTGAGGTTAAAATACGGCTTTTGGGTTCAAACATGTAAGATGTTTTTACTTCCCTCCCCCCGGCATCCTGTTGATGCTTCATAAAAAAAAAATAAAAAAAAGAGTCTGTGTGAGAGTTGGGGGAGAGCATAAAGGGAATTGGGGAATTTGCCCACAGTGCAGTCATGAGAAAAAAGGAGGGAAAAGCAGGTGTGGTGCACGGAGCCTGGTAGTGGGCTGGTGTTTGTCACCGTGTGTAAGTGTCTGTTTTAACCACCACACCCACCTGCCACATCCCCACACACACCCTCTGTCTCTCACACACACACACACACATATACGTTTAAATAACTGTGAGTGCGTCAAAGAAAGGAATGTGGACAAGGTTGTTTCTTTTCCATCTCCGTCTAAAAACAACGAGTCTTATTTACTAGCCTCTACGCTGTAGAAAGAAGTGCGATTACCAAAGATAGATTATACAACTGGATAACATGCTGTACGTGCACTGACGTAACATTCAGACTTACTACTGAGGAAATGGTGCTCACTGAGCTTCCCTAAACTAATATTAGCCAACAGGAAATTTTAGCTTTTTTTTTTTTTTTTCATCAGATCTTGATGTAAAAGTGCTGTTGGGAATGAAACTCGCATAAGGAGGACATGTGGTGCAAATTCTTCTGCAAAGCGTCACTATTAAACACTCTTAGTACAGAACACAGGTAGTTAAGAGAGTTGTTTTTTTTTACAAACCCCGCAAGCATTTCATTCAATTGTAGCCCAGGCCTAGCATGTAAAAGGCCCGAAGAATCAGGGTCACATGATGTCAGAGAAGAGGGATTCTTGATGAGGGCGTGTCACACATTGGTCCAATCAATTGAAACCCTCTTTCATACCATCACAGTGGAGGTCTACAAGGTGATGAACAACTTGTAAACTAAGCTTTGAATTAGTGAAATGTGCTGAAATCCTTGATGTTTTTGAATTCATGGTTGCGTAACACAAGGTAATTTAGATGTCCCTATCTGGGCTCTTTATTTGGACTTTTATCAGACATGGACTTTTGTCAAAAATGAAAACAATGTATAAATCGATCCAGGAAAAAAAAAAAAAAATGTTAAGCAGATGAATTTATGAAGAAAATAATATATAAAAGCAGCTCTGTTTTTGGCCTCTTGCTGATCTGTTTCATAACCGCACAGATAAGAGATTGCCTACGTGTAAACATGCTGGCGTTTAAATGGCCTTTAACAAGTTAGCTGGCTCGTGATGGACGTCAAACCGAAACTGAAACTTAAATCGATTTACTACTTTACTGTAGTGTACGTCTGAGTCATTTTATGGTCATAATTACAACTGTATTTTTATATTACTTGAAGACCTTGACAGCATATAAATGTGGCCGATGTCAGGAGGAACACGTCTTAATTAAAGTTTAATGAGGGGAGAATGAAACTCAGAATCGATTTGCCATCAGACACTCTGACTCAGACATAAAAAAAAAATAAAAAAAACAGGAGGAGAGGGAGAGAGGCGGGGTGACTTTTAACAAGAGGGGACCCCTCAAAGAATGACATTCACTTTCATGCAACACCAATCACACTTACATTACACACACACACACACACACACACACACACACACACACACACACACAAAATACATGAAAATTAGGCATTTGAAAAGGTTTGCATTGGTGACAACAGTCAATTATGAGACAGGGTGCAGAAGCATGAGGTTATAGGCATGTTGGGTGTGTGTGTGTGTGTGTGTGTGTTTTTCTCTCAGCATGGGGAGGGTTTTAGGTGTGTGTGTGAAACAGAGAGGGAGAGGGGGCAGCAGCAGAGTTGACAGTGTACGCGTGGCAGTGTTTATTGGAAAGACCAAAACAGTGAGAGAGAGAGAGAGAGGGAGAGAGAGAGAGAGAGCCCAGCCCAGGCAGCAGAGATGGCAGCGTGCATGATAACAGCCCCCCCCCCCCTCTACACTCCACTGCGTGCGTGTCCGTGTTTGTTTTTGTGACAAACCTTCAGAAAGACAAGGGTTGCATATTTACCTATTGTTCTGAGCTTTTCTGGAGATTGGCGATGCTTTCGTTTTCTTTCTGGAAAAGTCGTCACTGTACGGTAAAACGGAGGCATAACCGTGTTCTGCCCCTTTTTTTAAAAAAAGAAAAAAACAAAACAAAAACACACAATGAATGTATGATTTTTCCACTAGACTGTCCAGTTGAAACATTTAGATAAATAGTGAAACATGAAAATTATGTGGAGGCGAGCATGTCATCAAGAGAGAAGAAAACGTGATCGATCATGTAACACATCTATTCTGCACTGCACAGCCTCCAGCAGTGTTTCATATTTAGACAAACAATACTGCATAACAATTCACCATTATCTGTCATTACGATATTGGCTCATATTTTCAATGTCACTCTTGTTTACTCATTTCCGAAGAGAGCTGACACACAACCCACACTTCACTGCGAGCAGCCCGATATAACACATGCCCTGTATAAGACATGCAGCCACACAGTTCATAAACAAATAACATACTTTAAAGTGTTTGGATATGTTGCATTTAAGATATAGTTCCAGTTTGTAGGCTACCCATCGACTGGTCCCATTGTCTGTGAAGTGACATCATACCTGCACTATGGCAGGACACGTTACAACTTCACATTTTGATAGAATAAGACAGCCACCACCCACACACACACACACACACACACACACAAAAATCATTATTCTACACATCTTGTCAACTTGTCAATGTAGCTTGAAAATACCTCTGTCTTTTCTTTCCAAGTACTCTGCAGCCTCCAGCAAAATTAAAAGAGAATTAAGTTCCATCTTGTTGTCGTCCTGTTGTAAAAAATAAAATAAAAAATAGATGTAATCTATAACACAAATTTACAAGTCATTAGATAATGGAATGGAGATTTCTAAAGTGTTCAGGGCGATGTATTTGCGTCGCTATATTCAGTTCTTAGTCTGGCTGACTCCAAACTACAGTAACAACAGCACCTAACTAATTCGTCCAATCAGAGACGGCTGTAGGCGGGACGCGCATGTCTTAGCCTATGAACAGGGGTTATTTGCGGAGGGGTGATTTTATTGGCTTGAAGTAGCAAAAGTCATCAGGTACATGCCCTAGCAACAGACCGAGCTCCCCGCCCTCCCGTGGCTGATTGGTTTGACACGAATACAAGCGGCCTCTGATTGGCTGAGACGAAATCTGGGCGTGGGTCAGAGTTGAACTTGGGGTGTTGTTTCGGCTACCAAATTTGTTAACTTCTGTGAAGTCTGCTTTTTAATTTGGACCGTGAAGTAAACAAAGTCCAAATACAATGCAGCCATCAAAGCTTTTTTATATAGGGTATGATAGCTGTTATTTAAGAATGTGATATTGAGGAACTACCCACAGAGCTTGTGTTTTTGTGTTCATATCCTGTCCAAGTCATTATGAAAGTCTTTTATGGGGCTGCAGAAACTGGATTGGTTTATGATGCCTGAAAGTATAAAATGATTTGCAGTGTTTCAGGGGTACATTTCTGGTACACTTTGCTATATTTATCTTGCATTTGACAGACACAGAAAGGGAAATGATCTAGCTGTTTATCAGTTTACCAACACAAAAATTAATGTAGACTAAACAATGTAATAATTTATCAATTATTCAAAACATTCAAAAAAAATAAAAATAATGTTGTTTGTGATTCCAGCATGTTTTGGCATTCAGCTGTGCAGACGAATAGGTCAACTATGTGTCATGTGACTTGAGTCGACATTAGGTCCTTCTCTGTCCTAGTGCTTCATCATAATCAGGCCTATAATGTTTAAGTCTCAGACCCCATATGTGCTTGCAGTTGAATTGTGGTTATGAAGTGTCACTTTGCAACAGCAATAATCAGTTGTGAATTTCTGAACAGGAGTGCTGCAGAGCATGAATGTGGTTCGGTGTGCATTGGCAGGCAGCTGATATTTCACGAAGCCAGATGTTTGTGCCTGTGATTGTTGGAGTCTTTCTGAAGAAATTACAACCACGGGGAAGTGACTTTTAGTGTGAATGATGAGGAAAAGGCCCCTGAAGACTGGAGCCACAAACATTGTTTTTGTTGTACGATACTGGTAGTAAGTGTCAGTCGGGATCCCACTGCACACAATTTATCATAGCTTGCAAGAGTTCAGACAGCACATATTGTTGGTTCAATCTGTTGCTGTCAGTCTATGTGATTAGAAACAAATTTGCAAGAGGGGGATGTACAAATAAGAAAAATATGAAATGTATAGAGCTGTGTATTATTATGACGAGCACAAATACACAAATGAAAGTATATTGATGGTGCCAATGAAATTGACAATGTTAATATATATGAGACTTGTGTTAAAAAAAAGCTGAATGCTTGATGTTTTTAAGTTGCCATTAAAAAAACTAGCTCAAATGAATGCGTTATAGCCTACTCAGAGGGGCTTCTAATGTTAAATATACACACTGACATGTGGTTGTAATAAAAAAAAAATATATAAACAGTATATATAAAAGGAAACAAAATAATAAGTATCATTAAACGAAGACTTATTGCAGGACTATTCAATCTGTGTTCAGGTTGCCAAACTGGCTGCTAAGGGTTACTGTTAATTAAAAAAACTTCTAGCTTGATGTAAATAAAAAAAACATTGTTGTTCATTGTTGCCATGATGCAAACTAGATCCTATGCATGGTTTCCCTGTTGTGATAGCTTGCTTTTGTTTTCCCTTTTAAAATGAGGCAAAGCTGCTTGCTTGTGAGATGATGAGTTCTCTCTCCTCCCATGCAATTTTAATGTACTACATCAAAACAGGGGGGTATTCTTTTTGCTTTTTTGTGTGTCACTCCTTAAGCTTAATAGAATACAATGATTTATGTATGAGATGGTTTGATAGCTTTTCACAGGAGACTATCGTTTGCTGCTCTGCCTGCTTGTCGCTTTGCATGGTGATGTGAGGACGCAGTAAACAAGAGACCAAATTAGCCTCGCTACATCCTCGTTTCAGATGTACAGTCATATTGAGAATATAACCAAGACGCACTCACAGTAAAAATGTTGAACAACAGCTATAAGCAACAACACGTTCTCAGGTCAGGCCTGCTGCTGTTTGGGCTGCAACTCATGACTCTTCCTGGGGTAATTATAGGCAAGTTGTGCCAGTTCTTATCAAGTGACATAGATTCACTCTGGCACCAAACTTTGGACATCTGCAGCTTATATCAGATTGCAGTAGAGTTTATGGAGTCACGTGGTGCGATTTTCTCTTCAGGTTTTGGTGTTTGAGCATTTGTTTGACCTCACTGCGGGTCAATTCAATCTAGCAAAGCCTGTGAGAAAGTTGACCTTGACCCTGCGGAGGTCTTTTATGTAAGCAGCCATTCATCATTGTGTGCATGTTGTCCTCTATGTTTTTTTTTGTACTTCTGTACACACTGTGCTGTTTCTTTTTGCTGCTGCAGTTGCAGCAATAATTCAGTGACATGGTTTGACAATCGGCCCAGTTACAGTGATGACTTTAGCAAATAATCTTTGTAGGAAGGAGGTTAGTATGGTTAGGGAAAGCTGACAAAGCACATATATGAAGAAAAAGGGGGAGACCTTCTGTTCACTTAGAATAGAACATTCTTGTAAAACGACATCTGGTTTTGTAAAATGCATGTTAATCTACTTGGATTTTGTAGATTTAAGCCTGTATCATATTTATAATCTGTTGTAAAACGGAAAACTGAACCACTTGAATGTAGACATCTGCAAAGTATTTGCTGTAACCCAGAAAAAAAATACAATAAATAAGTCTTGTAATGGCTTAAACTTATAATCAGTGGTATCAATGCAGACCTTGCAGCAAGAATTGGTATTTTATATATTGACGTTTTCCTACTGACAAATTTATCAGATAAAACTGCTTCTTGACATCTCTTAGACTGGCCTGGTGACATGTGTGTTTAGCAGCTAACTTGTGATGTTTCATTACAACATGAAATGGTCAAAATAGTCGTCAGCCTCGTGTATTTTATGTCATTGGGTCAAAATTGGAACAAACTCAACAATAAGCGGTCATGTCCTACAAAGCTCATTACACTGCAGATATTCAACCACCCTTTTGCAGCGTATTAAAGGAACTAGCTGTTGTCCCTCCCACTGCATGTTTCTATTTATAGACTTATCATCTGCATGCTCTCTGATCGTAGTGGCTCAGGCCTTGCATCGCCCGTTGCCTCGGGCCTGTCAGCCAAATGGCTACTCTCCCTCCACTCTTCTCTTTCTTTGTTGTCTTCCATCTTTTGCTGCTCTTTGGTCGTGCAGCATCTTGGTCCTGTCAATCTCACCAGAAACCAACTGCATTTAGAAGATCAGCAATGACAAAAACCTGCAAAGAGAGCATTATGAGCTTGGACAATTTGGGTCAAGATATTTATTTGCAGACATAAGATTTAATTAGCCAGTTTCTATTTGAAATTTGAATTTTAGTTTCTGTTTGAAATGTTGTCTTCATTTTTAGGAAGCATGCTTCCCTGCGATGCTATTCACCATTATCATTTATAATTAAGTTTATCGTGGGAATGACACCTTTTGTTTTTTTCCAGAAACTATTTTTTTGGCCTTATAAGAATATACATTGTCAACTGAAACGGCAAGCTTCTAATTTGTTGTATTTTAGACTGCTTCAATGTCCTCTACAAAAACAGTCTCATTTCCCTTTTCCCTTTATTTACTATTTGGCTTTAATGAAAATAAATGTGGAGTCACATGATACTCAAAGCAGCTCTTCACACTGATAACTGAGACTATTAACACATGTAATAAATGTAGTTCTTTGTTAGAATAAAATATATGACATTCATTATCCAATAATAATGAATCAAATAGAATCAGCTTTACGTAATGCTAAATTCTCCTGCTGTGGTCAGTTTCCATTATTAGGGCATGACAGAGGAACAAAATATCAGCAACATATGTTCTCTGCTTCCTGAGCATTAGCAGGCTGTCTCAGAGTGATAATCTCCCAATCAAAATGATGCTCTAGAGGAAATGACCCAAATGCTTTCAATGTGTGGCTGGAGGACAGCTCATTTTTCCTGAAGACTCCCTTGTTAGCCTCTTTGCATTCCCAGCCATGCATGTGTCTCATAAAACCATCTTCAACAATAAATAATCTGGACACTCAGAAGTTACGGAGTCTTTCAGCCTTGAAGGAAAACCTCAAGTCAGTTTGTGACAAAGATGTTTGACCACCTCGCATACTCACGTGAGATCCAAATTTACTCCAGACGATCCTTAATTAAAAAAATGTCTGCCTTTAATCAGTATATTGTAAGATATTCAAGAATGCCTGAAAGTTAATATTGGGCACCGTATCCAGAAGTGTTTCCCTTAGGATTTAACAATAAAATATTTAGAAGAAAAATCACAACTCTGCTTAATTGCTAACGTGATATTAGCATGGCTGTTGATCAAGAAAGCTTATGGGAGACGAAGAAAAAGAGATCGCAGAGTAGGGAGGTTGTTTATCTCGTTGACCCCTGATTGTTAACTGACCACCTACTCCATGTGTGAGAACCACTCCACTCTATCCTATAGGCCAAAGTTCACTCACTGAAGTCTACGCTCCACCATTTTGGTTTCACATGTAATCAGGATTAGGTATGCTAATGCCACTGTATGCTCTAGTGTAACTGTATGAAGAGACAAACAACAGGCCCGGGATAAGATTATCATTAAAGGATTCAAAGCTTCTTTTAAATACAAATCAAGCTGTGCAGGGCTCGTCTGCATTGAAATAGACGCTAAAGCCCTGAGCTGATAGAGTCAAAGCCTATTACAAGCTAAGATCAGAAATGCAGCATTCTGCCAATACTGACCAGAGGTCACGTCATGTTAGTGTTAGCGCAGCCTGATTGGTCTCGAGCAAAATCGCATGTTCACAAGACTAATTGTGTCCTATGATAAGATGTTCTGAAGCATGTGTTATTTCACACCTAAAATTCATCATGTTCCACTAACTTTGGCCTGATACGTGGTTCACGTACTAGACAACGACACAAATAGCCTTAGTCACCAAAATAACATGCCCCATCATCTTCCAATCCTCCCACATTTTCGAAACATCCTTTGTGTCATTGGTGGTGACGTAGCAGAAAATTACCAGAGTAAACTGTCTGCAAATCTTCCTAAAGGGCGAGGTGGGGTGTGTACACAAAAGGGTTAAGTCTATACACCTACTCCGCTACCTAACCCAAACACACAATCACATGACCAAATGTTTGTTAACCTTGCATCACCCATTAAAATGCTACAAATACTGAAAATTCGATGTTTTGAATTTCTGCTTTTTAAGATTGGTCTGTATCTGAGATCAAAAGTCTCAGCAGCAACCAGCACAAAGAGTCGCTGTTCATTTACAGAACTATATTGCATCATGTTTTAGTGATTTTAAGGCAAGACGCTGTCATCGTATAGCTGACCGTTTGCGTCACATAACGAAACTTCTGTAAGCCTCAGACTATTCTCAACCCTGACTTGAAAGCTTTGATGTTGCCAGACTTCAAATCTCTGTCTGTGCAGTTTAATTCAATCAGAATATCACAGATGTATAGGGCAGTCCACCCCGTATGTACGCAACACTACATATGTGAATACAATTTTGACATTTTCTTTCTAAAAAGACTGTTTTTGATCAAAAGTTTTTGCAGCAACATTTTAAAGGGTCAAATGACCTACATTTTTTTTTTCCCAAGTTTTTTTTTTATGTGTGTTCATCTTGCAACATGCTGCCTGTCACATTCATTTGAGTCATATCTAGCCATGCTTATCTCAGCATGTGTGATGAGCACATGACAGAGATATTCTTAGATCACAGTTTGATTTCTAGGGGCATACAAGGACAGACAAAAAAAAAAGGACAATAGATAACAAATCAGCCTCTGAGTTAACCAAAATCTTTAAGTTTTTATATAAATTTAAGCTAGCGAATAATAATAATACAATTTTGTATAAGGAGCTTTCAATCAAAGTGCTGAACATGGATCAAAATAAAAAAAAACAAATGAAGAATAAAAAACATTCAAAAATAATCTAAAAGAATTTAAAACACACTAAACAGACGATTCTCTCCTATTTTGATATCATGATTTTGGAAACCACTACTTGACATTTGCTTGCACCATATGTTTTGCTCCTGCAGTTTGCACATAGCTGATTGGATATATTTTTGGAGCTCTGTTAGTAATTTCTTGTCACCCTTATAGCAGTGTGTTTTGGGCCTGTGCATGTGCAAAAAAAACCCAAAAACCTGAAAATATCTCTTTCCTCCCTGTGCACCCATGCATTCTCCCATCTGTGTCCCTTTCTCTTTCCTGCTTTCTGTATCCCTGTGACTCTGCCCAGAGAGCTGACGGCTGCTCACTCAGCAAGAGGCTGAAAGGTGAAAAACTATTCGTCTATCGTAATGTTTCAGTGTTGTGCTCCGACCTCTTGTACGCTTGTTTTCTGTGTCTGGCATCGTTCACCCGGCCTCTCTCCAGGTTCCTGGGGTCCTCCGATCCTCCGGTCCTCTGCCTTCCCGACATACTGGTGCTGCCATAGAGCTCCTGTCTTTTAGTTGTCATATGCTCACATGACAATACCATGTTGCTGTGACATATGTCCTCCACAGGACCAGGGGAGTCACGTGAAACCAAAGCATGAGTGCACATGGCTTTTCTGCATATGTAGTTGAGTATGTTAAAGTTGTGTGAAACATCTCAAAGAAAAACAATGACACACAAAATCCTTTTGTTTTAATTTTGTGGCTCACCATGTTTTAAAAACTTGAATGTTAGAACTGGTTAACAGTGAAAAGATCCAAGCAGGCTGCAGACACCGTGAAAAAAAGCCACTGAGACTTAAGCTAGTCTAAGCAGGGGGCAGGGATGTGAGTATGTGCGTTTGAATGGGCTCAAATAAAACAACCATATCCGCGACCATGGCAACTGGTGAACTTCAGCTAATTCATACACTCAAACAGCGGGTCTCTAACAACAAACATCCTCCCTATAAATATGCAAACCAGGCCTATCTGCTCTTGTGGGTGGGCAGTGGAGAGAAATGGTGACAGACCACCCACCAATGGACGTGATTCTCTTCTGCTAACAATTCAATGGATGAATATTGGAGAAAGAAAGCCCTTGCTCGATGAAACAAGAAGCAGATCTGAAGCCCCAGCCCTGGTTTAGTCTGATATCCCACTGAGAATACTTGTCAGGATGTCTGGATATACAAACCCCTGGTGTGTCACTCCTTGTTACCTTTGTGACTTGTTTAGTGTGCTTCCGTGCATTCAGTTGCAGAGATACTCCACCCAAATACTGTCTTTCAACAATCACCGCCTGTAGACTTTGAAAGGAAATATTTCAAACCACTTTAGAGTTCAAAGATACATTTACCTGCTGCATCACAACAATTTCTTAGAAATGAATACTGAACACAAACCAAGATGTAAAATCAGTTTCAGGTCTTGAGATGAGTCAAATGTCATACTGCTGCTTCTAATCATTTAGCTAACGTAAGTAGGTGAATTGCCTGCATGTTTGACACCAGCTGTTAGCTTAATATTTTCCTCATAAGTTTCAAACTACCAGTTAAAAAAAAAAAAAACCAACCAATTCATCTGGAGAGCAAAGCTTAACACTGTGTACTATACACAAACCAAAATGTAAAAAAAAAAAACATCAGTTAGAGGTTTTGTGGGGTGTTGCTATTTCAAGTTTTTAAGCTAACATAGGCTGACTAGCTGCTCTTTAACAATCAGCTTGTGTTTGCTTGCAATGAGCTTTCTAAGGTTTTAAACCACATTTCAAGTTTATTTTCAGTTCCATACATGTACCAACATGTCTAAATATATCTAACAATAACACTGTATACATGAAGTATACATGTATACATGATGTTCTGGCAGGCCGTCAACCAACGATCTTGAGGAGCCTAAGGGAGCTCAAGAGCTCTCAGGAAAGTAGGTGGTTAGTGACTGAGATTTACAGATAGATACATGCAGTAATATGATGTACTGTATATGCACAGAGAGAGAGAGAGAGAGAGAGAGAGAGAGAGAGAGAGAGAGAGAGGAGCTCAAGGTGCCAGTTCCCCCGGTAGTCTAAGCCTATAGCAGCATAACTAAGAGCTGGTCTACACCAGCACTAACTATAAGATTTATCAAAAAGGAAAGTTTTAAGTCTATTCTTAAAAATACAGACTGTGTCTGCCTCCCGGACCCCGGCAGGAAGGCGGTTACAGAGGAGAGGAGCCCGATAACTGAAGGCTTTACCCCCCATAGTAGACTTAGAGACTGTAGGTACCACCAGCAGGCCTGCACTCCGGGACCGCAACGCTCTCGAGGGACAGTACGGCACTAGTAGCTCCTTAAGATAAGATGGTGCCTGGCCATTTAGAGCTTTGTAAGTGAGAAGAAGGATCTTGAATTCTATTCTAGACTGTATAGGGAGCCAGTGCAGAGAAGCACTGGCTAAAAGACATATCTTGATCAAATAGAACTCCTAGATTCCTAACAGTGGTGGTAGATGCCAGGCTGATGTCATTAAGGACAGTCAAATCACTAGAAAAAGTCTCTCTGAGGTTCTTAGGGCCTAGCACAATAACTTCAGTCTTGTCTGAGTTAAGTAGCAAAACATTTCTGGTCATCCAGGCCCTAACATCCTTAAGGCACGTTTCTAGCTGACATAACTGACTGGTGCCATCAGGCTTCATTGATACATAAAGCTGAGTATCATCTGCATAACAATGAAACTGTATGGAGTGTTTCCTCATAATATTTCCCAGAGGAAGCATATATAATGTAAAGAGAATTGGTCCAAGCACTGAACCTTGTGGGACTCTATGGCAAACTTTAGTGTGCATAGAGGACTCATCATTAACAAGTACAAACTGAGATCGGTCTGATAAGTAGGATTCAAACCAACTTAAAGCAGTCCCTGTAATTCCAAGCAAATGCTCCAGTCTGTACAACAGGATCCGATGGTCAATGGTGTCAAAAGCAGCACTAAGATCTAACAGGACGAGCACAGAGAGAAGTCCCCTGTCTGAAGCTAGAAGTAGATCTCAGTGCTATGGTGGACTCTAAATCCTGACTGAAACTCCTCAAATAAACTGTTTTCATGGAGAAAGTCACACAGCTGATTAGCTACCACCTTCTCCAGGATCTTCGAGATAAAAGGAAGGTTGGATATAGGCCTATAGTTAGCTAGAGTTCCTGAATCTAGAGTAGGCTTTTTAAGTAGAGGTTTGATTACCGCTACTTTAAATGCCTGTGGTACATAACCTGCCAGTAAAGACGAATTGATCATAACTAATATAAAGTTGCTAACTAAGGGAAAGACTTCCTTAAACAGCTTGGTTGGGATTGGGTCCAAAAGACTGGTTGACGGTTTTGACGCAGAAAAAATGGAATATAGCTCTGAAAGGTTGATTGGAGAAAAACAGTCGAGACTACCTGCATTGCTTGGATGCCTAGCTTAAGCTTTTCATCAGCCACATCACAAGTGGTTAAAAGGCGTGGCAAGGACAAATGTCAGAGACAACACGCCAATGTAATTGCAACCATCTAACAGGCTCATACATACACTTTGACATGTGTTTTTTTTTGTGACTGACTGCATGTGAGCCTTTGTTTATACTCTTTGTTTGCTTGCACGCATACTTGCATAGTGACTGTGCTATATGTGGATTTGTGTGTTTGGGTGTCTGGGTTTGTCTGTGTGCATTATTTTGCCCGTCTGGCATTTCAGGCCCACAGCTGCAAGGTACAGGGTTTGGCTCATATCCGGTGCTGAGCTGGCAGTGGAGGGAGGGGTGTTAAAGGGTCCTGACTGTGAAGAGTCATCACAGCTATTTTCCTGCTGTACTCTTCCACTGCTTCACTTTCCTCTCATGCAATTTCAGTGGTGTTTTCTTCCCCTGGTTTTAGGGAGGGCAATTCTCTCAGAAATAAGACATCTTTCTTTTCTACACGCACACACTAACACTTTGAGGCACCTGACAGGTGGTGTCCCAATGGGTCGTGGCAGGTAATTACCCCCAGGTGCTGTGTGTGCATTATGTATATAAAACCCAGCACAAGCAATTAGGGGCAGGTCTGGAGGGGCATTGAGGGCTAATCCAGACATGCCAGTGTTGGTGTTACCTTCAGGACCACCGCAGCTTTTTCCTCAGTTTTGGCACTGGCTGGTTAATTCTTGTTACACATCAGCTATTGTCCATAGCAGCAGGAGGGAAGCACATTCTGCAGTTGAGCAATGTTTTCATCACAAAACAATAGGCAGAACCACAGATATGCCCGGCTGTTTTTAAGTGCTTTGAGGGAAGAAAGGCAATGAGGCCTCCAGGGTGCTTTAATGAAGGAATCAAAAGGACAACAAGACAGAAAATATGCATGTTAAGAAAGACTAAAAAAAAAAAAAACATGCCAACACAATGTTATTTTTCTGCATGCAAAGAGGTGTGATGATGTGGACAGAGGACAGTGATGATGTTAACTAGATTGGTTTTCATTTAAACCCAGGAGCACGTTTCATAAGAGTTGACCCCAACCCTGAGTCTTTACGCAATCCCCTTATTCATCACTTTACGGTGAGGAAAGTGGAACAAACTGCGGGAGTTTCAGAGCAGGAGGGGAGTTTTAAAAAGTTCTAGCTCAGTATGGCTCTGTGATTGCTGCTGGCCAGAGAGAGAGAATAGCCCACAAACGCACAGCTGTTTCTAATCGGTAACTCAGCACCGATGGCTGACCTACATTCTGGTGCTTGCACGTCTTTGAACCCGTGGCCCTGCTAGACTCAGCAATGGGGGAAGGTAGAGTGAATGAGGGAGAAAAACAAGAGGGAGGAGAGGCTAGAGTCAAGAGGGGCTGAAGAAACAACAGGAGGAAAAAGACAATAAGAAAGAAAGAAAAACAGAACTATTTTTTTCCCCTGTTTGCAGTTTTAGATCTGACGCAAGTTGCAATATGTGCATGCATGTTAAATGACACAGTTTGCTATAGAGCCAGAGGTCTGCAACTGCCTGCAAATGTTTTCACAGCCCAAAGTGCAGCTGTGCACACCTAAAAAAGAGGGGAAAAAGGACTCATAAAAACTTCCTGACTGTCAATGTTCTGGTCCTCTGCTTGGACTGGTTACGCTTGGAAAAATATCCTCATTTTTCAAAATTGCTTTCTTTGTCAACACCCTGCTGTCCGTCAAACTTTCATAAAGTTCTGCTGTCTTCATCTGAATGACTGCCCCCTTTCATTAAGGCTTGAGTGCATCTAGCTAGCATTCCTTGCATGCAGAGGAGGGGTACAGCAGAGTGCCAGGGTCCCCTGGTAATGACTCATGGCAAAGATCCCTATCCACTCCCACTTGCAAACAGGACGCTTCCCTGGGTCATGCAGAGAGAGCGAGAGAGTGGGGGTGGGTGTATTGTATGGGAGAAAGAAAATAGAGCAAAAGAAGGAGGTGAAAAAATGCTGCAAAAACAAAAAGAAAATGCTAGCTTTAACATTTGCACACACTCTCTGTGTAGAGAGGAAGGAACTGGAAGTGGGTCACTGTGTCTCAGGACTGCAGAAAAAAAGAGAAAGAAAATGGAAAGCATCATAGATGGGAGAGAAGGGAAAATTCAGAGAGTCCACGGTGGAAGTCTCAGAATTGAAATGTGTAGCAAACTGCACGAAAAAGAGAAAAGGAAAACCTAATGACCTCGAATTGGTTCTACTATCAGTATTAGAGAACCTTGAACAAATCAATTTTGCAAACTTGTAAATTGAGTCAACGAAGCAGGTGTGACACTGTAAAGTTCAAGCCACAAAAGTAATTTGCAACACAGCACAGAGGGGCATGTTTTCATATCAGTCAGTCATGCATCACATTAACTGTTCTCACAAGAATATTCTCACACCGTATAACAGGTTGTGTATCCAAAATGCATGTTGTTCTTTTAGTGCATATGTTTGTGGCTTGATTCCTATTTAGATCCCTTTTTTTTTTTTTTTTTTTAAAGGTGCTGTCATTGAACTCAAATAAGACACTGTGGGTAATCAGACACATGGCAGACAGAACCAGCTTTTCTGCTTGTGTGAAGTTTCCTTTGCCCCTCTGCTGACATGCCTCTGCAGCAGTCTGTGGTGCAACTATGCTTTGGTCAACTTATTGTTCTTACTTTCCAATGCATCTCTGTTCCTCTTCGGGCTCTGGTGGTCCTCTGGGTTCCTCTTGTTTTTGCGCCTGGCTGAGGCAAAAACAAACTTTGTCAGCAGCACTGAAGAAGGCATTCAAGGTCATCTTTGCAGGGACTAGAAACAAAAATAGAGTGAAAGCAGGAACAGAGATTATATTGATGTCTTAAACTTTTTCCAATTCCTTTATTTAGCTGTGTTTTTTTCAGTTGCCATTCCTTTGATTATATTTTCTTCCAGCACTTATCAGGGTAAAAACACGGTTTTGTCACTACTACTTGGGATTTTATATAAGTGCATCAGATCTCACCTTGTTTCAGCATATAGTCTATAGGACTAGTCTCCCATTTATTACACAGCAGAGTCACATACAATCATTGCTCTCTTATCATGCATGTGCAAGCGTTGCCTCCAAACTTTTTTAAGCAGATCTGATTTTTCTGTTAATGGTACAAAAGAAAATTGACAACTGCTTACCCAAGGAAGCACAGGGCTCAATATTAAATCCCCTTTAACCTGCAGGTACACAAAACTGTCAAAAGTGAAGTCTTCAGATTAAAATATTCCTCGTTGGGTTTGTTTTCTTCGGTTGTTATGCTTTGATGTGAAGCTCAGAAGGATTACAATCGGTAACTTGATGCAAGCCTTCTCATATGATGTTTTGGTTGTTTCACTCAACAGCAAGATAATCACATTTGATAGAATGCCCCTTGTGTGTATGTCAGTGTGTGTGCATGTACATGAGTATGTGTGTGCGTGTGTGTCAAGGTCTCTACTTCCCTCATTAAGTTAACTACGGATGACTTGCCAGGACTTGTCATGAACCTCTGTTTGGCCTGTGGTTCCAGACAGTGTGTATGTGTGTGTATGTGTGTGTGTGCGTGCCTGTGCTTATGTATTTGTGTGTGTGCAGGGAGTGGGCGTGGCCTGTCAGTTTAATCCGCTGTCAAACAGAGGAACTGGAGAGCAGGGGTGCAAAACAGCCTGTCGGTCATGTGTGCTGTCTCTGAGTAAGAACCAGTGTTTGTCTCCCTGTTAAGACATTCAGAGCGTTACATTATGTTAGCTTCATCGTCTTTCATCTGGAAACAAAACTTTCATTGACAACAAAAAAAAAAAACACCAATGCAAAATTGTTTGAACAGGACACGTTTTGTTTGTGTCTGTGAGAGTTTTGAGCTGAAGCCTGTGCCCAAAAAGCCCAAAAAACATTCTTTTTTTTAAATTGCCAGCTCATCATTTAGCAGAGTCAGGGTATGCTCTCTTCTCTCTGAAGGATAGTGACTCACATTGATACAGCTGTGGCGCTTTTATGGAACCACATACCACACACTGATCGGGCACACATAAGCATAAATACGGTTCCCACAGAATACCTCATGATGTCTTATCACATGGTATAAGGATGCATCGTAAATTGGAGAAGCAGAACGGTGGTATAAGCAGGGAGGCCTTTTCGTGTCTGTGTATTGACTTTTAGAGTGTTGTATTGTATTTCTCTGTGTTTGCATGTGGTTTGTGTCGGCACTGTTCCACAAAAAGTCAAATGTTTGCAGCCGGATTAGTCCTGTGATCCTTAGACAAACATGGGAGAAATATTTTTACGTTTCCGTGTAGTTGTGTTTGACAGCTGTATTCAATTAGCACAGGGACAGCTGATTTACAATGCTGATGATAACACTCCGTCATCAGACTTCAAACAAAGAGGCCAAAGACACTGATCCGGTGACTGGGCTCTGACAGCTGCTGGAGGATCTTCTTGGGGGCACATGAAGGCCTTGTGTTGCATGTCTGGTGTCACCGGCAGGTATTTTGATTGATGGGACATGTAATGACAAGGTGTCTAAATGCTGGTTTCAGAGACAGTTGAAAAGCTTGAACGCACCGGAGCAACTTGTTTTCCATTGTCGAAGTTTACAGATTCAGACAACTTTATTGATCCCAGAAGGGCAATTCAGTTTCACAGCCTACCGAGTCGCTAGAAGTGGATTATTTCAAACACAATACATTTGTTCTAATTTTAACCCTTGAATAAAAGATATCTGTGACTGTGTTCCATTTGCAGACAGAAACTGCCCTGAGTGGGAGGCACTGTATACTGAAGCAAGATTACATCACATTATCCATTATTTTACTTCATAAAATTCACATTATATAAAGTAATAAACATCTTACATTATACATATACAGTATAGTATAACGTCTGCCATTTGGCTCAGGACTGTAAGGGTGTGGTCATATCAAAGTTGTTTGACAGTGACATCTCCATGGCAACACAAGCAACAAAACCTAAGCAAAACAACCCCTCGTCTGAATCTTCCTGTTTGCTATATTGTGCACTCAGTAACGCAACCTTTCCCACATTCAAATATCTTAAAACTACCACACCTTTGTTGTTTATCTATGTTGTTTGTGTACATAAATAACCCTAAATGTTTACATCAAACACAGAGAGATCTGTAATTTCATCAAGGACACAGTGTGTCCCGTCTTTCTGCAGGGGAAACACCAGATGAACCAGATGAACAACAGATCGGAAAGTTAAAAGGAAGTCAGCGAGTTAGCCTTGGCATTAGAGTAAAAAGACATTTTTGATGAATATCTTTGAGGAAGATACATCGGCTTTGAAGAAGACAACAAGTCCCATGATCACTACCTCACATGCTGTTAAACTATATTTTGTCATTGCTTTAAATGACTGACCACTAGTAACAGAATGTACTGTGCCTCATAAAGGTTAAACAAATGTATTTAACTTTAATAATATATATAGTCAGAAAACATTTTGACAACGCAGTGCCCTGAAAAGATTTCAAATAGAAGTCAGGTGTCTGACTCTCTAAAAATAAAACAAAAATAAAAGTCCCTGTGTGATCTTTAATGAATACTCATAGAGACGAGAGGTGTTGATTACCTCACAATCCACTAAACTAGAGAAGGGAAAAAATAAATACACGTTTTACTTCATACACCTTAAATTAATGTTGACTTATAAGGGGATGGGGGGGGGGGGGGGACTGGCTTTGAATATATGTTTTTACCTCTATTGTTAGATCTGATTATGCTTTGAAATATGAAACATCAGCTATAGATTTCATCACTTCTAAAAAGTAGAGGATAAAATACATGAAGATAAAAACATTTTATGATTTGCAAAACACTGAAACCCCATAATTAATTGAAATTAAACATTGAAACTGAGAAATGTAATTGTAAAAAAAATAAATGATATGCCCATTACGATCTTAATGCTGACAGTATGTTTAAAAAAAGTTTGGACAGCAGCAAAGAATGAGGTAAAATGCTTAAAAAACACACCAGGTGCAACATCTCCCAGTTAACAAGTTAACTGACAACAGATCATTACATTATTGGGCATAAAAAGCATCCCTGGCTAAGTCTTTCTAAAGTAAAGATTTAAGAAAGACTTTAAAAGCCAGCATCACTGAGAGTATGGGGTTGCATTAGTGCACATGGCCTGGATAACCTGCATGTTTGTGAAGGTCCATTAATGCTAAACGATATATATACAGGTGTTTGAGCAACATGTGTGGCCAGATAGATAACATGTTTTTCAATCCAATTCAATGTCAATCCACATTCTGGACGTATAACCTTCAGCATGGCTTCGTAGTAAAAGAGGCCATCTGATATTTCGGCCTTCCTGAAGTACCCCCTTGTTCCCCATTGCAACGGTTTGGAGCATTATGAAGTGTAAAATGAAGACCCAGGAAGCCCTAAACTGTAGAGAAGCTGCAACACTACATTAAGCAAGAAGGGTAAAACATTTCACTTTCCAAATTTTCCGAAACGCTTACAAAGTGTTGTTAAAAGAAAAAAAGTGATGCAACATAGTGGTAAAAATGACCTGTCCTGGGGCGCTGATGGCCTAGTGGTTGGGTTGCACCCCCATGTACGGAGGCTGTAGTCCTCCAAGAGGTCAGCCCCTGGTTCAGGCCTGACTTGTGACTCCTATCCCCCATGTCATTCCCCACTCTCTCTCTCCCAGTTTCTGACTCTATCCACTGTCTTCATCAAATAAAGGCAAAAAAGCAAATCAACATAAAAAGAATTGCAGGTAACATTAATGTTTCTGACATTACAGAGAGAAAGACACACAAGTAGAGCTGTTGTTTCAAATGCAGATTAGCAAAACGCTTAGTTTCCCTCACAGCAATGACGCAAAGTATATCGACTTTTTCTCTCCCCTTCAGGGACCCATCATGCTCTGTGCTGTCATTTACAGTGGCATTTTTAAATGTCACATGTCCACGAGGCACAGGATGTGACTTGACAATGTGGTAAGTGCAGGCCGATGCATGTTGTTTTTGCAGCACTAGATCTCTTTGCATTTTTACAGCATTAACAAATGAGTAAGATTTGGTGCTTTATTCCTTGCGCTTTCAGTTTGGGCATTCATCTACAGAATAAGGGAAGTTTCAAGCATCACAAGTTGTGCTTTTACTCATTGTCTTTCCAGAGTGGCATCATTGAGAAGATTTTTGGAAAATCACTTGATAGACAGGTCTCAAAAAGGAAACTGGAACTGGAGTTTGTTGCCACAGGAAACATTCCTTTGTGTCGTATAGGGGTTTAATTTTGACAACTGTGTCAAAGTCTGTCGCATGAACTCTTGAGATTGGGCCCGGGCTGAATCTAATCCCTCACAGAACAACATGTGTTTAATCCCTCATGCTGTCATACATTTGTCCATTGTTAGTGTGCTTTATGAAGTGACTGTCAACTTCAGATACGACAGTGGACGTTTACAAGCACTTATTTGTGGTCATCGAGCAAGTGAGACATAGTCAGAAGATGGAATGAAAAGTTTAAAAACAAATATTGTAATAGAGTAATTATTCAAATATTTGTATTAGATTCATCTGTATTTTCCTTTCACAGAGTACAACAAAATCCTGTTTAGCAGCAGCTGAACCAGAGGTAAAGCAGGGAAATACATGTAATGTAGTATAAGGAAGTGGTAATAGGATAAACAGTGAGGGGTAGATAGAATAGGCAAAGTTATACCAATAAAGCTGAGGATCCAAAATGAAAGAACCTGTGTAATAGTGGTTGTAAATACGTCTCTTGAACATCGCCTGTGCCTGCTGTTTTAGAAAGGTTCACTGTCAACTAAACCTTTGGTCAAGGTCTCCGCTTAAGTGTCACTTTCAACTGTTGAATTAAATACTTTGTTTGATTTTACACCAATTGTCTGAGAAAGTTAAACTCCTCAATTCTGAATTAAAGCTATAGAGGCTTGGAACAGGCATATGTGCGTGACTGTGGATGTGAAGCTGCTCCCATTCTGCATCATAAAAAAAAAAAAAAAAAGGTTGATGACTGAGAGAGGTGAGATTAGAGAGCGAGGCAGAGACGTGCTGCAAGGCCATATCTCACATACCGAATGCCTGTTAGCAATTTGAGGAACCAACAAATTCCATGGGCTACGGTAAAGACATAAAGTAATTAGCATGAGTAATCGCTGCATAAATCACATGTCAACCCTGACATTGTAAAGCAAAACAAAACGAAGATTAAGTTTCATTTTAAGTATTCTGTCAGGTGATTCTGCAGAAGTAGTGGTAATATCTTGTGTAATGCAAGAAGTTTTTCTTGGTTTTTAATTTTCTTCTGCATTTGAGTTGTTCATAAACGTATGTGGCATAAATGTCTCATGTACCTTCAGCTGATTTAAATAAAACAAAAAAACAAGAAGAAAACTAAATAATTCTGCCGCATATTTAATTTCACTGACACTCCAACGGAACGTTAAACTTCAGTATCGGTTTGTCTTTGTGTGTGTGTAAATAAGGGCGTGCACACACAGGCTATATGTGCTAAGACAGAGGAAGTGTGTTTTTTTCACATTGTGTCATTATATGACTAAGCAACCAAGATGACCGAAACATGGAATGAAAAATTACAGCAAATCAGAAAACACTCTTCTTCTTTTTAACGGACGCATGCGAATTTTTGCATAATTTCAACAATATACTGTATGAGTCAACACTCATGTTTCTGATGAACAAACTAAGTGATAATAGTGCGGAAATCAGAAATTCAATTAGACGCACTGAAAAGCCAAGATGTTGTCTAATTGTATCTACCTGTCAGTTTTGTTTTATGTTTGCATTTAACTATCTTTTTATTTTATTTTATTTTTTTATTATTGACTCCTTCATTGTTTGTTTCTAGTGTAGGGCGACCAACACTGAATAAGATACATATAAAAAAAATATGTCCAAAATAAAAAAAAGCAGCTCCAAAGTTGAACTGTTACTTTAAGACTCATGGTTTCCTCTCCTAAGTCTTCACTGAGACTATTTTCTCTGCTACAGGTCTTACAGCCTCAGAGCATGAGAGCAGAAAATATCTCACAGGGAAAAAAACCTGTTGTCTGCTGCCCTCTAGTGACAAAATGACACAAAACGCCAGAGATTTTTTGCTAGGATCATCTAAACACAGAAGTCTATAATAAACATGACAGCTGATAATATCCTCAAGGCACTTCCTCTTCACGCTAGTTGAAAGAGGTACAACACCTAGGCTATACGTGGGAATAATTTACTTGGTTTGCTTTTGTATGAAATTATTGCAGTCCATTTGCAGTAGGCTATATACACTGTTCAGCACTGCACATGTTTATTTGTAAATATTGTTTATATATTAAATTCCCTGTGCTTACATACATTATTTTTCTCATTCTTTCTGAGCTTTGACACTCAATGCTATTCACTTCTATTTCTATTTTAATTATATATTTCCTACATCTAGCCATATATTAGGCCTAGCCTATATCTTCTTTTATTTTTATTTTACATTAATGTCATCAGCTTGTTGACTTTTCTTTAATTGTATTGCCTTTTAACCTTAACCTTATCTTTCTTTTAATTTGTCTTTTTTATGGCATTTTTTTTTACTAGTTTTGGAGGCCTTCTCTGTTTGGTTTAACTGCTGATGTGTTTATTTTGATATTTTCCTGAGTTCCTGCCTTTGATTTGTCAGTCAAAGCACTCAAACATGAACATCTGGTTTCAAAGTTGCTATACAAATAAAGTTATTATTATCTTATTTGTATTTCGGCCTATCTTTGATTCTAAAGTTACTTATTTCGTAAAGTCTTACAGGAAGTATTATTTATTGTGCGTTTCGATTTCAAACTGTTTAGGCTGCTCATTTTAAAATGTTAAGGCAACTTCTTGAAGCTGTTTCCAGAGTACCTATGTTGAATCACACGGGACACATTTTGCAAGCTTGAGTCAATCATCGTAGCTGCATTAACCTATAGGTGACCAGCCTTTAGTCAAACAGCATTGTTCTGTTTCACTTCAGTGACCTCCTACAGGCAGGTGTTGCGGTTTACGCTCAGTTGTAGTAGCCCTATCCGACATGCTGCAGGCCTGTGTAATAATAACGCTACACTACCAGTGAAGCCAAGGCGAGGCAGCCCATGTGCGGCTGTTGCTGGGAGCCTCGGCCAATCAAAGCCGCAGCGCTCCCATACAAGTACTTTGTGGGCTGGGGAAGCATGACATCATGCACAGCTCCGACCCTCTCTGCGAAATCAGAGTGTAACATCTTATCTCTCTTAACTGCAACAAACAAAACAGTCGACGACAGAGCTGTCTGCACTGTGACAATCTGCGGTCCCATCTATAAAAAAAATAATAAAAAAAACACTGAGAATCACTGACCCGAGTTCCCCCTGTGTGTGTGTGTGTGTGTGTGTGTGCGCGTCTCTGTGTGTGAATGCAACGGAGTCTGGGAGGGGCATCTGTCCGTCCGGGCAATGGCGGATGAGGAGGCCACCGTATCTGTGGAGTGGGACAGCGGTGATGGGTGCTTAGCAGATTAGCGTCTCACCTCTGCATTCGTCGTTTCTCTGTTTAGCTTGGTATTCACCTGTCGCCATGGATCCAGAGAAAACGCTGACATTCTGCCTCGGGCTGAAGGCTGAGGAGGTAATACACTAGCTGCATGCTTTTTTCCTTTGATACAAACACTGCTTCCAACAGCTGGGCTTCACTTATTCTGCGGAGCAACATGCTTCCCTCGGCCTGTGTTGTTGTTGTTGTTGTTGTTGACAAAACATTGGCCGCAACTTGCTCTGTACTCATGTGTCATTTCATTCTTCCATCTCGTCTCCCATGCATCTTTTGAAATATTTCTGGAGACATTAGGTTCACTTTGACAGCACTGCAGCAAATGTTTTGTGACCTGATAAGTCCATCATGTGTGCTTTCTCTTTGGTTTCAAGTCAGTGAACAAGGCTGTGACTTTGTAGTCATGCAAAACATCTGATAAGTTCAAGAGGTGCAGACCTTTAATGCATGACAAAAAGGTCAATATTTTACAGTTGTTTTACAATTGACTGTAGATGACATAATTTACATTTAGAGAGCTTGGTGAAGTTTTTTTTTTATTGGTACTTAGAAAGGTAAATTTGTTTTGCAGGCTGGAGATACTGATAGCTTTGAGATTCTCTGAGAATACCAAAAAATAATTGTGGTGGTATATCATTGATTTCAGTCATAGTATGTGACTTGTTGATTTGTTTTATGAAAGAGAAATTAGATTTTATGTTAATTCATGTTTAACTAAAGTAGCTAGAAAAAGTCTGTGTGTCTGCGCTAAGGATTTGACTGTAATTTATGCTGGTGTGATTACAAGAGCTTTTGCTGCCAGACACTTAAAGCATAATAAATCTAATGTACAGCAGCGTGTCCAACAGAGGAACAGCACACTGCTGAATCAGGACACGACCAGCTCAATACTGAATATTATGTTTCCTTGTTTCCAGTCTGCTGATGTCTGGAAGTAGGGCTTGTACCACTGTATTTATGTGAGGACCAGACAACCACATTGGATTGAATCTAAAAGATTATAAACAAATCAAGGAGACATCTTTAACATCAATTTCTTACATTTGATTCATTTTCAAATAACGAGCTGATACATTTGTCATCCAGGTTCCAGTGTCTTTATTATTCTTGTCTATTTTGGAAAGCTTTAATTTGACAACATTCTTAAAACAAGGGCCTAACCAATATTGTTTTTTTTTTTGGGTTGCAGATGTCGATTATAGGGAGAGAAAAATCAGATACCGATATATTAGCCGATATTTTTTTTAGACGTTACTTCTATCTGTAGAGACAGATAAAGACATACACATTTATTGTGATTATCCCTCAAATGTAGTTATCAAACATTTGTGGAAAAGATATGTTATGAAGACAAGATGGTCACTCTACTGGAAAGTAACTGTGCATGTGCGTGCAGCATGCATCACCGCTTGAAAGTGATAACGCTTGCTGTAATCCATATGACACACTTTGCTGGTGACAGCCAGAAACAGAGCTGCTAGTGTAGTACAAATGAAATGTTATTCGATTGGTGAATACATCTCGTAAGATCAGCACATATCTGCGTTAACTGATACATATAGTCACTTGATATGCCAATATCGGCTGATACTATCGGCGGGCCGATTAATCGGTCGGGCTCCACTTAAAACTCATGTTTAACTTTAACGGTGTTGTTGTGGTGCTTTAAAGAATCTTGAATGTAGTTTTCCATCCAGTAATTCTTTTTGAGGGCTTTCAGGTTACAGAGAACAACACGCATAGGTGAATGTTCTTACGGGTTTAATGTCATATAATTCGGAGGTGGTGGTGTGTGGCACTGCTATTGAGAATTGTGAGTCCCCAGGGTGGAAAATCGCTTGTGGTTAGTCAGTGGTTCCTTTGGGGAAGTCTGGATGATCACTTGAGAGTCATATGTGCATACTCAGTGCCGTGTGGTGGGCTTACCACAGGAACTCGACTCTCCTCTTTCTCCAACTGACTCTTGACTTTCATGACAATATAGAAACTAAGAAACCACCTGAGGTTATATGTGACTGTTGGTATGTGCAGCATGATTGATGATGGTGATTTCATATTGTAAAACATCGAGTCAACACATATTAGAAACAAAAATACGGTTTGCAGGGTATTGTATTTTTCTATAATAAATCGTAGTAGAGTATATTGCATCTTGAGTCTTCAGGAAACCAGTTGAAATTCTATAAGGGTGTCTCTGACAAACCCAGACAGTCTCAGAACTCAGAGCATGAATACACTCTCTCACGAGAGAGAGAGAGAGAGAGAGAGAGAGAGAGAGTGTTGGGACCGCAACATTTCTAAATCTGCCTGCTCAGACAGATATTAACTTTTTCTTTGATAAGATAGTTTCTGTTTTGAATTCTTTGTATGTTGGTTCAATATGTTATCAAGCAAAAGCTTTTGCCTCCGAAACTTGACTGTATTTCACAGAGGATGGTAAAAATGGTGTTTAGTATTTGCTGGTACATGTTGTATCAGCACTCAGCCGTAATAGCCCTGCTGGTCATGTCCAGTCAAAAAAAAAAAAAAACGATTCCAAAAAAAGAAAGGCAAAAAGAAGTAAACAAGATCCGCACACCAACTAGAGGAAGAGCAGGGCTGCTCAAAACATCACTTGTCGAAAATATGCTTTAACGCAGACCTTGTTTGCTTCTTTTAACACTTAGTGATGCAACATTTTTAGCAGGAAATGTTTCTGTGTGTCCTCGGTTGGATGTTTCTCTTCCACCGCTCTTGCTCAATAATTGCTCATTTGAACGATATTCTCATAAGTGTTTCTAACTATTAGCCACAGTTGGTATATGTTTGCAGCCTCAGGAGAGCGAATGGAGTTAGCTGTTTTGTTAACTTTTTTTGCTAATGTTGTACTACCTAAATAGACACATGTTGTAATCCTGAGCCTGTTATGCGTGCACTTATGTGAGTACACACACACATACAGTCTGGGGCCAACATTGTTCACCATGCTGACTACATAATCAGAAGCCAGTTGTTAACAAAAGAGGCCTCATTTACATGGCTGCAAGGCCTGTGAGCCCCTAGTGTGTCCACATTGTTTTTGACAGTGGGCCCACATCCAGCAGCTGACACACACACACACACACACACACACACACACACACACACACAGGCTTTTTTCCCCCCCCCCACTCACAGTGGGCCTGCATGACACTTACAGAGGCGTGAGTGACACACACCATTTTTAAATCTGCAGTGTAATACAATAGCATTTTAGTTGGGTAAATGCACATATTGCAGATAATATTCAGACACAAATCACCACATGATCATTCACTAATATGCTAGCTCTCATGCGTTTCATATGTATGTGGCTGCTTCGGCGTTACAGTGCTTTGTCTTTTAAAGAAAGTAAATCCATTTTAATGACTGATTCATTCAATGTTTTGAAAAGCAAAATTTGAATTCTTGGGTTTTCAAATATTTTAATTAGTTTTACATAATTGGAATTGAATATATATATATATATATATATATATATATATATATATATATATATATATATATTTTTTTTTTTTTTTTGAACTGGTGATAATCTGGACATCTCCCTTGATACTTTTGGAAACATACATGTTGTGCATTATTCTGCATTTTACGAAATAAACAGCAACTCACTCAACCAGAAAACAAATCAACTCTAAAAATACTGAATATAATTTATTGTTTTTAGTAATCACAGTTTTAGAAGTCTACTTTCTTTCTTGCATGTGTACGTCTCAAAGGAGTGGGCAGAGAAAATAAGAGAAAGAAAAGAAGGTTTCAGGAATGTGTCTGGGAATTGGTGCCTTCTGCCTGCTATCACGGCCCACAGGGGAGACACAGGTTTTGTTAAAACACCATTGACCTTCCCATCTCCTTGATGAGCCAGGAGTGTGCTGCAACCAGAGTCTTCAGACTGGAAAAAAAAAAAGAGCCTCTATGGGTCTTTTCTTGACATGCTAGATTACTGGAATGATATAGAAGTGGAACTTGTTTTTGTGAAGCATGCAGCTTTATGAGGTATAATATTGGAAGACATTTTTTTTTCTTCTTTCTGATGTCTTCATCTCAATCATTGTAACTCTCTGTCTTTCACTAGATGACCATGTCCTTGCAGGGGCTGGATGGGACTGAGGCTGCCACGGTAGGTAGCTCGACCTTCAAACACAACCAAAGATTTCATAACACTGGATAATACAAAGCTTTGTCCCCATGTGTAGAAGAGCCTCCAAGCGTAACCACACTGGTTGCTATGGCAATCCATAATTACTTTTCTAGCAGATCTCCGTCTCGTGTGTGGGTAACTATGTACATAACAGATTTAGAAACCTCTTCTTGTTGAATCATTATTGTGCTTTGTGACTGCCTGTGCTCATCATTTAGACTCTTCACTCCAAGTCCCGATATTTGACAACTTTCTATCATGTTTTGAACATTTGATATGTAATGTCTTTGTTTAGTTCCTCACTTCACCAGTCATCCTTGCACTGACACGCTAATTATTAAGAAGCAGCTGTAACATTCACAGAAGTACTTTCATTTCTTCTTTTAGGTGGCTGTTTCTCAGAAGGAGGCTGACGTGCGCACGGTTAATAAGGTGCGAGATTTCTTTGAAATGTAATTCAACCTGTTACTCCCAGCGCGCACACCGTCACAGCCTTTGATGTGTGCTAATCTTTGTCTGATGTTTACTCTGAAATGTTGTCCCTTGAAGTGAGGAATCCATGGAGAATATTTTCCAAAGGCGGTTTAGTTTTGATTTTACAGTCTCAGGCTCGTGTCACCTGTTGATATGTGCCGCTGGTGGCTTAGTCATCAGACGCTCCAATTAAATCACTGTACACAGCCAAACAGCTGACGGACAAAGTTTGTGACTAGTTGTTGAACGAGGTAGCTCCTTTAACAGCTGAGGGGACAGACACTTATCTGAGGACTTGGTTGACACTACCACAATGTTAAAATACAGTAGGAGTGAAACTCAGACTTACATTTGTATCAATACTTGAGTTCATTCTGGCAGCTGTTTTAGATTTTGTCTACGTGAGAGAAAAATGATAAATAGAGCCACCTTCAAGAAGGTCTGCTCGATTATAGAAAAAATCCTAATCACTAGATACTGAGATCATGGTTATTAAACACGATTACCCATTGATTTTAAAACTCTGAACAAAAACAAGCAATACATGAAAAGAACTGAGTAAACGATATAAATATACAAAAATAATATTTATAAATACAAGAAAATAAAGTTACTGTGGTCGCCATAATGGTAACTGACATTGAAACTTCATTTATTGCCCAGCCCTTCCTTCAACTCATTTTGTACCCTTTTATAGTTTTGTCTAATTTAATTAATTCAACAACTCAATTAAAAGTTATTACATTCTCGTGATTACTTTTTCCTTTCAAATGTTTTCCTCTTTAAACTAATTTAATCAGCATAACACATACATCAGACAGTGGTGTCAAGGCAACAGGATGAATTAGCTGTTTTTCTCAACTCATTAATGCATGAAAAGCAGAAAGCAATAAAATACAACGTTCAATGTTGCTGTAAAATGACTAAGATCACGTTCACAGGTAACATATTACTGCGCTATCAGTAGTTTGTAACAGCATACGGATGACAGTACTGATGTTCTTTGAGTGAAGGGCGTTCACTTGTAGTGGAGTATTTTCACAGTGTGGTTAAAGAACCTTTACTACCGCTTGCTGACATTTGAGCACAGACGAGCAACAACCTATCGAACAGCTTATTAAAACATCTCTTCACCTTATAAGGTTCTAATGTTATGATTCCATACAGACATAACTCCCTTCATTTTAAGTTTGGTAACGCTCTTAAAGCTTGTTAAGATTGTTTTTACATCAGCTCGTGCCCTGCTCGTCGCTCTATTTCTGCCACACCCCTCTCCTCTCTCCTGCTTGTATTGCAACAGATAGATTAGACACACAGTGAGGGAAAAATACCATGGATTTTGTATGTCTGACAGCCCGTCACTAACATTTATTCCAGTTTTTCCTCGTCATCGAAATCTAGACGTAGATGTCGTCACAGTTTTTTTTTAATCACAGATCTATTTTTAGCTCGTTTGTGTCTCGTCTTTGTCATGAAAAAACAGTTGTTTGCTAAAGACGCCGAATGGTAACTTGATAACAGTTTGGTCCTGTTTTTGTTTTGTTTATGGTTTATGTTTTGGGCCGTTTCGCCTTTTATTAGACTGGACAGCTGAAGAGAGTCAGGAAACGTTGGGAGGAGAGAGTGGGGGATGACATGCAGCAAAGGGCCGAGGTCAGATTTGAACCCACGGCCGCTGTGATGAGAAATTATTATAGCTGCCGTACATGGGGCAAGCAACATCACCGCTAGGCCATCCGGCGCCCCTAACAGTTTGATCTTGGCTCAAGTTTAATGTTGAAAAGTTTCCTTACCCATCCCGGCATACTATTTTTACTCACAAGGGCTTTGACAAGCTTTTAATTTTCTTTTACAAATTAATGTTTATTTGACACACCACTATTACCACCTTATTATAAGCATGTTTTAGACAACTGTGTCTTATACCTGTTTTATTTTATCGCTTAACTTTCTGAAAAACGTTTATAACTTATTTATTATTAGCTTATTAATGTATTAGCTGCAAAAACATGTTACAACTTTGCTCTGAATAAAAACAAATAGTTTAGAAATCAAACTATGACATACAGAGTAGCCTCGGTAGCTGGGAAGCTACTCTACAAAGAATCTTGGGAAAAAAACATAAAAGTGGATTTTTAAATCAAGTGTCTTTTTGACTTACACATTTTTAGGTGTCAATGCTGAAGTCTCACGCTCATAATATAAACACTTATGACCAATAGTCATTCGACCAATATCAATGTTCCTGTGCAGTGGTGATATGTAATGTTGTGTTTTGTCCACTAGGTGGTGAAGCATAACGGTTCTGGTGGTCGGCCAATTGTGAGTCCCAAATACTGTCCTGGGATCAACGACAATCCAGGTTACCTATGTGAGACAGGACACTGCTGCGGAGAGACAGGCTGCTGTACCTACTATTATGAACTCTGGTGTGAGTCACCCGACTGATTTCTTCTCCCTCAAATGGTTATAAAAGTATTTTGTGTTTCCTTGTGATTGGTAATCTGATGCTTTGACTATAGATATATCCCAGCTGAGTACGCAGACAGTTTGGTGTATTTGCACGAAAATCCGATTGGAAAATTCAGAGAGGGATGTCATCTAAATGATTTCAGGTCTCTAATGTCTACAGACAATTCAAAGGTTGAAAGAGTTTCTCAGTCTTCTTCCAAAAGTATCTCACTTCAGGTCAGATTTTAATCTTAGATTTATGGAACAGTCCCTTGCATTGTGAGTAATAATAATTTAGACTGTAGTTATTGTATTTGCTGAATTTGTTTCCCAAGCTCAACTCATATTCCATGATTAAGAAAAATAAACACTAGGGGGCAGCAAACAACTAATTAAGGCAGCATGCAACATGGCTATGTAGTTCAATCTGATGGTTACGTGTTTAAAAAAAATCTTTCTGAAGACATCTTTAACTGTATTTTTTGTTGGTTATATTATAGGATCATTTACCTCGGAAGAATTCATGAATCTATTATTGAAATGTATCTGCCACACCTTCATCTGTTGTCTACTTTAGTTTAAACCACGTTGTTAATGGGTTGTCTTTGAACATAGTGACAGAAAAACTTTTCAAATGTACGTTCCTGTTGGTATAGTGAATGAATATAAAGCTAGGCTATAATTCACAAACCTTCGTGTAGGCTTTGGAAAAAAAATACAGAAGTAATATGTCCCACAAGAGATTTGTATCTTATGACCAAAAGTATCCCAAACTGTCATTGTCTTTGTTTTAAAGCAGGCGTTTCCTCTTTATAAACCCATCTGATAACACTGCAAAGTATTATTATTGTATGTTTTGCTGATAAAGAACCTGAAAGGTCATTGTGGGTAAATGTCCTTGTCTTCTGCAGGGTTCTGGCTGCTGTGGACCGTTCTGATCCTCTTCAGCTGTTTCTGTGCGTACCGACACCGCCGGGCCAAGCTGAGGATCCAGCAGCAGCAGAGGCAGAGGGAGATCAACCTGATTGCCTATAACGGGGCCTGCAGCTACCCTTCCTCAATGCTGGACCTCAGTATGTCTATACATGTCTGTATATATGTTCTCATGAATGCAGGTCCTGAATAAGGCTAAGGTTTTTTAATCACTGGTCTTCTGAATTACACAAATTTAAATGCCTGTGTTAATTGTTTTATTTGAATCTATCTTCATGTAATCTATTTACAGTAAAAAAAAAAATACTAAAAGCAAAACCCCATACATATGTATCATGACTGCCTTGCCTCATTAGGACATTATGACGCCATGCTGAATATGCTGTGTTGTTTGCTTATGGTTGTTGGGTAAAATTGCACACAGGCTGAACATCTGAATGCAAGATAACATAGCATTTCAAGATGAACCAAATGTAACGTTTATGTAATCCAACAACATTAGTTTTATACTATGCTAGGCTACACTGGGTATAGTTGTGTGTGTTTTCTTGAATTGATGCTAAATAAACTACAGTCCTTGTGTTCATTTCAACTATTTGTTCAATTTCTTTTGTTGCAGGTTTTCTGGCTTCCTTCAAGTTGCCCTCCTATGAGGAGGTGGCAGCTCAGCCCACCACCCCTCCTCCGTCTTACAGCTCTGTCTTTGCCCTGCAGGGAGGTGCCATGGGGGGTCCTAACTCCTCTTACCTCCATCACCACCACCGTCAGCCTTGTCCTCCGTACCTTGGCCCTGGAGCTGGACCTGGACCTAGTGGCCTGACATCCTCCCAGAGCTCTGACAACTACACCAGTTGCTCCTGCGAGTCGTGCTCCCTCACCTCCCCATCCAGCACATCCTTCTCAGTCCAGGTGACGGATGAAACATATGACAGCAGCCACATATCCACCCCCAGTGAAGCAGGGGGCGACTGTGCTGTCATGCCTAGAGTTGGAGCCAATTTCACATCAACCCCTTCCCCGCCACCTCCATCACAAGTCCCATCTGATGTGATACCTGCAGTCACTCCAGATGTCGTACCTGTACCAAGACGGTCCTCTAATGGAAGCAACGGAGCCTCACTTTCAGCTCCACCGCTCTCTCTTTCATTACACTCTCATCCTCCTCATCACTCTCACCTCCAGCTGTCTCCCCTCATCTTGTTATCTTCCCTCCCTCCAAGTCAAGTCCATTCTTTCATCCTCTCGGACCCACTTGGAGCCGTGGCCGTTCAGAAATTTAAAGGAGAAGAGCCCCCTTCTTTTGGTCCCGCCCCCAGGCCTACTGTCTATCCACCTAAACAGGCTCGCCTGTCCTCCAATGTTCCTGCTTTCACGCGTTCTAACTGCAAAGAGGGGCAAAAGCAAGAAAGAGAGGAGGAGGAAGACGAAGACGAAGACGAGGAGGAGGATCATTTCCGCCATCGCCGGCTAACAGGTGACTCCGGCATTGAGGTCTGTCGCTGCCATGTGAAGAGAGAGGCGGAAGAGGAGATGCATCAGGGGCTTTCTGGTAAAGGATGGAAAGAGGCTGCGAAAGAAGTGGAGAGGGCAGACGTGCTGCATGACAGCGTGGACTGTTCCCTCCGAGCTGTTCAGTCGCCACTACTGGACGATTGTGCCGATCAGTGCAGCCGGGTCTCCTCAACCTCCGGTGTAACCAAGACAACGGGCGAGGCCTTTGCCACCGTGGAGACATCGTACGCCGTCAGCAAGTGAGATGTAGAAGTGGAAAAAAAGTGAGATGTTGACGCTTGATGGCTTCCTTATCGGTCAAGACGAGTAGGTGAAAAGTTGAATCACTGAAGAAAAGTCTTGCAGGTCTCGTTGTGACGGTCACAAACAGAGGGACAGGAAGATTGATGCACTCTCTTGTTTCAGTTTATTCTATCTCGGATCAAGAAAGAGAAGAGAAGAGAGAAGCTGACCTATGAGAGTTCATTTATTGTAGTTTAGGAGAAGGCATATCTTTAGAAAAAATGCCAATCCCTCCTTCTCTGCCTCCATTTTTCCACATCGTAAACAAATCAATTTTCAGCTCTGTTTTAAAAGGCCAACATACTGTACCTCTGGCACTCTACACATACCTCTACTTTCATCTCTTTCCCCTGCATGATGCAACATTGCAGAGAGAGGAGCCAGGACCCATCAATGGAGTCACAAAATAAATCAGAGGTGTCCAAATTAGCACTTGTTTTGGCACCGAAAAGACCTAATCAGTCTTAGAAACGAAGATCAATCACAAGTGGAACTGGTCACACAACAGTGGTCTCTTAAAATCTTTTATTTGAAGAGGTCATACAGCAAGAAGATTGGGAACAATTGCCTCATATTTCACATTTCTCCAATAATCCTAGGCAGTTTAATCAGCGACTATAAGAATGAACAAGACTGTTTATTATTTATTGACTTCCTGTAGTCTTTAAAAAAAAATCTTTCTCGTATATTCTGGGAGTATATGAAGTTGATTTCATGAACATTTGATTTTCAAAAGAGCAGCTCTGACATTGGTGTCTGGATCACATAATGTGCCCTTGATTTACTTTCTAACTTTTGAAAAGGTCAATGATTGAACATGTGGTTCAATGACACAAGACTGACCGGGGACTTTCCTTTTGTGTGGTGGGGTGTTTTTTTTTTTTTTTTTTTTTTTTGCTTTCACCAGCTTTATCACTCTGTTAATCAGATGGAAATGAAGAAGGCAACTATTACAGCTGATTAAAGAAGTGCGTGTTTTATACATTGTGTCTTATGTTGCTCCCTAAAGAAGGGTGCATACGTTGATTTGAAAGAGTGTTGGTGGCAAAGCTTTACAATGGTTTGTTGTTTCAGACTGTTACATGATTATACTGTTTAATTGACTGACTGTTTGACTTTGGATTTAACGTGTTTTTAACATGTTCCTGGTCGTCCGTTGCCATTTTTTGTAAGGCAATGTAAATCTGATTCCTCCATTGGACAGACTGTTGAGTTTGTTTTCTTAACAGGCAGAAACGTTAAGCCTAATCTCATCTAGATAATGAATGTAAAAGGTTATGCATCGCAGCAAACACATATATATATATATATATACTTCAATGTTTACGGAGAACTGTTATAGCATGTTGCTTTAAGAAAAGAAAAGAAAAAACTCTGGAAAAGTGTTGTAGACTGCAGCAGGGCTTTACAATCTGCCATGTGTGGGATTTGAGCAGACACTTTCAAGTGAAGTGCCCATTGTAATATGTGAGTCCAGTGATTCTCGTGAAACATCATAGTGAAGATGTACCATGTAGGGGTTTGAGTCACAGTTAGAATAATGCCTCTTTTATTATTATCACTGTGGCTATACATTTTTTTTCACTTTAGAGACTCACGTTTTTTAAAATGTGTCCTGATTGGTCCGTTATTGTACGTCAAACGGTTTTGTCCATTGTTGTGTAGTTGTTCAGTGTCTGTCATTAGAGAGTAGCCTCTGTCTGTCAGTAGGGGGGGGGGGGGGGGGTTGATACCCTTGATTGATGTTCTGTACATCCTTTGATTAGATCAAGGTAGTCGATCTCGGGTTTTAGGATTAGACAGTACATGTCTGCTACTCCCACTGCTGAGTACAAAATGTGCTGAAGCTTAAAGCAACATTAAGGAAGAGAGAATGTCTCAGATCCCATTTTGTACACGTTTGTCTTGCTGTAGTTATTAATATACGTCCAGTGTCTCTGCAGAGGGCCACGTTTGGGATGTCCTCTGCTCTGTGTAAAACTAGCTTCATCGTCAAGTGCATGAAAGGGAAAGCTTTTAACTCGTGTGTGGTTCTGTGGGCAGAAAACCTGACCTCAGTTTAGCTCAGTACCACCTTTATTTGTCAGGAAAAAGAAATAGGCCTGTTTGAACGTACTTTTAATAGGGTGTGTGAGCAGGTTTGTGTTGCAGTTTTGTCAGGAAGGTTATCTTGGAAACTCTTTTCAAAGCTATGTTGCTGTGATTCACGGGTGTGTCTCAGAGGTGACATAGACTGTGCATCCTCTGAAAAATAATAGAAAAGCCTTTTGGCTAGTTTAAAAAAAAAATGGTTTTAGGATGAAGAGCTGTTTTCTTATTAGTTTGAGCTTACACGATATGATCCAAGTATATGGTGCCTAGATGAATTTAGATTTTTTTTTTTGGTAATGTATTCTATAGTTCACTGCTGCTATGTGAAAGAGAGAGCGTGTGTGTTATCTGTAAATTGTGTATATTTGTACATCAAATGGTCAAACATTTTCTAGCAGTGCTTAGCAGTGTCTTTATGAAACATACACAGCACATAGTTCATGTGATCTTTGCAAAACTAGTATTTAGCAATAGTATTCACACTTTTTCCTTACTCTGGTTGATGCTGGTTGGTAGGAAATTAGCTGTTGTGAAGAAGACAAAAAAGAAGACATTTACCTCTTTATATCTGATCCGTGGGCTGTGCTGGGCAGAGGCCCGTGATTGTACATAAAACTGCATTTTAAAAGCCTTTGGTTCAAGGTTTTCCAAGTGCACACTTTGATTATGTGGTTCCATTTATAGCCCCAGTCTGTGCCTCCTTATTTATTACTATTACATTAAAAACTGTAATTCTATAAAAATAGATACCCTGACAATCCCCAATCCTCTGATTTCTCAAAAAAACTTTTGTCCATTTTAATTAATTTAAAAAAAATAGCACTGTTGCACGATATCAAATATTTTAAAGCTATTTCCAATGTTGTGACTGTTTCCTGCAACAACCATAGACGACGGCAAGATTTAGAAAACATAATTATTTAGTTTGATTCCTGATTTCATAAAATACATGTTTTTCCCCCCAGATATACGTATGCGTTTCTGTGGGTCTCACCTCTTAAAGTTAAAATTGTCCTTCTTTATGACAATTTGAACTTGTGTTTGAAAATTTGGATGCACCTGTTAACTCTTGTCTCCAAATGATTTTTTGTGTCTCTTTAAAGTGGGACTTTTAGCTCTATTCCCTTTACATATAAATCTAAACTTTCTTTTCTTGTGCTTAATTGAAAAATTGAAACGATTGTGCTTAGAAACTTTACTCCAAACTAAGGAGGTCATGAAACGCCTTTCCCGCCCCCTGCTGAAAACCTAATGTAAGTTTATCTTGGTGGATAAAAGTAGATTTTTTTTTTAAACATTGTCAGATGTTTTTTTGTCTTACAAGAACTAATGTTGAGCTCCTGAGCTGGACTGTTATGGTAATACGGCACAAACGGAGGCTATTTTGATTCCCACTCTGATGTAACATCGGAACCAACTGATCTGAGTTGAGTGTATTCATAACTAGTTTGACTTTATTTTGCCTTGTCAGCAGCTTGTATGTATACGGACAAATTGCCCAACCCCTCCCTCATTGCCACAGAAGGCCAATGCCTGTTACAAGACTGTTACCTCGCAGAGTTTTGACTGTAAAAAGGACTGTTTACTTCTGCTTATCAAGAAAGTATTTACTCTATATTTGTACTGACTTTATTTTGTAATGCCAAGTATTGAAGGATTGAAAACCAACACAGAGCCCACACTAGGAACGGCTAAACTCGTTTGCCAGGAATATGAAATCCTGTTGATTCAGGATTACTGAAGACTGCTTGTCTCCCGAGAAACAAAGTGTTCTCCTTTTCCTCCTGCAGCTATGAGACGGCAGGATTTATACAAGTATCTATATGTCATTCTTAGTGGAATAGTTCAGATTAATATTACTACACAGTGCGGTGTTCTTTTAGGGTATCCGTGTGCATTTCTACCTGCAGCTCTTACTGTGTCGTATGCATGTGTGAGAGGGTTGCTGTCAGCTGTGTTGTTGTGATGTCCAATCATTGTTGCTTATTATCAGGCCAAAGTTGATCGTAGTTGTTAACATGATATTTGTCGATATGAATATTCAAACATTTTTATGTCATCATGAATATCAAGTTGATTTGTATCTAGGTGTACTGAAGAAAAATCTGATGTTAAATCCAAAAATGAGATGCTCTCACACTTTTGAATATTTTGTTTTGGTTGCTCATATCCTGGTGCTTTTTTTTTTTTTTTTTTTTCTAGATAAGTGAATTTGTATTTTTAGGTTGCATTCAATTTTTTTAGGCTCATTTGTATTGAAATATGTTGGACACAAACATGTGTGCTACTTTATTTGACAGAAACTGTGGATTTTGTGTCAAAATAAAGTATAAAAAAATGACACTAAATACTTGTATGCGTTTTTAAACACATCACACACTCACACTTTGTTTTGTAGTCTCCTGCAAAAGTGATGAAAAATGTTGTGCAGCAATTTAGGCAGAGATGAGCCAAACACCCACACATGAGTAGCTGTCCCTGTGACTCAGGATGAATCACCAGGCACTCTGAAAGCTTCGACTTTTGTTAAAACTGTGATCATGTTACTGACAGCAGATATGACGAACACAACGGACAGCAGACCTTGTTTGTACTTTTTTTTTTAAAAAGGGACACATTTGAAAAGACTCAAGTGCTACGTTTTTAGTCTTACATTTTATGTCTTGCAGAGGATCCCTGTGGGGAATAGTTAGCCCTGAATTTGTCTTCTTTTTAATGTCCTTGAGCCCAAAATTGAGAGAAACAAGGCAGTATATATAAGCTGCTCTAATTTTGCAGATTGTGGAAGAAAGACAAGTTTAACCATCCTTCCATCCAAGCATGTTGTGTTAGTCTGTCAACCACATGGTGATAAGGCAATACAATAGGAACTATTAGCTAATGGGGATACAAATACAATGCAAAATACAAATCAACCCATAACATAGTGTTGAAAACTGTCCTAACATTATATTGTATTTTTTTCCAAGCAGCGTGTTTTCAGCTCCATCTGGTGGTGTGACTTTGGATGGCATAAATAGAAAAAATAGAGCCGTTTGCACTGTAAAGGTTTGGTTTCTCAACCAGTGGGCTATACCAAGGCCTCCCTTAATATAGCAAATAACCATGCAGACAGACAGTATGGAGCTGACAGGAAAGGAGACAAAAAGATTGGGAATGAGATCCAACAACCAAAAAGCTCCTTAAGAACATCTCAAATCTAATGAAACAAAACATAAGTATTGCATCATAAAAAAAAAAAATACATAGTTGTACTGAAAGAGAGCAGAATCAAACAGAGTAGACAGGACTGGTGCTATGCAGCAGTCACGTGTTCTCCTCTAAAATATAATAATGTTTGGGGTCTTAACAGAACTTTAAATAGGCTAGACAATTGGCATTCTTTATTTACAAATCCAAAATACAACATTTAGATCGGAACTAAAATAAAATAAAATAAATGCATGTCCAATCTCATCATCAAATACCATCAAAATGTATCATAAATGGGATTAAAGTTACAATTAATAATGTGTTAAGTTAAATAAACACTGAGCCGAATATTCATGAATTCAAAACCCTGACCTGACATTTAATACATTCAAAAAAAAATATTTCCCAAGGAACTGAGGCTGTCTTGTACATCCCCCTAAAAAATAGTTTACAGCAAATTCTATCCAAATACCAATTCTGTACATTTAAGCCGAGCACTTTGTTTTCTGCGCTGTGATTGGTCGGCTCGCACCAGTACCCACCCCCCTCTCCCGACCAATCTCCGTCCGCGTTTCCCCCACGTGACAGCGCTTGTGCTCGATCTCGCAAAGTTAAAAACAGTTTGTTTAGCTTGCAAGGCTGTTTGTCTGCAATGCTCTCCGACTAGTAAAGCTGCTTTTCTCTTCCTACCCTTTCACATCTCCTCCAGTGTAACTCTCACCGGCCGTGAAACGCTGAGAGTTGTTTACATCATTTTTGCATTTCACTGCAAACCTCGCGGAAGCCTTTTTTTCTGCTCTCTTTGTATCTGGAGATTTTTTTTACATTTTTTTTGCATTTGTATCAGTAGATAGCTGACACCGTGCATCACGAACAAAGGCTCAGGGCTTTGTGTTCTTCTACCGAGTGTCAAACTCCAAATATCTTATCCTGCAAACGGTGTTTTAGTTGCAGTGTTCAGAGAGAGGGGGGGGGTGTTTTGTTTGCAGCTGGAGCTTGCTCGACAGGAGGAGGAGAGCGCACACACACACTCTCTCTCACACACACACACACCGTGAGGTTTTTTTTTTTTTTAATCGAGCATTTGGTGTGCGCCATGGCGACCGAAGTGGGTTCGTGGTCCACCGCTCCTCAAGCCGACGGTGAGTTATTCAATTCATCAAATACAACAAAAATACATCCGTGCAAATGAGCTACACATGGAGGCCTGTTGGCGTGCTCTCCCGGATCCATTGTCCCCCTGCATGGGATGGGCTGCAGTGAGCACTAGCCACGCTCCACCATGTGCTCCATTAAAACCTTATACACACACACACACACTCACACACACACACACACACTGAGCTCTGGTAGGCTACTATAATCCCTGCACGTATGAGTGTAGCTACGCAAGTAATACGCTGCAAAAAAAAAACCCCAATCAAGATCAATTACAGTTCTTATATTTTCTACAGGATTTTGCTATGGTGTTGTTTGTTTTTTCCACTTGCGCTTACGTTTAACCCTTTCGCGTTTCTGATTGGAGGAGGACACAATGCTCACTTCCGCTTTGACAGGTCGGTTGTTTTTTTACATGCATTGCAAACAATTTTGCGAGCGCATTTTCCAACACAAAAGACACGTATTTTCTCGTCATTGCTTGGGGTAAACGCATGTGTTGTCAATATTAAATCGTGCATCGTGACTTAGCTGAGCTCTTTTGGTTCCTTTTTTTTATTTTATTTTTTAGTATGTTATGATTTTGGGTCCTCAGTCACTTCCTTTAGATGTCAACACGTTTTCCTTTCTCGGCCTACTTGACTGTGTCACTGTTATCTATATGTATTTTTTGCGGTTATTTGACAAGGATGCATTGCCGAGGATTGCACACGGGGTTCGGCTCAGTCACGTACAGTGTGCAGTGATTTTGATTTTGAGCTTATGGCACACTGAGTTCCGTGCTTTCCTCTCACAGCCAGGCGATGACGTCGACATGTATAGCCCCGATATAGCAGCCAATGGGAGCGCCTTACATAATCTTGCACACTGCCCGTGTATTTAAAGGTTACATAAGTAGCATGAATGTATTGTTTGCACTGACACCAGTTGTAGATCTCACTTGTTTGTGTGTGTTAACATGTTACAAGCAAAAGGTGCATCTGATGGGTACGATACTGCTGCCGTGGTGTTTCAGAGCACAGATGGGCTTTTCTGCATGAACTCTGCACGCCCCTTATTTCTCAAGAAAGGTCAGCCACGCTTGGTTGACCAGCACTCTGTTGTTGAGGTGGACACACACTCAATGCAACAGACTGTCAAAGACTCCTTTGTTTGTTTTTTTGGGTGGTGGTGGTGGTGGAGGGGGGCAACTCCTCCATATGATGCAGGTCAGTCTGGGCACTGAACTCTCACACACAGCAGTACGGGAAATATGTAAAGCTGGCTTGTTGTGTTGCGCACACCAAGTCTTACCAAAGATCCTCGAAGTGAAAAGTTATTCTCGCTTTAAAGTACTTCCTGTTTATTGGCTAAGTACCCTTCTATAACCCAGAATCTAGCAGCTATGTAACCATCACTCACCTCGTAAAAAATAAAAAAAAAAGTAGATTTAAATTAAGGAATATGTGTTAAAAGGAAGTTAACCATTGTTTTAGCGTGAGCGTTCTGCGTCATGTTAAGTGGAGTCCCACAGTATTAACCTCCTTACATGCAAGCTTGTTTTTCTGCTACTTTCATGCCGCTTCCTTTTTAATCCGCAGACATTTCTTTCAAAAGCGGTGCACATCATGATTCACAGTCTGCTGAATATGCCACACAGGGAGCCATTTGGGCTTCAGTGGATACTTTAATAATATGCGACTGTAGGAATTGAAGATTGAACTGACTATCTTGTGGTTGGAAGACACTGAGCCACTGTCACACTCTACGTCCGTAGTCCCTCCATACAGTAGATTGTGCAAAGAGTGCACAGGCTGTTTATTTAGACTCTCTTTCTCCATTAGAAGTATTGTCCTTAAATATAAGAACCCAAAGAAGATACATTTTAAAGACTTTTATTTCATAAATGATGCACTTTAGGAATTGGCTCTTAAAAAAAATTAAACATGATTCCTTATGTGACGCCAAACTGAGTTAACATGAAAACATGTTTAACCTTGATCGACCTGAGGTGTGTGTCTGTTTCTGGATTGACACAGGGCAGGTCTGTGATGGCATGAATGTCCTAAGTGCAGATTTATAGCCCCATCTAACTTTCCTCCTTTGATAAATACACAGAAGAAAATCCCCAGTGCCTGAAATGTCGAGCCAGATCTGTTTGTGGCCGTCTGAGTACACATTATGTTATGCTGCTGCTCCTTCTTTTGTTAACCCCCTCCCTGCATACATTCATGAACCATGTTTGCATACACCATTCTTTTGTGTTAAAACAAACACAAAACAAAAATACGGTCGTTTAATACATTGGACATGATTGACTAATTATCAGAAAAAACTTTACCAGACTCTTCACTGTTTATCTGAGTCGCTTTTATCTCTTGTGTCGTCTTTTATCTGTGTTGTTGCTCTGCAGCCGTCGCAGAAAGCCCAGTCAGCAGAAGTATGTTCATCTCTTTCTGCATTCAGAAAACAAGACTCCAAACACACTTTCAGATGTGGCAACCTTTGTGCTTAATTTGTGGAGTGTGTGTGTGTGTGTGTGTGTGTGTGGCCTGCTTCAGTTTGATCGTAGGTTTATGCTGTGTGTCTGAAATGTGTTTTTAAGTCAAAGTCTGCCTCCTTTCATTAACTGTAATGACAGTTAAACCTCCAGGACATCCACACCCTCCTCTCTTTTGATAGATTACCACCACACAGCCTCGTGCCGCAGGACTTGTCCCCCCCTCTATCATTGTACAGACACAAGTTTGATGATCGGAGGCATTGCAACTTGTGGGTTCATGAAGATGTTGTTACCTTCGACTACCCCTACGTACCAACTTGCGTTTAATACTGATGTCATCAAAAGTTAATATAGTGTATGATGCTGTCAAATTAGGTTTTATTTATTTTTTTACGCAGTTTTTAAACTGTGGGGACTCTAAACTTTGTTTAATTTCACAAAGTGTTGACTGATAAGTAATGCAAAATGCATAAATACAAATCGGTGTCATCTGCATAACATTTGTTTCTGTTATTTTAAAAGTCCTGTGCTCATTTTTTTCAGACATTTGAAGGTATCTTATAAGACATATAATAAGATAATATATATATATATATATATATATATTGTGTAAAATGATTTTCAACAACGAAAAAAAATCTTGATATAATTATTATTACATCTATTCCTTCTATATTGAAAGAATCCAGTTTTGATCACGTCCCAAATCAAGCATTAGACAATAGGGCCCCCTCATAGTCTCACTTACTTTTTACATTTGCTGTTGTGAAAACTATGGCTGTCCCCTGGGAGTAATATGAGAACTGTGCTCCACTGACCTCCCTCTCATTCATAAACACTGCTACTGTCCAGGCACCTACAACTGAACGCCTCAGCAGGGCTGCTCGGCCTCTCCGACTGTGGAAAGCTCCCACACAACATGTAGGCCAGAGGTCTCTGCGTCCCACTGTATGATTAAAAAAAAAAATCAGTGAAGGAGCTATTTAAAAAAAAAAAAAAAAATCATTGAGACTGTGCTGAGTTTGTTTCTGCAGCAGCTTTATGGGATTGTGACAGTGACACACATTCTGTAGAGTAAACTTTTAAAAGAAATCCTTTTTAGCAGCTGCGTTTCAGCCATACTTGATCTCTGCTTGTTTTGCAACTCTTGACTTGGCAAACGGCAGTAACTTTCTGTCTTTCCATTTTTCTGCTCCTCTCCAATTGGACGGTGTTGTATTTGGCACGTTACCATTGGTTAGTTCCTTATTTACTGCGCTGGCAGGCCCTGTGGCCTACATGAAGGAAGGAGGGGGTGGGGGGGGGGAACAGAAAGAGGAGCAGATGACACATGGTCGGCTGTTTACAGTTTTTGAAGGCTAAGGGTGTGGTGCTGCACTTTATGCAACAGGTTATATCAGGGAGGTGTCCTGCTTTGCTTGAAGGTGCTGCCCTGTCATCTGTTGTTCACTTGCCTGGCCTAAATGAAGTCACAAGTTAAACAGCAAACATTTGCAATTCCTGGGATTCTCTTACACCTTTTTGTGTACCTCTAATTTTACCTGCAGCATAAGTTTTATGTGTGACTTCTACTGCACACAGACTACTGCTGCTGCTAGTTACTTTGGTCGGTGGCTTGGACGTACTCCACTCCCCTCCCTCTTGAGTGTTTTTGTCCACATGTCCTGTAATCTATAGGACCAGAACTCCTCAAATTGCCATTTCAGGCTCATGCATAAGGACTCCAAGTATCCATTACACCCTCAGACATTCTTCCTCCTCCTCCTCCTCCTGCTTTCTCTCTCTCCCTTTCCTGCAGCTCTGTCATGTGACCGTTCCTAGACCAAACCGGGCCATATGTAGTCAGGGCCACTCTAGCTGCTGCTGTGGACAAATCGCGAGAAGACAGAAAAATAAAAAAAAACTGGTGTCAGCATTTCTGCGCCATGTGTTCCTCCCTCCCTCCCTCCCTCCCTCCCTCCGTGTCATGCCTGCAGGAGCGCTCGAGTCCCACTTGTTGTTGTCTCTGGAAGAAGCAAACTAGACAGTGTGTTTTTTTAAATAAACGGTTTTCTATACACTCAGGGAAGTAGTATTAAAAAGTGGATCGATCCACCTTATGGCTGCTGATAGAGCCGGTGAGTGTTACATCAAAGCATGTGGGCATTTGCACTGCTATCTTTTTGTGTTATGCTTTAAAGTGTGCAAAACATGGCCATGACAAATGGAGACGGATGCAGCACATGCAGTCCTGTTGTGACTTTGTGTGTTTCTTTAGGGTGAAGGTGCTCATAGAACTTGTTCAATGCAGCCCAGATGGATGTCTTAAGTTTGCTGTGCAGATACTTCCAAGTCAAACAATATGAGCAAGATATCTATGAATATGCAATTTCTCACACATGGACATGAGCAGTTTGGTTCATCCGAAATCCTTCATGTACATTAACAGTAATATGCAGATTTCTTTCTTTCTTTTTTTTTTTTTTACTGCAGTTTAAAAAAAAATAAAAATAGTTTCACCGGTTGAAGCAAATGATATGCTCTTGAAGTCTAGATAGAAGCATTTTGCTGGGTTTAAGTTGTCATGAGATTTCTTTCTGGGAGATGTCAGTAAGTCACCTTAAAGGGACTTTATTCTGCCACATTTTATGTCGATTGTAAATGTGTTGCTTAAATCATTAATTCCTCATTTTGTTTGTATTGACTGAGAAAGCGGAGTTCTCCTGCTACAAGAGACGTGTCAGGAGTGCCTACATGTACCAGGATGCATTGCCCCTTAGCCGCCACAGTCTTGGCATTGGTCGACTTTATATCTTTGGTCATATACTTAATAAATTAAATTGATAAATTCCTTAATCTTAAGATCTGAGTCATGCAAAAAAAACAACAACAACTCAACAATGTTTCCTTGTCGTAACATCCTCTGTACCCATATTTCAGAATGCCAATCTCCCTTTTGGTTAAATTGCTTGTTTGCTTTAGAGGCATGGATGAGCTGAAACGACCGTTAGTTCTTCACCAACTACATCACTTTACTCTTTCTGGGATCAGAGACACGATAACCTTCAGAACTTTTTCACACCAAATACCTAAAATCTATGAATCCTCTACCCTAATTCTTCAGAGTTATGACTATATACGGAATAGAAGAAACGACACTTGCTTTGTAACAATGAGGGATTGCTCTACAAATAAGAGCCCCAATTAAACTTGGGCCATTCAATGTACTTGACTTTTTAAATGTTTCCAGTTACTTGCACATGTTTTTAAGGATTTTTCACAGTATTCTTCTTCATCTTCTGTTCTGCTTTTTCTGCACACAGGGATGTTTTCTCACGATGAGAACCTGGCAGACGCTAACCGCTCCTACAGTGGCGACGAGGCAGAGGTGAACGGCAACTGGACGCCTCAGGAGAAAGCGCTCCACGAGGCGCGACTCAAAGCAAAAGCAAAGCGCCGCCTGCGCAAGTCATCGTCCCGCAACTCCACCAGCGAGTCGCTCTCCGAGTCAGGAGACGTGGCGGGGGGCGACCCGAACAGTCCGAAGGGCAAAGTCAACACCAACGACCGCAAGTCCAGGACGGGCAAAGGTCGAGGCCTGCCAAAGAAAGGTACATCTGAGATAAAGTGTTGCATGCAGAATTCTGCTGTTTTGTTTTCTAAGAAGCTGCCACAAAGTTTTTTTTTTTTTACAGAAGGGGAGCAGCTACAGATGCTGTTCTCAGAAAAAGGCATTTTCTTTAGTCTGAGAAAGTTTAGCTTCCTAGTGGAGCACTAAAAGAACTGGCTTCCTTCTCTCTTGATGACCAGTAAATACCAATAAACTAACTTACTGGGTTTTGTTAAACAGTACAACACGTTATCAAGTAGGCCAACATTTTGAAAAGGAAATACAAGGTAGCAGTGGAAGCCTTGGTTAGCATTTTCAAGGATGAAAATCTTTGAGAGTTCCTCGTGTCCCCTATTTGTGGCTGCTCTTCATCAGCTGCATCAAATGAGTTTCAAAGTTGAAAGTCTAAACACGCGTCTTGCATGTCGGCCTTCTGTGTGTTTGTCTGCAGGTGGAGCGGGCGGTAAAGGAGTTTGGGGGGCTGCTGGGATGGTTTATGAAGACGAGGAGCCTGACATGCGGGACCCTAACTATGATGAATCTTCTCAGGTGAGTGGACTTTTCTCTCTTTGAATTTAGACCGCTCACAGATCCATTTTTTTTTTTTTTTTTTTTTTTTTTTTTGTGATCATTTTTTTATTATTTACATTTAAACATTGTCACTTACAATAAAGAAAAAACAAGATGTTGTGGTTTCGTCAGCAGCCCACAAATGTACAGGAGATCTATTTTCATATTTTTTCTTGATGGGTCTGGACTGAACGCCCAACAAAAGCCGGACACCTCCTGGTTCTGTTTTTCTTTGAAGGAATGTCTCGCACACTGTGGACACAGGGTGACATGGGAGGAGCATAGTGGTTACAACGAGAGAACATGCAGCATTTGATGTTTCAAATGTTCAATTACAATATCTCAACGATTAAAATATATTTCACCTGAAATGAAAAAAAAATGTTATGTAATAGTGAAACGGTTTTCTGTCAGGCAGTCTGAGAAATGTTTGGACATTTGGACAATCAAAGTTTGGCTGCTACAAACAAGTTTGGACATTCTTAATGAAGAAGTTTATTGATACGAAAATGGGGAATTCACAGTTGTGCGCCAAGGTGATGTCTTTGAACCCATAGTTCCAAACTCAAACTTGTTTGGCATTTGAACCCGAAAGAAAAATACAGAGTTGAACTGTCTAATTAACTGTTTCGTTGGCAGGGAACAACACTTTTCCTTTCTTTCTCATTACATTTCATTTGTAACTTTTTTGTTTTAGGAAACTGTTTTTTTTTTTTTTTTTATTACATAATGCCTTTTATTCAACAGTGAAGAAAGAGGAGTGACAGTGTATGTGGATTAGAGAGAAGGAATGTTTTCCAGCAGAGGCCCATCCGTGTAAAATAACCTGAGTATCAGCAGTCCGGCCGCTCGCTCTTATCCAACCTGTTTTTGAGCACGTCTGAAAAAGCCTGTCCAGCTGAAGGTAGTGTACCACGGTTGTTTTCAGCCGGACCTGTTGTGTGGAGCAGCTTTTTGTTCCAAAGAGGCCCACTGATTAAAGCTGTGGCGTACTGCACGACTCCTTTTATTACTCGTGTCAAACAAACATGCTGATGTTGAAGGGCTGCAGCTAAAAGCAGTGTGTATATAAAAAAAAAACACAGTCTGCCTCTGCTCTCTGAACAAGATGATCACTGTCCATTCTCAGACAACAAGCGCACACGCTCAATGATTAGTTAAATCTCCATTGGTACACATTCAAAGTATCGTTCCTTTGACATTCACTGGACAATGAAACCATTTGGAAATGTTCTATTAAAGTCCACATAATTTGGCCTGAGCTTGTATAAAACACGCCTCCTCACATGATTAGTTTGATCCAGGTGGCTCTGTCCCATCATAATCAACAGTATTTTTTAATCTTTAACTCGCTTATCAAGCAGAGGCTCTGTGCAATGCCAATGTTTTTCTGTCCCCCCCCCCCCCCCATTATGATTGACGCTGACTGAATTGTAGAGTGGGAACGGAGCTTCTGTCAGCCAGAGGCCCGACAATGGCCGAGACGGGCTGCTGGGATTCGGCCTTGAATGTTGTGGAAAGATGTCAGTGTGTTAACAGGGAACTGGGTCAGAGTGGTACAGGAAAACACACGGGGCATGTGCAGACACTGACCTTCAAATCGTGATCCTGATAACGGATTTCGAAATGGCCCAGGTCATCGTGTTCCTAAGTAAAGACGAAATGTTGGCATAACTTCAGAGGCTCTGTATCGAAAACTATAATATGCCTGCCTTACTGCCCCCCCTTTACAAAATGAGTGGCTTGAGTATGATTGCACTCCATAGAAGAGCTAAGAAAAAAAAGTGAAGACATTTTGCAGAGATTTTGAACACTGCTCCATTCTTGTGCCTGTTCTTGGCAGTAAATGATTGTTTTCGTTCTCTTCCATCAGCCCATAAAGTCAACAATCACTTCATACAACATGAGGGGTAAACAGGAAAGTGAATCAGCCTTTTGGACTGGTGGCTACACTCCTCCTTCCCTATGCTCCTATTTGTTTTCCTCTTTGGTTTATCAAAAGACTTCAAGACAACTAATACTTATTTTAATTGCACAAAAGTTGCCCAAGTTTTCCCCTCTATAAAAGCCAAAGTAATCTTCTCTCCATTCTTTTAGAGTTTGTGCAGTTTGAAGATGTAGAACTTGTTAAATCAGTGCGCTTGGAGGATTGACCGTTTGTGAAAACGTCCTATTGTTCTCCAGGTCGAACGAAAAACCTCACCTGAAAGTTAGCTGGACCGGTTCTGACCGACATTCTTGGCGTTCACTGATGTACGCCTTGAAAGGAAAGAGTGAAGAAAAAGTGGCTTTATCGCAGACTGTTGAAACAGAGACCGATAAACAAAACACTTTCAAAAACAGCTCAGTGAAAATGATCTCAAATGATAAGGCCATGTTGCAACTTCATTCTTCTTTTAACTGATGTGTTGTTGTGTTGTTGTTTTTTTTTGTTGCTCAGGGTGACACAGTCTATGCAACAGTTGTTCCTGAGGTAGATGAGAAGGAACTAGGAAAAATGGTCAACCCAATTGTGAAGGAGTACTTTGAACATGGAGACACAAAAGAGGTCCAGGTAAACAAAGTGTTTCTTCTTCACAGACTGCCAATGATTACACTGATGGCTGAGTGAACCCTTTTAATAGAGTGCTTGAATGTGTTTGCCCTTGTGCAGTGTTGTTCACTGATTGAGTCCTAACTAAGTTTGCATATTCTTGCTTGTTCCCTCCCGTCCGGTCAGATGTTGCTGAAGGAGCTGAACCTTGGCCCACATAAGTACGAGTTCTCCTCCCTGGCCGTGTCTCTCTCCCTGGAGGGGAAGGCGAGCCACAGAGAGCTGACCTCCCGCCTGCTCTCTGATCTGACCGGCAAGGTGCTGTCACAAAACGACATGTCCCGAGCCTTCGACAAGATCCTCAAAGAGCTGCCAGACCTCATACTGGACACACCAGAGGCCCCCCAGGTACACATGAAAATGGCCGTCAGAGCAACACGTCTGTTGATGGCAATTTTATGTTCTGTGCATAAGATCGATGCTGTAATAAAATGCTCATGGAATTTCCTGAAAAAAATGCCACTAAGAAATATTTCTGGATATTTGGATTAATGGATTGTGTAGACTTTGCTCTATATTAACGTTTTGTCATATGGCTGCAATTAAAAAAAAACAAGAGATGTAGGGATGAATTGATGGTGAAAGATTTTTCCTTTTCATATTTTCTCAGATGTTGGGCCAGTTTATAGCAAGAGCCATAGCTGACCACATCCTCCCCATGTCTTTCCTGGACTGTTATAAGGGCAAAGTGGTCTGTGAGCACGCCAGGTGAGCTTATATTAGCAAAATAATCAGTGTCTCTATTTCAATTTTTATTCATATTAAACATTTTCACATAAAAGAATCCATTAATTTGGAAGGCTCCAGTGTGGAGTTTAAATCTAGTTATGAAACAGACGGAGATGAATACTGATGCCTCCATATGACTGACAAAGTGCAGTACATGTACAGGACAAAATCAACAATGAGGCATGTGTTATTGCATTGACCACGGGGGGGCGCCAAAATCATCGCAAATGGAGAGTTTCTCACAGGAGCTTTAAATATGTGAGCTGTGATATTCTTTAAGTCTCTTTAGGGTGAATCTATTTGGTTGATTCTGGAGCGCCCTTTTTTTTTTTCCTCCCGTGTCCCGCCTCAAATGGCCCATCTCCTCTGGGATTATTCAGACACATTTAAAGAAAAAAACATTTCCTAAAGTCGTCACACCGACGCAGAATGAATCAAATGCAAAGATGAAGTAAACGATTCAACACCAAAACAATGACTGTATAGCTCAATAAATAGTCTGCATCCCCTTTCCCCCTCCCCCTTAGAGTCGCTTTGGACCGTGCTGTAGTGCTTCTGACCATGAAGAGAGAGATGGTCCGTCTGGATAACGTGTGGGGTGTTGGCGGGGGCCTGAGACCTGTCAAACATCTCGTCAAAGAGGTGAGCTCGGGGGGGGGGCCACACAGGAAGAACACAGCACTGTTTAAAAGCTGACGTCACCTGCTCATTTCCATTTGTCCCAAACGCCCTGGGTCACGCTCTTTTTGTATCGAACAAAACCCTGCATCTTTATAATTTGAGCAGAAGGCAGGAATGCATGCTGGGTGAGAGAGCCACAGGGCCAGCCCTCTGCTATGCTGCTGTGTCAGCAGAATACTTTTCTCCCGTGAGAATGGAGATCTGCAAAAAACTAGGGCACAGCAGGGACAGGCTCGGATACACAACCTCGTCTTTAACTAAAACACACACACAAACACACCTTCCCTGTTCATTACACCTTATGTGCTCATGCTTTATGTTTGTTCAGAAGTATTGCCCCATGATCTGGATTTTCTGGAATTTTTTCATGCTTGTGTGGGTGTGGACTGTGGGTGTATAAAATGTGCATCTTTTTAAATTGTGCGTTATGCAACTTTTCGACGGTTTGGAGAGTTTCTTGTTGCATGTGTAGAAATGAGAGAGTGGTCAGTGAGCGTGTTCTCTGTCATGCAGCTCTGTGTAAGCCTCACAAGCTCTCAGACCTGCAGGCTCTCCTGTCCAGTTTTGATTTCCTGCCTGTCTTGTGTGCGTGACCCCTCTTGACGCACACACTGAGCTGCAGGAGCCGTCTTTTGATCGCTGTGGTTCTCTTTTGTTGTTGTACACTTCTTTAGCAGAGTCTACCTATTCTCCTGTCGCTCCTCCTTCCTGTCCACGTTAAATCTCCTGGTTTGATAATGTGTCATTCTGATTCTCTGCAGCCACATGTTATGTCAGCACTTAGAATATGACCCAGATTTGACTCACAAGTGTTGGTCTAGCTTCGAGGGGTTTACACTTATTGCCTCAATCCTGCTCCTCTCCAGTCTCAGGAGGCATGACTAATTGTTCCATAACTACATGTTTTTTCCTTTTTTAAATTTACAAATGCGTATATACAACTATGCATTGCTTAGAAATGAGACTCATGGATTTAAGCAGAGCCCCTATCTGAAAGATATTCCTCAAGAACTGAGTAAATATACAGTGGCTTGATTGAATGCTTGGATTTAGTTCTGTGAAAACACGTGATTTTAAGTTGTAAAAATACTCTACACGAGTAGGCTCTTTTGGAACACATAAAAGATTTTCCTTGATAAAGCCAGAGGGGTAGAAAATAACATTTTTTTCCAATAGACAGCATTTCGTTCTGCCTGTCCATCATGAAGTCTACGTTCAGGCAAAAATCCTAAAAGATAGTAATTGCATTTTTGGGGATTTGCAGTAGGAACAACTCCCTCCCCCGTGTTGGCTGAAGTCTGAACACAGTAAGACTTTGTGCTTATTTTCTGTCTCTTTGTTTCAGATGAATCTCCTGCTGAAGGAGTACCTGGTGTCAGGTGAAGTGTCTGAGGCAGAGCGCTGTCTGCGAGACCTGGAGGTCCCGCACTTCCACCACGAGCTGGTCTATGAGGTATTTAAAGACACCACAAGAATTTTTCTGACAGTCCAAATGATTTGGATTCATTTTATTACCTCAACAACAACATTTCCCCTCATAGTGAAGAAGAAAACAAACAAATGGTTTCAGGCTGATGTAAACATTTTCCAGCAGAAATGTGAACCAAACCAAAATCAGATACTTCTTTTTTTTTTTTTTTTTTTATAGTATAAATTTCAGCAGAGGTGAGGTTTAATTTCTTTATAATTGTTTTATGCTCACATTTTGAAAATAAAATACAAATAACTTAAAAGCAACAAGTGAAACTCTTTAAAAACTGTATTCCCTCTTTCCTTGTGCCCAGTCCAGTGCACTACAGAGAAAAACTACTGAAAGGAAAATATATTTAGCCAAGAACTGTGAATGTTGGGGTCAACGTTTGCATTGTGTGTATTAACAGCACTCAGTCCAAATCATTGATCCAAAGTGGAGCAGAACATTGAATTAGATAGGACTGAACTTTCCAAATGTAGCTCAGTGATTGCGTACAGGTTGAGGAAGAAAGTTATACATTTAAGTTAGCTTTCTTTTTCATTTTGAAGGGCCTCAGCTGTGTGCATAGTGAACGAGGTGCTGCTTCTGTAGTCTTTTCTACATGTGGAAAATATGTCTTATCAGTTTTTATTTATCTGTCTATAAATACCAATAAAAAAAAAGTTTTTCTTCAAGGATTTAAAGCGCTCCGCCTGTAGCATTCCCTTTGCAAACACTGCCACCCAGTGGAGAAAATAAGCATCTTACACATTTTGTACAACTTCAGCTGATGCTGACCGAACTGTTAGAAGATTGAACCACACTCCTCTTCAATGTACATATTTAATGTTTGATCGTTGTTTTTCAGGCTGTAGTGATGGTGCTGGAGTCGAAGGGAGACACTGCCAGTCACATGATGATGAAGCTGCTGCAATCCTTCTGGAAAACAGGCCTCATCACTGTGGATCAGATGAACAGGGTCAGTGCCTTTTTTTTATTCTCGTCAATGGAACATGGAGCTTTCTCTATGACGTGATCTTAATAAAGTTAGCGGTTTACCTCATAGTAACACAGTCCATGTTGTACTCTTGCAGGGTTTCCAGCGTGTCTATAGCGAGCTCCCTGAGATCAACCTCGACGTGCCGCACGCTCACTCCATCATGGAGGCCTTTGTGGACCTCTGCTACCAGGAGTCTGTCATCACCAAGCAGCTGAGGGATGCCTGTCCCTCCAGGTTAGTTATCATTTTATTACCACCAGTAACCTTGTCATTGTCATATTTAGATCATTCCATGTAGCTGGTGTTATGCTCTTTTTTTTTGCCGTAGTCGACAAATGCCACAAGATTAACAAAACCTTTTAGACTTCATCTACCCATTTTCTGTGGCGCTATTAGCCCAACATTGATCATTGAAGTACAAATGCATTTTAGAATATTGTTGGATTTGAAAAAATAACAGTAAAGGCCTGGTTATATCCTAGAACAGCTAGGTACTGATTTCTCTTTTTTTAGCAAACCACAGAAGGTGTTAAAAGTGTGTTTTTTTAAATGTATTTTTGAGCACTATGTTGTGATATTAGGATGATGATGTGGTCTTAAACTGCAGTGACTGTGTTTGTTTTAATGAAGGATCAGTTTACCAAGTAGGTCTTTGAAATGCTTTTAATACATTTTGAACAACATTGGAGCTCTTTGGCCCAGAGCTAAAAAAAAAAAAAAAAAGTTGTCTGGAATAACTACACTTGTTGTTATTAATATTTATATGACAAATATCTAACATACAATTTACAAATGTAACCTTCCTTAACCTTTTTTATGATATTAGTTGCACAACGTTACAATTGCATGACTTATTGAAACTTTTTTTCATCCACTAGAGGGCGGAAGCGTTTTGTCAGCGAAGGAGACGGTGGAGTGATCAAGAGCTAATCGACAAGAGAAAAAGAAAAAGGATGAGGATGGGTGTCTACAGGTTCATTCACCCGGTTTCTGCTCCAGCATGTCTTCTACTGACACCAGGCGTGCTGGAAGTCTCAAAGTTTCCTTTTCCCTCTCTTGAAAATATTGTCAATACATAAACCAGCGTTGACGTTTGGTGAAAGTAGACTGACGAGTGGTTTCAGGCGTTCAGTCCCATTCATCTTGTTAATCACCGTTTTTGACTTTTGTAAGAATACTCTTTATTTCTGGGATTTGATGCACCCCTCTCTCGGCAGTCTTTGTACCTGTTACTCCAGAAGTATACTAGAGTGGCAGGATTACAGGTAGACAGGCTGAATTTTTTGGAAGATATTTTTTTCTTTGCTTACCTATCGCCATGTTTAATTTTTCTCATGTGCTGCATTATAAAAAAAAAAAAAAAGCACTTAAAAGAAAAAGCAAACTGTACAGTCAGTGGGCCCTGAGTAATTCAGCTCAACTGAGCCTTTTTTTCTGCCACAAATGATGTGAAATTATTTCAAGGACAGCCTGCTTTGTAGCTTCTAGCTCAATTGGTTCTATTGATCCTTTCTGAACAGCTTTTTTTGTTCTCCTTGTTTCATTCGTTCTTGGTCTCTAAGGCCAAATGTTCACTTTGTAAAACACAGCATTTAAAGCAAGAAGTTTTTTGGAACTGTTTTGGGTTTGTTATTCAGTATATTGCATTATAGGCAATTTACGTTTTGAAAAATAAAAAATAAGTGTAAAATAAATTAAAAAGCAAAAAAACTGAGCACTCTGACTTTGATTGTTATTAATAAATATTCAGCTCACAGAGTCAGCAATTTATTGTCAACAGTTATACAAACCCTATGTTTAAAAAAAAGTTTCTCTGGACTTGGAATCAGTTTGTGAAATTGCAACCCCAGCCTTTCTTTGAAGACAATATGTCGGGCATATTCAGACTTTACTGCCACTGCCTGTAACAGTTATACATGTTGACCAAAGTTAAAATATGTTGCTACAAAACTATATTTCATTCATTAAAAAAAGCAAAATAATAAAAGTTTCTCTATGTTTTTGTGTGTTCATGAAAGCCAGAGTAAATGATTGGGCAGCTTTAGTGAAGTTAAATATCATTAGCATCATCAGTTGTGGTCCACTATGGTAATTTCACATTTGTCTTGCACTTGTAGCAGCTCTTGTATCTTTTCTTATATGAAGATGGCTGGTGTAAACCTGTCACCGAGCAGCAGTTTGAGTCTGAAGGATTATTTTCCTAAGGCTCGAACTCTTGACTCCATTAATGGTACTTCTACTTCAAAGTCATGTGTCTTCGTAGCACAGCCAAGTTAAGCCTAATGCCAAGTGTAAATAACTGGTCATGGGAAATTATGATAAAATTGTTCATAGTTGGAAACGGGTGTAATACAGGGTGTAATACATGGTGTAATACATGGAACACATTAATGCATGGAGCTGTCTTGTGTGAGGCTGTAATGTTGTTTTTGTATACCTACAGTCATCTTTGTACAATGGACAATTTCTTTTGGATCGACAAACTGTTCATAACACACTCACAAACACAAGAAGTTCATATATATTTAAATAAAATTACATATTTCCCTGTAATTCATACTTTGACGTTTTATTCTTGTACATACCGGTGTGTGTCATATTAATAATAATATATTTCCCGAATTTATTTTCATGAACTTTCACCTTGCACGTGCATACAGCAAGAGAACAAATACAATTTCAAAGGTACATTTTTAAACTCAAAAAAGGGGACAATACTTTTTGTTCAATATAAATGTATTTACCAGCTATCTCATTTATTTTTGGTAGTTCTATAAGGGAGAAGGCGTGTACTCGATGACGTCACACACACACCACTAGGGAGCGGACTAACACGTCAGTGAAAGCGAGTTGTAACCAGGAAGTGGCTCCTGAGCTAGCAACGGATAATGAGCAGCTGAGACTCTGCCATTTTTTTTTTTTTTTTACAGGTTGGTAACCATTTAATGAATTAACTTTAAACCAGACCCAGTTGCTGAACCAGTATTTAATCAGTAGCTGTCTTGTAAAAGCCACATTGTACTGCGAAAACCGGTCGGTTGTGTTAAACCTGTGAGCATTACGACAACACTAGCGAGTAGCCCCATGTTGCATTGCCGGGCTGCAGAGGCGAGTCAGTCACCAACTTGATGTTTTTTAATGGTAAGAACAGGTGCCTCTCGACGCTACTTCAATCTGAGACTCTTTGTGTAGTTATCGAGTGTAATTTTGAAATGGTCGCGGCCGTAATTGCGCCATTTCTGCCTTCATGCACCTTTCAAGGTACCCGTCAGTCTAGTTTATATTCCGCTTGTTGTGAACTTGGCTTATGAGGTTTTCTAAGTAAGACTTTGCCATCAATATGTTTTGCGTAGTGTGGCCCTTATAAGGTACAAGTTAAGGTCATTATTCATGTTCAACAACTCCCTAACTTACTATCAATGAGCTGTAATTAAGATGGTAAGGAGGCCAAATCTTAGTTATTGTTATTGGCCTAATAGCTATTGACTAAGGTCGTGTACAATAAGATAGTAATAATGAATAATAAGCTGCCAGTATTCTATTAAATAACATGAAAATAAGCAACTAGTTAATGCAGAATAATGATCCTCAAAATTAAATATAAACAGATCAAAAACACATTTTAATGAAAGTTATTTGTAGTCTGAACATGTTTTAATACCTGCAGTGCAAAAACATGGCATAATTTAATACAAAATATTATATCTTGGGCCTTTAAGCCTCTATTTGATAGTACAGCCATAGTGAGAGGTTATGTGGGTTGGGAAAGCGAGGTACAACATGCCACCAGACTGTGCCAGGACAAGGAGTCAATCCTGGGACCAGTGTGACGAGGATCACTCTTGGGTGCCTGCTCTACTAATTGTGCTAAACTAGTGCCCCCCCCCCCCCCCCCATGCACTAGATTTACTCTAGATCAGGGGTCTCCAACCTTTCTTCATCTGAGAGCTACTTTGAAAAAAAATGAAAGTGGCCAAGGGCTACTTGCATCAAATCGCTTGCATTTATTTACATAGCGCACATCAGCTGGATTAAGCTGCTGTTTGTACACATGTGAAACTGGAATAAGCCAATGCTTATTCACCAATGTCCAACCCACCGCCAGAAATCTAGGAATAACATTCGATTGCAATCTCACCTTTGAATCCCATATCAAAACAGTTGTCCGATCAAGCTTCTTCCATCTACGCATCATCTCCAAAATTAAAACAATCCTAACCCAACGAGACCTTGAAAAGATCATCCACGCCCTCATCTTCTCCCGACTTGACTACTGTAACTCCCTCTTTTCCGGAATCACAAATAAGTCACTGTCTCGCCTCCAGCTGGTCCAAAATGCAGCAGCTAGGCTTCTTACTGGTTGTAACAGACGACATCACATCACTCCAATTTTAGCTTCATTACACTGGCTTCCTGTACGTTTTAGAATCGATTTTAAGATTTTACTCATTACTTTTAAAGCACGGACGGGGCTGGCTCCAAGCTATATAACAGAGTTACTGACACCATATGAGCCAGCCCGCAGTCTTAGATCCTCCGGTGGGGGCCTCCTGGTCGTTCCAAAGTCGAGACTTAAAACTAAAGGTGACCGGGCCTTTTCAGTCAGGGCCCCTAGACTTTGGAACGACCTCCCTGAGGAGATAAGACTTGCAGATTCCCTCAATTCTTTTAAATCCCTTCTTAAAACATACTTTTACAGACTTGCTTTTATGTGATGTCGTCTTCTTAATGTCTTCTCTTACTGGTTTTACTATTTTTATCTTCTTCTACTTCTTACTGTCTTTTATTTATGGTCTTATCTCGTATTTATGCTCATATCTTAATCTCCTCTTGTGTTTTAACTTGGTAATTTCTTATCTTACTTACTTTGTCTATTTATGTTTTGTATTTATAGTTAATTTTTATTTTTATTAATATTATAGTTTTGGGTTTTTTGATCCTTTAACCACTTGTTTTTATTTCTTTTACTGCTCTTACCTTCTTATTGCTTTTTATTTGCCTTTATCTCTTAGTTTCTTACATCTTTCTAAATCTTTGGTCCTCTTGGTCTCAGCTCGTGTTGTTGGGTTCTTGTGTTTCCTGGGTTCTTATGATGGTTCTTGTGATGGTCGGGTTATATATGTCTGGTTGTGTATCGTGCACTTTGGGTTCTTTTCTGTTGAATTGTATTTAATTATTTTTGGTATTTTGCATCTGTTATATTCTTACTGTTGTTAATGTTTTTCTGTGTTTGGTTTAGTTGTTTGTCAAAGCACTTTGTAAACCTGTGTTTTTAAAAGGTGCTATACAAATAAAGTTATTATTATCAATAATCTTAAATTCACATCAAGGTCCAAGAAAAAAAAAGTGAATATTTTACACTTCTTATTGTGCCACATAGTAAACTATGTTGCTGAAAATTCGCATCAAGGTCCAAGAAAACATTACTACTTTACACTTGTTTTTATGGGCCATGAATAGTGGGAAGAGGTGCATTTACTGTAGTCAGATTTATTTTTATTTTTAACACAGTCAGTCAACCTATAGGTGAGCTACTGAAAACTTGCCTACCTGTAGCTCCCGAGTTACCTGTTGGAGACCCCTGCTCTAGAACCTACATAATAAAATTTGTAAACATTTAACTTTGTAAAACTAAAACATGTTCCTCTCTCCACTTGCGTCTCCAGCTTCAGAAGGGCATGATGGGCAGGCAGAGGAAGAGGGTGGTAACTGGTGAAGCTGCTCCCCCTCCAAGGAAAGATGAGAAGCCCTCTGCATTACACCGCAAAGAGAAGAAGAAGAAAGTTGATATTGGAAAAATCTTCATCAACATCTCAATTGGCCTCTGCATATTCAGCCTGATCTGGTTCTTTTACGCCCTCTACATGCGGTCAAGCCTGGCCAAACGTGTGGTGACCCTGCATCCGTCATCTCATGTCCTGGATGCTAACAGCAGCAGTGCCAAGGTTTCCCCAGAGAGGTTCTGGGGCTCATACAGGCCTCAGGTCTATTTTGGCATGAAAACCAGGAGCCCCAGTTCAATTGTGACAGGTAGGCTGACATAGTAATAGTAATAGTTCATTCAATTTGTGGCAGAACAACTAAAGCAGTGATCGTACCAAAGAAGCTTTCTCTTTAAACATTATCTGATTGTTTATGTATATCCAATATAATATCATACAGAATGAGACTGATGACTCTGATTAACAGTATATGGTTTGATAATGAGTCCTTATTTGGGATTTGTAGGCTGTCATGGTAAAGCAGGAAGGGGAGTATTGGTCACTCAGGTAAACATTAATATGTTTAAAGATTGAAACCATTTTCAGGGATTTTCTATACCTCATTTATTCCTCATTTATACAGTTGTATGCTGATATAACAATGACATAGAGTGAACATACAATAGATGCTACCTTTAATGTGAAAATCAGACTAAAATCTCAAATCATAGAAAACTGTTTCATGATTGGATTTTCCCTCTAATATTGAATCCTTTGCTTTAACAAAATATTTGCCCTGCTGTAATAACCAAGTCTTCACAGTTGAATTGCACTACATCAGGAACAGGTTGGGAAAAAAGCCCAGGCACTTGTCAAAATCAAGTAAATTTTTGCCACAGTTCCCAGCACTGTTTACGCTGTCAGCCAATTTGGATGACCAATATTGTTAATTAGCTGAAAGCACAAACGGCACCATATTTTCCAATATTGAGTTAAGACAGATAATTAAGCACTGCTGTGCTCAAAACTAAATTGGCTGGTGAAATGCTTGCATGTAGCCACTGGTTTTTGGGACTAACATCTTATGTGAAAGTCTTTTATTTTCTAATCATTTGTGCTGTACAACTGAATATTCCTTCTCACATGGTTATATCTCCCCAGGCATGATGTGGATGCGTCAGTTCTCTGACCTGGATGTAAACTTGAGGCACACTTGTGAGCAAGGGGATCGCTTGCAAGGCTATGGCTGGCTGATGCATGATGGGATTACCTTTGGCGTCCAGGAAATCAGAGATAACGATTTCACACTAACCACAGAGTTTGTCAAGAAGATGGGAGGGGATCACGGAGGAGACTGGACCTGGAGGATCACTGCTAAACAGCATGTGAGTACTGAATATTTATTCTACTATGTGTACAGATATTCTTATCATTACCAAAATATGTTTTGCATGGTAAACATTTACCAGTAAATTGTAGTTAAGACTTATTATGAGATAAATACTTTCTGTGACTTTCTTCCAGAGCTCTGCCCCTCAAGCGCCCGTCATCTCCCTGATGTTTTACGCAGCGGCAGACACACAGGGCTCACTGGAGGCTCATGTTGAGGAGAGAAACCGCCTTGCATCCATCACTGGTTTCTCAGAGGAGCTTGGCAACTTTAAGATTACCTTCCGAAAGCCGGTTACCGGGGAATTATCCAGCGCTAAATATGCCAGGTAAAAAAATGCAATAATACAGGAGTGAAGTCTGCAGCAATGAGTGACCATGGAGAAATAAGCAGGAGGGGAAACACTGTATACTAACTGCTAGTGCTCAGTCTAATCAGACCAACACACAAACCTTCATGGGAAAATTGACAAGTCATCATAATATTGTAGCAATACAAAGTGACAGTTTATACTTCATATGAGTAAAAATGTCCATGCTTTAAATAGCATATGGATATTTACAATGTATGATGAATCAAAAAACAATTTACTGTATTTATTTAATCTTTATTTAACCAGGAAAGAAACTCCAAGATAGGCAGCAGCACAACTAACAGAGTTAGCCAAACAACGAGCAGCCAAACATACAACTTTAAAAGACACAAATAACAAATGTTAACAGCAAATGTTTTTACCAAGATCATCCACAAACCTTTCAGGGAGAACATCCACAGCTAGATGTGTCTGCCTCTAAGTCATTTAACAGCCTCTTAAAAGCATCCAACAAATTTATAGACATTTTATAGAACAAATTCACTGACTTAATGACTCCTCTGTGGCAACTTTCCTAATTCTTACCAACAGATGTATGAACTTTGGATGGTTCTTAGTTATGTCATGCTGTATTGTAGTGTAACCATACATTATTAATGGGGTTATAAGAAAGTCCCACCACTAGATGGCAGCAAAATGAGAACTTTCAGTCTTTGTTTTATCAATTTCTTAATCCAACAACACACTGGAATTAGGAGGAATTATGATTTCTTAATTCCACATTTTCAGAATGTTGTGTGCTCTGGATAATACCAGCACATGCTTTTCTATTTTGGTTTAAAACAAAAAAGGAAAATAAAAAACAAACCCTTCATGTAAGGTGCTCTGGTCTTCCTTTTTGAGATGTCACCGAGCTGTCATGTTAATCAGTGACAGGGTTCATTCACTTCGTCGTTGCAGTATTTTTATATTGAGTGGATCAGGACTCACATGGAGCTCCACTATTTCACACTTGCATGAGGGCCAGAGAAGACCAGCGTAGCAAAATTAAAAGGTACGGTATGCGTTGATAGAAATGATACAAATGGTTTGAAATAAGATTTCTTGTAGGAACATGGATCATCAAGTGCTAGTGGGAGCATAGAATTTGATTTTACTGCGACTGTTGGCCTAACATCTGAGTCACCAGTACAGTATGAGACTGCAAAGCTTGCAAAATGCCTTTAGGCTATGACACAATGTGCTAAGGTTTCACAAACATAGCTAGTGCAGTTGAGATCACTTGCATATTAGTGGATGACTAAAACAACTTAAAAGCCTATTGTCACTATTTTGATTTCAAGTTTGATAAAACAAAGGGCAGTTAACTATAAAGTTCCTTGTCTTTTCAGTTACAACTATCTTCAGACTGTCTCCCCCGGCTTGGAGAAGCTGACTGACATTGTCAAGCACAGTCTGAACCGCAGGTTTGTATACAGCTCGCCTTCTGGTGAGAAGAGACATTACATAGCTGTAGACACCTACAAGCCCCCTCACCACCAAAACCAACAGAATCCTGCGGACATAAGGAAAGAAAGCGACTTTGTGGTCCACCAGGTGACTGTCCAAACGCCATTCCAGATTGAAGTCCTGTTTGAGTCTGGGAGCTTTCACAACCGTCCTAACCAACTCGTAGGCTCAATTATGACTCAGGAGCTGGAGAAGAGGAAATCTGAGTTTGACACAAAGTTTGAAAAGACTTTTGGGCTTGAGAGCAAAGGCTATAGCCATTCACATATCAAGTTCGCCAAAGCAGCACTCAGCAACATGCTTGGTGGAGTGGGCTATTTCTACGGCCAGTCAGTAGTTCAGTCCGTCTACAATGAATACCCATTACTATACCCTGAAGGTGCTTTATTCACTGCAGTACCATCACGCTCCTTCTTTCCCAGAGGCTTCCTTTGGGATGAAGGCTTTCACCAGCTACTGCTCAGCAAGTGGGATCCCCAGGTGACCAGGGAGGCTATTGCCCACTGGATGGACCTGATGAATATGGAGGGCTGGATCCCCAGGGAGCAGATCCTGGGAGACGAGGCTCGCAGTAAAGTCCCAGCTGAGTTTGTTGTTCAGCGCAATGAGAACGCCAATCCACCTACTCTTTTCTTGGCTCTTCAGGAGCTTATTCAACAGTTTTCTTCAAATCCAGATAAGACGACGTCTCAAGCAACCTTGCCTTTTCTTCGAAGACTGTTCCCCAGACTTAAAACCTGGTTTGAGTGGTACAACACCACACAAACAGGACCCCTTCCAAACTCTTACCGTTGGCGTGGACGTGACAAGGACACCAATCTTTTCCTAAATCCCAAAACATTGACCTCTGGGCTGGATGACTACCCTCGGGCCTCACACCCATCTGCAGATGAGCGCCATGTGGATTTACACTGCTGGATGGCCCTGTCTTCAGGCATCATGGCCAGTATAGCCAAGCTTTTAGGTGAGTCACATCAGGACTATGAACTTTCCCACAAAGTTCTCAGTGACAACAACCTGCTGAATGAGCTCCACTGGTCAGAACAACTCAGGTCTTTCAGTGATTTTGGAAACCACACCCAGGCTGTGTCCTTGCAGCAGGAGAAAGTGTATGTGCCACCTGGACAACCTCGACATCAGTTCCCTGTAGCTCGCCTTGTGCGCTCTGTCCGCCGGGCCCCCAAGCAGCAGTTTGTTAATGCTTTGGGTTACATTAGCTTGTTCCCTTTCTTACTGCACATTCTTACACCGGATTCACCCAAACTAGAACATATCCTTCGTGACATGAGAGACTCAAATAAGCTGTGGACACCCTATGGCCTGCGTTCACTGTCTAAGTCTGATCCAATGTATATGAAGCGAAACACAGAACATGATGCCCCCTACTGGAGGGGACCGATATGGATTAACATCAACTATTTGGCAGTCAGAGCCCTGCACCACTATGGCAATGCGGAAGGACCATACAAAGAGAAAGCAGCTGCTCTTTATGAGGAACTCAGGACTAATATTATCAATAATGTTTATAGACAGTATATTGAAACAGGCTATATCTGGGAACAGTACAATGACAGCACTGGCAGGGGCCAAGGTAGCCACCCCTTCACTGGCTGGTCTGCCCTGACAGTATTAATGATGGCTGAACAGTACTGATACTGTGTATTCAACTAAATTGTTCTAAGATGTTTTCCTTTAATTTATCCAAAACAAAAACATGATCAGGATAGAAAGTAGTATTTCTTGAATGCATGAAAACTCTTTAAATCCAGCATAAAAATAAGTCTCACCAGACCAATTTGAAATGGGATTAAATCTGGAACTTCTCAGTTCCTATCTGATACTAATAGGCTTTTTCAACATGCACAGAGCTTTGTTAAAACATGATTCAGAACTTACTCATTGTACATAACATGAACTACTGTCCTCTTCGGAAATACTGATGTTACAAGAAATTCAGACTGTTTCACATTGCAGCAGCCATCCTGGTTCACAATGAAAATGTCTCAGTGGCTTTCTAACCGTTACAGTTTTACTTCTTCTAAATACTAAATTAACAGTTAAGATTGGCCCAACCACACAGGTTGGCTGGAAATCTGTCTGAGAAGAAGGAGGAACAAACGCATCTGCCAGGTAAAAAAAAAAAAAAAAAGCTCTGGAAGATTTGCCTGGTTCCCAGTCTAGAATAATATCACTCATATAGCATTGCCATGTTTAACTTACAAAAAAAAAAAAAAAAAGTATTTTTCACACAGGTATTCTCTATGGAGCAATTTCATACAAGTGTAAGTGCAGCTACTCTGTTTTTGCTATGTGGTGCCAAGCACTGTCTGGTGCTTCAATTTTATACTTAAGATGCATTTAGGAAACCCTGAACTCATATACCTCACAACTTCATACAACACATCAAACGCCATGTTTAATTTGGAAAATCAGGATTGATGATGACAGTCATTTTTCTTTTGTTTGCTGAGAAGTGCTGGTCTCATTCTTGCACACTGTAAGTGAAGCACTATATGTTCAGATTTGAGAAAAGGAGTGCATAAATTAACATTTTTGCAGTCTTTTGACGAAAAAAAGGGCCTTTGTACTTTATGGCGCCATTTCTTTTTTATCAAATGTCCTAAGTTTTTTTTTTTCTTTAATAATTTACAATTTTGATATTTAATTGTTTGGTCACAGTCTTAGAAAAACATTGTTCTAAAATATCTTGCCAATGATTTCTTAAATAACCGCTTTAAAAAGCAGCCATATTTTGTATCTACAGGCCGTGGTTTTACTGACAGGGATAATTCATTGACGGTGATATCAGTATAGTTTTGTTAAAAACAATAAATGGTTCAAATTTGTTTCAGACTACTGTACTTTTTGGTTATTTTTCTTCATTATCTACACTGATAAAAGCAAATTATTTATTGAATCCAAACCTAAAGCGTCAGTCTCAGCTTGTTCTGTATTACACAAATAACCATATCCCTCAGTTGTTTCTTCTTTTTGTTAAATATTTTGTCTGTCATGATCGTGAGTAACTACAGTCAATAAAAGAATCATATGATGCCTTCACAAAAAAACCACATGGTTATCTTTAATTGAAAATACTATCGTCTAATCCTGGATTTATTTAATGTGTTGTAGAACAACTTTGGATAGACTACTGTTTAATGTGACTGAATCCTCAATTCCAAGGTGAGAATGAGGCAGTAAACACCTTTTTGATCGATTAAACTTTGAGTTGCTGCATGTTACGGGAAAAAGATGTACTGTATGCATACTTTTTGAATGTATGCACTTTTTTTTTTTAGATGAAACCCCGGCATGAATCCCCTTTTGTGTTCTGTCCTAATCGTTCTATGATCAAAACCATGCCTAGAGTTTATATTATCAAAAAAAATACAAAAAAGGTTGAATGAGAAGTCAGGGGATTTCAAACTCAAAATAATTACAGCTGTAATAGTAGGTTTAGCAGAAGTTATTGATTTATCGATTTTCCAGCATTATGACTACAAAGCCCAAAGCGTTACCTGCCTCAACCTGTTGATAATACACTTCACATATTCTGTACAAATGTCGCCAACCTCTGTCACTCAGAGCTCTTTCGTTGTTAGCTGGCACATTTGAAGGCCGCAAGCTGACGTCAGGCTGCTGTTTTGCATGGTTTCCATGGAGCACAGTTGCTGTGAGGGCTCAGTGCCTAATTAGCTAAAATCAAAAGGCATGGAAGCTACATTGATGGCAAATTATTTTCACTTTCACTGGTATACAGGCACACACCGACCATGCAGTGGCAATGTGCATATTAATACTTTGACACTAAATATAAACTGAGTATTGAGAGTGATGATACAAGCTGTGAGTCTGTGTGCACGACCCCTGTACTCCACCCTCGACACTTCTATGAATCCTTTGAATGTACTACATGTGCAGTTGTATAGTCGGAGGCTTGGCATGGTGCATTAAGGTTGCACGGCTAAAAATAGTGCCTCTATCAGTTAGCAGAACAGCAGAAAGGCTGTGAAGCAACAGGATGGTTGTTTTGCCACATTTATTTCAAGCAACAGCCTGTCCCTCAGATTTTATACTCGTGAGAAAAGTAGATACCAAAAATTAACATGAATTAACATTGCAACTGTGTGCATTGTTAGAAATATTACAGACCTAGCTTTTAGCTGTTTTTCAACATGGTTTATAGTTCAGTTGAGAGAATATTTTGCAGATTTGAATCTCAGAAAAAGAGTGTATGATGTATCAATGTGCAATAACTGTCTTTAGGCTATGTTGTAGGAAACACAAGCTAATCTTTGACCTTCTGAGCTGCTTGCGCAAATCCCAATGTCTAGGGAATGGGACACAGATGAGCCATATCCTCTGCCTTTCGCTGTTTCTCTCAGAGGGAAATGGATTCCACATCCCCTCAATGCAACTACAGTTGAAAATGCATTTATTTCTTTGAAGAGTGCGGACAATCTGTGTGACTAAAGCACTCACTGCGCAATCCATCCCCCTCACCCAAGACCCTTTTTTCACAGTGAGATGGGATAATAGCCAAACAGCATCAGAGCTAACTAATGTGACTGCATAATAAACAGATGAGTCAGGGACTATTCATTTGCATATCATCCCAACCTTATCAGAGCTTCTATATAGGGGATATTTTATGATTGCCTGCAGCCAGTGAATTGACTGGTGAGTGCACTGAACATGGAGTGAACATGGTGTCCAAATGGCTGCCCCTTAGTGTTGAAAGAGACTCTTAAAAAAAAAAAAATGGAAATCATTATACATCTGCAGAGTAATTATAAAGTTGTCTAATAGTGTCTGGAAAGACCCCCCTTGTAGCGATGACTGCTGTACTGAATGTAATTACTGGGAACTTATGCTAGAGGGAGCTAATTAATAAGGCATTTGTGAGTGGAAAAGAGGCTTTCTGAATACAGCTTAGCGATCATTTTACTTACAATGGAGAGCTACTCAAAATTAAAGCAGTATAAGTGGATAATTATGCTAATGGCTCAATTTGGATTTAAGATATGGTGGCAGGCTATATTTCTCCATGATCAGTGCTCCTGCATTACAGCCGCTCTCACACAGGTTTTCTGTGTGTATGTGGGCTTTGTATGCTCATATCATCTCACTGGAGAAGTCAGATGTTTTGTCAGTGGCCACATGGTAATATGTGTGTAAGAGTGTATGTGTTTGTACACTTCTGGCATAACTTCTTTTGCCTCCAATACAAAAGAAACAAGGCTTTTTGGGGATTGACTCAGAATCCCTGCTTCATGTGACGTATGCATTATATCTTTGTTTATTCCTCAGGCTTCATGACAATGGACTGTTTAATATGTCAATTATCATCAGCACACTGTATGTTAATGTTGTCCGTAGATTTGGACCTTGACATCTCTGCCCTCCCAGGACAGTGTAACAGTGTTTGTTCTCCCTGACATCAAAGCAGCAAGCCTTCCTTCCTCTATTTTAATCACTCGCCGTCAGCATTATCATCCACTCCGTCCTAATTGCTGTTTATCCTTCATGTTTTTCTGTAAAACAGCCTCCAGGATCCAGTCTCTCTAGCTCTCTGTACCCTGCCTTTGCCCCCCAGAAGCTTGCTGCTGAGCACCAAACTTGCCTCAGCCAACATAGGTCTATGTATGTTATGTAAGGCCCACTATAAATAGGTTCACCCGGGATCTTTTGTCTTTACCTGATTCGCTCTTAGCCCAACAGTTTTTATTTCTGGAGAGAGCTGTGGAAGCTAGTGCAATGTAGAGCTGGCCGTTTCCATAGTTACTTTTGTTAGCTGCAAGCTCTTAACATTCTTCATCTGTTTCCTCACATGTCTGATGTTGGCTATTTGTTTGAATCCGTTTGAATTGCATGTCGCTGTAATGACTGTGTGTGTGCATTGATAAATCTGTAATGGATACAGTTATTTTGGATTATTTACCTTCTTATTGTTTCATGCACGCTGCTGTGTGAATGGAGTGGAGAAAGTGCAACAAATAGAAATCAGTGTGGGAGCAGATGAGTCAGAGCCTAGAATATGCAGACATATTAACTTCTGTTGGTCAACAGTACATGCAATTAGTCCCATGTTGTATGATAATGATTTTTGTTGTGAATGTTATTGAGCTGCGGTCCAAAGAGATTGTTGCTGTATCTGGTACATAAATAACCCAGATATTTGCATTTTGACACACATCTACAGTTATCTAACATACTTGCAGTTTTCTGTTGTTTTTTTTTTTTTAGGTTGAATGAAACGTTTGAGGAGACATTAAAAGAAAATATAAAACTGCTCTCTTGTGTTTCATGGATTTCTTTAGCAGTTAGGTAACAGCAGGTACAGTAGCTGGATCAGGCCCAAGAATTGGACTGTCAGAGTGCTGCAAGCATGGATCCAGCACAGAAGAGGGCAAGTTGGGAGCCATGCGAGTGCGGTGTGTGTGGAGGAGTCTGGGGGCATGGTTAAAGAAACACTGGGGCATTCCGCAATCACGATTGGAGAGCTGAGTATGATTCTCACCCATCCCTGTTGTAAAACCAAAGAGTACAGGCGGCTGGGGACCAAAGTGGGCGAGTGCGAAAGTATTTTTGGATCGCACGGGAAACCTGCCACACCAACAGCAGCAGCAGCATCGGGGCCTGGTACCGGGCTTCCCTAACCCACTCCCACTCTCAGAGGAAGAGCAGGAGAGAGATGTTCCTTCAAAAGAAGAACCACGCTTCCGCTGCTTTCATTTTTCTTAGTTGTGCTATTTTCCTTTCAATTGCCCAGTGTTGGAATGATGATGTAGTATATATAACTATGCAGAGCCCAACATGACAGAAAGAGAGAGAGAGAGAAAAAATAACGAACTTGGCAGCTGAAGCGAGTATCCTGTATTTATAGAAAGTCGTGTTTCCGGCAGAGGTTTCTGTGGTTTTAGCACTCCCAATCCATTTTGCGGTGTCTTACAGGCCCTATTGTATCCAGGTTTAGATTGAAGATGTTCCCTCATCGAGCGCCTGGGGGGGAGATTTTACTGTGAGACATGTCAGAATGTGATTTGGGGGAGGCAGATGGATTTCTCCGGCTCTTGTGCAACCCTGGCTTTCGTAGGATTTCGCAAAAAAAAAAATCTGCTTTGCATCCTTAAACTTAAAAAGGTATTAGTCAAAAGTACAACACAGCACTTAAGGCTGAATATAAATGTGTTTCTTGTAGGATAAATATGCATATTACTGCTATGAGGGTGTATAAAAATCTACCATAATTTAAAAAATAAATACGTCAAAAACACTCTCAGGTTTTTTAGCATTTGTCCTGCAGACCCACTACAGTATTTCCTGTATAACCTCTCCAGATCATGGTTGCTTTTAAATGCTTTTGTATTTCAAACAGCAATGGCAGCCTCTGCATCTCAGTGGATTTCCTGCTATGGATCAGCTTCTTCTATTATTTACTCTCAAACAGTGTGGGTTGCATAGTTGGTTGACAGAATGCCAAGGCGTTGAGACTTTGAGGAGCTACTGTACATGAAGTGAGACATATTTCATGTTGAAGTTAGAATGATACGTTTTTTTTTTTTTTTTTTAAAAAAGATCACATTTTTTGCTGTCAAGTAGATATTGCACAAAAAACATTTAACACTTGAATGTATCTGGTCTCGAGACAAGAGTTACTTCAGTTAAAAATGTGTTAAGGTCTGAGAATTTTTTTTTCTTCTTCTAAATTTAGACTTGCCTTTGTAAATCCATGGATGAACACAAAGTGGCTACTGATTTTCAATAAAGGGTGAGGGTACTCCACTTAACTGCTTAAACCAGAATAATAATAACAGTGATACACACATTACTTCCAAACGGGTTCTAGTCACCTAAAGACCCTATCTGAGGCTCGAGGTCAAATGCTGTTTTATGTGTTTGGAAAGTTGAAAATCGAAACCCTTAAACCAACATGTAAGGAGCAGAATTAGATGTAATATGATCCATTGACGTGTGTTTAGTTTTTGTCAATAGTTTGACTTTCGCACAGTTCAGAAAAATCAACAAGATACAGCTAATCTCATCCTGGAATTAAATGTGTTTGTTATCGTAATGCCCCTTTCTTTAATGTTGAAAAGACCAGATATATGCGTAACAGACATGACTGACCTGCCCAACCTGCAGGCAGCCATCTCAGAGGGCAGTCACCAGTCACTCCTCACTGCCTCTTCAACTCTATCAGGCACCCGCCTGCAAGCACAACTCCCACAGCCTGTCCAAGAGAGAACCTGAAAATAACACCGCCAAGGGGTTACATACGGTACGAAGAGAAATATTTAACCTTCTCTGGGGCACAAGGCTTTCACTTCAGCAATGAACAAAATATTAGGAACCACACACACAACCAATAAAGCTGGCGTAACGTTAACAAGAATTTAAATAACAGAGTAAAAATGTGAAAGTCAGAGTAGGTCTGTTGTATTTATTTGAACATGGACTTAGTTTTTTTTTTTTTTTTCATGTAAAATGTAATGTCTTTGCTGTATAAAAGGCGGCAGTCCTGACTGCTATAATTTAACAACTTAGCAGTGGATTATAATATTTAATGGAGACATTCATGATCCCCACAGGATGAATTAAACAGACTTATTCTGACACCTAATCTCATCTCGGGGAACATAACAGGATAAAACATGTGTAAAAGAACTTCTTCCCACCTCTTTTCTGACGTGTAAATCCAGTAAAGTTAGGTACTTATTCCTGACTGTCTGCTTTAAAAAAAAAATAATGTTTTTTTATATAAATACTCTATTAATCCTCGAGGGGAAATTCTGGTTTACACTCTGTTATTGAGAGGCTTCTCTCACACACACACACAGGCCCAAATCGCACACATAAACAGGACCTGTGGACATGCATTAGTGGAGAGTTGTCAGAGTGGGGCTGCTACACACTGCTACACAGGGAGTGAGGCTATCTATCAGCCTTGACTCTTCTTTGCTTTACTCATTTGCATATGTTTAAACAATGACTAAATAAGATGCTGAAAATATTATGTGCAGTATACCTGCTTTACATAAGCATGTTAGTGTCCACATTGCAAACATGTTTGCATGCTGATGTTCACATGTAGTTCAAAGCACTGCCTCAGTGCTGCTAGCATGGCTGGAGAGGGAGACTGTTAGCTTTATTTAAATATACATTTACATTTCAAATGAAAATGCGTACATGACGCTAGTTGTGCATGGTCTTTTTGGAAGTCAATAAGCAGTATCGTAGAAAGATGCGTAGAAGTAATGAAAGATGCTTACATACCTACACACATACCACCCACTTAGAAGCATGCGTAACATAGACAGGTTTAATGTATGACCTTATATGGACATGCAATTTTATACTCTGGTTGAAATTATAAAAGACTTTTGATGCATGTTGCACCTTTTTTAGGTCAAGAATATATGAAAGCATGTTCTACTGACACTTTATTGAAATAATCCAATCAGTAGAAGTGCCAAGATATCCTTTCATTAAAGTCATGTTTCATCTTCCTTCATTAGCCAGGACTTTGAATCTCTTTTGAAGTCGACATACCTGCTAAAATATGGACTCTATATATTCTTCGTCAACCTTCCACACTGTTCACAAAGAAACAGAAGCATTTTGCCTCGCTGTGCTCAGATGCCAGGGAATAAAAAACAAAGGCTTTCATTTAACTTTCCCAGGTATGGAGTTAGCTCTGCGCTATAATGTCGGTAAGTGCTAACATTACATAAATCCATTACTTAGTCCCTGTGCTGTGGCATTTTCTGGAGGAGAGAGGTTAGACACACTGCAGTTATCATAACAGCATCCCGTGATCTGAACTCTGTGTGATCAGATTGGTTTTAATAGACTCTGGATTACTTGGAGGCAGTTCCTCAAAGCTAAACATCTCTGTGCCTAGAATTAGAGTGCACATCTGAGGTGAAAACCATTTGTTCAGGAGAATGTCACTGCTGCAATGAAAGAGCTTATACGCTATTATCATACACTACCTTAAAAAGATGACAGGGCAGCGACTCAGAGCTCCTTTGATACATTTTTCAGCGCTCAGTATTCAAGGAGATAACATCCCATTTAAGTAGTCTAGCATAAGCAGGCAGTCTATTATGTCTAATAGTCTCTTTGCATTTGTACAGCAGTAGACACAATATATTTTATTCCATATTGCCCACAAGCTTTTTTATCCTGAGTTAATCTTGTCCATAACAAAGCAGACTCGGATACTATTCATACAGTCTCAGCTCACAGTAGCCCTTTCATTACAGTTACAAAAAGTTGCAGGTAAAAAGCTGTCTGTAGTGGGGAGAAGGCTGTGAGTTTCTGTTATAGCCTTGTTTCATTTGACTTACAAGGCCGCAGTTTCAAACACTCTTATTTTGCACAGACATGTGGCACAAGTGCGCTCGTCACTGTTTGCTGTCAATGAAGGTTCTCGCAACATTTTGTGTTGTCTTTTTCTTTATTAATCAATCATTATTTGTATAGCTCCAATTCATAACAAGTGTTATCTCGAGATGCTTTACATACAAGCAGGTAAAAGACCATATTCATTGTTAAGAAAAATGGGATAGGGGGGGAGATGGGATAAGATGCAGGAAGGATTTCTCCTTTGCATTCCTCGTGTTCCTGTTTTCCACACTTCCTTGCCGCTGAGGTGGAGGTCGGAACAGGCCGTGCATGAATGAGCAAGGCGAGGGTTGTGGGGACGACACAGTCCGATGGTGGTGGCTGGGCGTCAGGGACGTCGGGTGGTACTAGTTTAATGTTAAGCTCTTACTGTAGCTGCAGTTGTTCATAGTGGAGTAAATTATTTTAAAAAATACTTTTTTTTTATTTTAAATGCAGCATCTAAGACGTAAATCTGAAGAATGACCATGAATTCAATTTGTCATTTAATCTATTTGTGTAAAAACTATATTTCCTATAGAAATGTAGTGAAATAGAAGTAAGTAGAAGCTTAAAATGGAGAAAGTAAAACACATGTACCTCCAAATTGCAGTTAATTGGAATGCTTGAGTAATTCTTCTAAGTTACACATTACCTTTGTAAATATACTTGGATATAGTTCATCATAATGGTGTAAATAGTTTACATTTTCTCCGTGTAAAATCTTAAAGTAAGCTTTTAACAAACGTTGTCAAATAAATGCAGTTCAGTTAAAGGACAACATTTTCCTGTGAAATGTAGTGGGATAAATATAGAGTAGTAAAATAAGGTAATCTTTCATTAAAGTATACATTTGCCTCGTAACTGGACTTAATTGGACTAAATGTAGTTATTTATTTTTCACCATTCCCACTGTATAAAGTCTGTTTACCAACCATTAAACCCAATGTTAAATATATGATTCCATGGCCTGTTTTTAAGATTGATTTTGGGGCTTTTTATGCCTTTATCGGTCAGAAAATGGGGCGAGAGAGTGGTTCATGACATTCAGGAAATTTGCCACAGGTCGGATTTGAACCCGGGCCGCCCGCATTGAGGAAAATGACCTCTGTACATGGGGCGCACAAAATAACCACACGGCCACAGGCGCCCCCTTTTAAATATTTTTAACATAGGAATAAAACACAATAGTACAGAAAAATACTAATATGAGTATAGTGTAATTGTTCAGCGCTAATGCTAATAGTCAATAAAAAATGATACAATAATACCTTTTGGCTTCTCTGGGATAGATATAAAGCAAAATAACACAGTCCACATGAACAGAGAACCACAGCCAGCATTTAGTGTAAAGGGAGAAGTAAAGTGTGTGTGTGTGTTGCTGGTTCATGTGTGATTACACGGCTGAATGCAGCACCGTCGCTATCCGTGGTCCTGAACCTCCAGCCAGTGTCAGAGGTCTGCTGCAGGCTGCATCGTCCTATGAAAGAGTATCGACTTTTTGTAATAGGAAGTGTGACCACGGAGGGCACCCAGCAACAGATGCGAAACAGAAAAAAATGCTTTGGGGGTTGAAATGTCATGTGAACAGTTGGGTTCAACCACTGAACACCTCAGGGGTGTTATCGACTCCCTTCAATGCTTTTAAAGGCCAAGGGTTCGTTTAGACTGGGCTCGGCTGTTTTTTGCCCTGATGGTGTAAGCGAGAACAGTATCCAGGCAGTGAATTTGTCTGAGCAAATCTAAAGCGGTGGACTGAAAAGGAAGAGCTGTTCAGTTAACTGCGAGATAACATGTAGGGCATGTAGTCTGGCAGTAAAATGTGTTGGACTGGTCTGCAGGTAGCTTCATCTTAATAGTCTACCAGCCTTTGCTTGTATTTAAAGATAATCTTGCAGATTCAGACTTATTGTTAGGGCTTCCTGGTGTTTTTCCTCATATCCTTTAATTGATCATCCTTTAATGTGCTGCTTTTTTGCTTTGGGGCTCTTAAAGTCTCAGTTCAGTACATTTGCTTCATTTACATTAAAGCTTATGCAATAGTTGGATATAATACATGTCCTTGAATCACACACATTAACAATGTCTGCTGTCAGGTCTACAACAAGCAGCCACAGCTCTCAGGCAATATCCAGACCTATAAAATGTGAGCTGGTGTTACAGCTATTATAGCTCTCATATTTACTTCACTTTGAACTTGAATACAGCTTTAAGTGAACGGAAATTTTGTCATAATTTGTTGGTGATTTTCTACTGATCATACACATGTTTTTTATGTTCATATAACGTTTCCCCTATTGGTGTTTTGTTTTCAATTACCCTCTATCTCTTTTCCATTATTGTTCACTGAGGACATTTTTTTTTTAATTTGCTTTGGCAACTATTGATCTGAAGATTCATTCAACGCACTGCTGCTTGTTTCTCATTGCTCATATTCTTTTAATTTTTTGGACAAAATATTTGCTGTTTTGTGAAAAAAAAAAAAGTCTAGTTTATACCAAATATGTGATGGTTTTTTAGAAAAGTCAGACAGTCAGACAGTCAGACAGACAGTCAGACAGACAGACAGACAGACAGACAGATAGATAGATAGATAGATCATCAGCATAATAAAGATTGATTATTTATTTGTAGTTCTTTTTAATGTCTAAAAATACATTAAAAAGCAAAGATGATCAATTAATGATACAAATGACAGTTAAAAAAACAGGATCCAAACTCTCTGAAATAACTCCACTTAGACATGTACAGGACAAAATCACCAAGCAGACAGAGATAGACAATTGTTAACAGGGGGTGCCAAGCTCAACAAAAGCCAAAATTAAGGCTTGAAACTTAAAAAAATATTTCATTCTGTTTGACCCATTCTGACTACAATTCCGAATCAGAGAATATCTGGCACATTATTCGTGGCATGACCCTCTTGTTGAGGCCTTGTGTTGGTGGCTGAATGTCTTCTTATCTCCATAAATTGTCTGTCAAACAGCACTGCCATGTCTTATTTGTCAAACCATAAGAGGACAGTCCAAACTAATCTGCCGATGATCGAGGTACCTACGTGAGACAACTCCCCTCGACTGTGAGCCATAACAATATAACTACAATTTGCTTTGATCTGTTTGTTAATTGAAAATAAAATGAAATTCAGATTATTATCAAACACTGTTCGCCACTTGTTGCAACGTCAGACTCCATCTCTCCAGTATGGGAGGAGAGAAAGACAGGAGGGGGGGGGGGGGACTCCGTCACATCCTCTGTCCATATATGGGCATGAAGTTTACACGCAGCGGGGAATCCTCTCACTGGAGCTGATGAATGGGGAGGAGGGCCGAGGGAGCTGCCAAAGTGTATAAAAGGCGCGAGAGGGGAAGTCGCTGATGTGAAATCCACAGCAAGCAAACACCTACCGAGGAGCAGAGCCGAGAAGGAATACCTTTAACTGCTTTTTTTACACCTTTTGACACAGACCACTTTGGATCATTTGTTGAAAACCATCAAAAGGGAGGTGCAAGAAAGCAATCATCTGAATAATTTGTTCTATATTTTCCCCCTTTTACCTGTTTTCCCTGGGAAGGACGGACTTCTAAGTGCATCACTATGTTGAACAATATGGATTTGAATGCGAAAGATTCTTTTTACCCACAGTTTGACAATTGCAACAGTTCTTCATTGGGAATGGAAAACAGCGCGCGGAAAGATAACCAAGAGGTGTATGTCGATGCAGAGCGGGGGGTACCTGCCCAGTTTGGCCACGGTGAGTTCGCCTCTTTGCACTGCCGATGAAATGTATGCATGCAAATTTTGAATGTGTAAAATATGAGTATAGCGAAGGAAACAGCAAACTAATACCTCCAGTGGTGTTTGTCAAAGCGTCTTATCAAAGGCATGCTGTGCCAAAATACGCACGATTGTTTATGTAACGCACATTTTCTTCCTCCTTTAATTTGATTCTGAATATAAAACATCCGCGATGACAAAGTTTTTTCTCTGTCGAATTCAACAGAAGGAGCCCCTGCAACCCTGAAAACCGAAGCTTCCAACTCGGAATTTGCTTTTAACCCTTGTGAGTGCCCAAAAGACACCTACACCCCCTCCTCGCTCGCCTACTCCGGCAGTTTCTATGTGGAGGCATCTCAGGGAGCGCCGTGCAGCACCGAAACACTCCTCAATATGATCACCGAGATCGTGGGCATCTCCACACTGCCACTTTCAGAAGTGCAACCGAGCGGCAACAGTCGGGGAACTTACCCGTCGCCTGCGCCGATGGACAGCAGCAATGGCAATTTTGGGGACGTTAAGAGGCAGCCCTACACCTGCTCCGGACCCACACCACCTGTTTACTCTCCAGACCAGACGTGCCCGAGGTATCCTGACGATCAGGCCGGCAGCCAGGCCCAAGACCCGTCCACCTCCCAGCTCAACTTCGGCTCCTCCCGAGCTCCAAACCACAAGAAGGATGAACCAAAGTCCGAGGCCGCTTCTTTCCCTGTCGTGGTGAAGAACGAGTTTGAAAGCAGCTGCTACGAATGGGGCACATTTACCAATAAGACGGACTGTTTGGAGAACAGCTTCCAGACTGAAACCTTCCCGATGTCAAACGATTTCCCCCCTGACCAGCAGATGGATGTAAAGGAACTTTTAGACACGTTTCCCCCCATTTGTCCCAACCCGGACATGGAGTTTAAAGTGGAAGGTGGCATCAAACAGGAGCCATGTTTTTCTGACACCTGCTCCCAGAGCTACTCCAGCCCCATGTACAATAATTACCTCCCCCCTCCTCCAATGGGCCTTTCCTCCAATCTGAAACCCTTCCCCGAGCTCCCACAGCCCTCTAACCAGTGTGATTCCTTATACACATCACCAGCTCTACCCAGCACTATAGACTCCATCCTCTACTCTTCCTTGTTGCCAGATTCTTTTGCCCAAAGTTACACCACCCGACCCCCCAAGACCCCAAGGGCGAGAAAAAGCCCCGCGGCCTCCCACGGCCCCGCCAAAGAGAAACCATTCGCCTGCCCCATGGAGAGCTGTGACCGGCGTTTTTCTCGCTCCGACGAGCTCAACAGGCACATCCGCATCCACACGGGCCACAAACCTTTCCAGTGCCGCATCTGTTTGCGCAGTTTCAGCCGAAGCGACCACCTCACCACCCACACCAGGACTCACACGGGGGAGAAGCCGTTTTCTTGCGATGTGTGCGGCAAACGGTTCGCCCGCAGCGACGAGCGAAAACGGCACGGACGCGTACACCTGAAACAAAAGGAGAAAATGGAAATAAAGCCACAGGTGAGCACTAGCGCGTGGCCCTTCACTCTTCCCGAGGGAATTTGAAGACGTGCCCCTGTGTCCACACATACTATTTTATGATCTTTCCGTCTTGGAAGATAAGCCAGCTGACTACAAGTTGATGTCTGAGTTGGCCCCTGCTTGACATAAGAGGTTTTTTGCAGTTTTAGAGGAGCAACAATGGAGAAAGAGAGAGGTCTGCTTTGGCCATATTGTCTGCTGCTTCTGACTTTAAGTTGTAAAAGTGGGCGAACAAATGAGCAGTGACTTGTTGCTGTTCCTGTCAGGAGAGCTAAACCTCTTTGCTGCGGCATTGCATGACTGCTGTTCAGCACCTCTTCTTCTGGACAGCTCCAGCCTCTGAGCCTGGAAGGATTGCACTTACAGATTATTAATATCAACATTTAAGATTCTTATTTTCTGCTTTTTAGCATACTTAGAGCAATGGTTTGGACTATGTTTCTTAAAATGCATGTTTATGTCAGTGTTTTTTTTCCTTTAACTGGAATATCCACCACTGTCAAGGTCCTCTTCCAATCAACATGAGGGTTATTCCCATGAATGTAGGCTGACATATTTTTTGGCTTTGTCCACAAAGATGTTCATCTTTGATAAAAAAAAATGTATTTTTATTTTTTTCTTATCATTTGGCTGTCATTGTTTTCTTTGTCATTGGTCTTTGTGTTGTGTTACAATTGTTTGGATTATTACGATTGTGAAAGATATATCATAAATGGGAAATAAATATATTTGTATTACTGTACTTCTTTGTATTTTTATAGCTATAACTGTATATTTTACATTAATCACATTTGAGCGTCCTTTATCAAGGTGAAATGTATTCTTAATCATTAATAATGTCTTGGTTTTTTCGAGGGCTACTGTTTAGTAACACAATATTTTAAATGTTACAATTTGATATCAGAGACATTTTCGCACTTCATCCCATTGTTGGTATGATGAGAGTTATTTCATTCAACTGCTGTTCTAGATTTTAAAGGGACCAGTTTCTAACCTAGTTGTGGTACAGATTGGACAGTCTGTTCTGAAATATATTTAATCAAGCTAGAAATGACTAGCTAATCTTATGTACATTGCTTTTGAGTAATCAGGTAGCACACATTGCTGCGAGTTTCTATGGACTTTCTGTGGACCTGGGTGATGAAAAGGTTTTGATTGCTGGTATCTTTTTTTCTTGGAGATACTGTATACTGAAATGTTCACTTTAGCAAAAAAAAAAAAAAAAAAAAGAAAGAAAGAAAGAAGAAGCCAAACAAACAATGTTGAGAGATTGGTGTGATTGTCACCAACCGGGTACTGCAAAAAAAGTAATTTAACTCGCCTTAAGTTATATTAACTGTTCAAGTAAAGATTTTGTACATACACAGTTTCTACAATACTTTAAATAAATATTGATGTTGTTATTTTTATGAAAAGTTTATGAACAAAATAAACATTTTCTGGAAGCAGCTTGTTTCTTGTGTATGGTTTAAAATGTTCAAAGTGCCTTTGTGCCTTTCTCACTTTGCAACAGTGGTTTCGACCCCCATCAGAGCGTTGACATGATCCTATCTCCTCCAAAAATATGAATACAAGTCCACCTGTGGCACCATACTTTAGTCTTAATATAAGGCATCACAGATCTTCCCTTTGACTCACTTTTTTGACTCAAAGACATTAAAGTGAATACTTTATTACACAGTGCTGTAATTGTGAATCCCCTCCACTTCAAAGATCTCTTTTCTTGTGTTGTAAATGTGGAGACGAGCACCATGGGTGCCATGTTAATCTCGACAGGAATCCTGTTAAACAGGACATTTTCTTGCAGTTTCAGAGACATGATCTGATTCTCTCACTTCTTTCATTCCTTTGTTAAGTCATTCATCCAATTTTCAATAAAAGGGTGTTAATTTCAACTCAATTGCTGAATGCGATTATGATCAATTACCAGGCTTTTTCTCTCCCTCAAGGGTAGTTGGTACTGAAGTCTCCTCTTGACAAAACTGCCTGTCCAATCTTGGAAATGCCGTTGATGGTCTCTGTGCCTGGATACCTATTAATCTACTAAAATAAAAAAAGGCAACAGAAAAAATCAGTCGTGTGAGCCATGCTTTTTTATTGATACTGATTACATATTTTCAAAGAAACTACATTTTTACATAACCGTAGAGAACAGATCTAATTGTCCCTGTATTTGTATGTGGTGTGGTGAAATTAACACACACAAAAATTCAGATTAAAGGTGATGTTTAAGGTGAGAAAGTGACATTTGAGTGACTGCATTATGGTGCAACATGTATAACTCTAGAGAAGGCTGTTGTGTCCATAGTAAAAATGGGATTTAAGATTGCAGAGTGTCCCTGTGGATCTTCCCTGGAAGCAAAGATCTTACAATCTGTCACTACAAACCATGCAGATATGTATCAGCAGGGACCCCGCGGTGGTACGTAGCACATGTATGTCCCCATGATGCAGTCCACTGGCAGAACACTACTCTGCTTGCCCACGGCAGTGCCTAAGTGTCTGCATTGCCTGTAGCTGACAAACATACTGTAGCAGTGTGAAAATGCAAGCTGCCACATGGAGTACCGTGAATAGTATGTAGCCACCCTCTCCTGTCCATCACTCTTCATCACATACAACAGCACCGAGCTGAACCAGCATCTACCAGCACTCCCCTATCCATGTTGTTTTAGTGGCAAACATTGTCCGGTGATGGATAGTTGAGGCTTTGAATTGCGGTGATGTGCAGTCACAGTGACCATTATCCACACACTTGAAGACTCAAGAGTTATTGAACTCTGGCTAGTGATGGAATTTCTGCATTTGTGCATTTGGAAGCTGAAATTCACATTTGCATACTGTAAATGGCACTTGATATATCTACAGCATGTGCGTACGAATTCATCCGTGTTGTCTTTATCGAATACGCTTACAGTGTCATAAACCTTCAAAACTCCAGCTTTGTTACTAAAAGGCAGAAATCAGTTCTTTTCCACTCCCTGACATTTATGTGTTGTTTTTTTTTTTACTCCTGTAGATGTGCGTAATTGCTGAAGCCATTAAGTAATTGTGCAAGAAGGGCACATGACCGCCACTGAGAACCATGCTTTCTCAGAATGTGGACCTCTGCTGTGAATGGTAGCACATCAAGTCCATTAAGTCCTTGCCAGGTGATTTCGAATGCAAATACGTTAACATTAGGACTGTTACATTGGGGGGTTTATCCAAGGCTATGTCTCTGTGTGACTAACATATTCCATACATAAAACCATGAACAGATGTGATTTCCCTTCCTTATTGTCTCATCCAATTAATCGCTTGATGTAGGATTGCTTCTGGGTAAGTCAATAGCACTATTTATCTGCTTTCCCAAATGAATACTTTGGCACAGGATTAAATAAAAAAAAATCTTGAAATTGACAGTGAAGGATTAGGTGGCCCCAAATTCTGAGGATAAGTGTCACTGCAGAATGATATGTACTTCCATATTCATTACTTGTAAGCACAAGCTTTCTCTTTGCTCTTATTGGCACACAAAAGTTTTTTTTTCTGCATAATCCATATTTCTTTTGCATCATATATGATAAGCTCATATTGACCTCCAGATAATCTATATTATATAGGCGGCAAACTGGATTATGACACCCTCCTTAGAGTCAAGCTCATGCACATTTGTGCCTCCATTTAATGTTGAAGTCTATCTTAAGAGGGACAAGTGCAGCCCCAGTCGCCTCTGAAGAGCCCAGCATTCCTTTTATCCATGCTTGAACTCCAAACAGTGCTACCTCTACAACAATAATCCAATAATGACTTTCAGAATGTATGAAAATGAATTTATTTGCTTACATGAAGGATCGGAGGCAGTCTCAGCGGTTCAAGCTTCAGGTATCGGGTCACCTCAAGTACCTATTAATAATCACAGTCCTACTTGAGACGGTCCATATGGCCACACAGTCTCATTCGCTGGTGGATTGATCTATTGTGGCGTAATCACCATATAATTTCATGCACACCTTTAAAATGTGCACCCGGGCGCGTCATGGTCCTTGGGGTGGGCTCAGTAATCAAGGTGCATAATCGCATGGCGGTAATGGCAATCAGGCTTAGCAGATTAATTCCTCGGATCACACATCAGCCCGCCGGTCCTGTATCTGATCATGAAGAAGGGTGTAGGTGGTCTGGAGAGTGCAGGTGATTAAAAAGAAGAGAACCACTGCGACGAGAAGGAGCTCGTTATGCAAACATTTTAAAGTGCCTAATTCTTTCCATTGTTCAGGCCAAATTCTCCATTTGTATTTCTGATCAAGACTGAGAGGAGAACTTTTTTCCTTGCTCCTTCATAAACTACAGGTCAACTCGAGGGTTAAGGAGTCCAGTCTGCCACGTTTTTCTTTGGCACAACATCTCTATGGAAACTACTTCTAAAGACTCACGGTATAGGCTGTATGACCTCAGAGTAGTTCAGTTATGGAGGGAATTTTCCAGCTGTCCTTGGAACATACCTGGTTCTATACCTTAAAATGCTGCAGCAGCATCTGTGAAGCAGCTGTTTGTTTACTCAAGACACTACACACTCAATCAAGAAATCAATTCAGCCTTAAAGCAAGAAAACATTTCTTTTTTGACCTGTTGCACCTGCATTGTAGTGTGTTTGCAGCTTAAGGGTAATTTATAAACCTGATGATGTGACGGGGGGTGGGGGCGGGGGCATCGGCCAGGCTTCACAAAAACAATGCCCACCGTTTTCCACTGCTCGCAAATCATGGCAAATTTTTTTAGAGGACTTCCTGGTCAATGTTAAGGCTGAAAATGAATCTCCAGTCTTCACAAATTTGGACGTTTCAAGTTACAGTGCCACTTTTAATTGCATCCTTTTTCTAACGCCGCTTGTTAGTTTTTTCAGTTTGTGGTCTCACAGTGAAGTTCTGTCCTTTTTGCAACCAGTGTTTGACATCAATTCCAAAAAAATCTGTGGATATGTTAGCAAAGAGCGTGACCGACTGTGTCATAAGTGTATGTCGATAAATGTTGATGTGTATGGTGAGGGATGGGGGGGGAGGGCTTGAAATAATGTCTATCAGCCAAAGGGGGGCCTGGCAGAAAAAAGTTTGGGAACCCCTGCTTTATAAGATGATGATATTAGCTGTGGTCACATGTTGTCTTTTAAAAACAACATGCTCATGTTCTTATAATAGCATTAAAAAACCCTCAAAGAAAGCAGCTAATAGAGGTGGTTAATGCAGGTTTGAAAACATTGCATATACATTTACCAAATTAAACAAACAGTGCTCTAATATGCTGAGAGAAACACAATATGACCTATCTCAAATGTCTTGTATGTAGCCTTAGCTACCACTCTTACCACTTACTGTCCAAAATTGGTCTCTTAGATCTGCAGGTCTCACCCTGTTGGCTGTCTTATAGTCCAGGTTTGACCGTCTGGTCCCTACAGGTATAAGCTCTTGAACCGAGTACCTGTTTGTATTCGGCCTACAAAGACAGTTTTTTGCTTTTCTCAAGGTACACTTTTACTGACTTTCCTTTTCACTGGAAACTATTCTCACTTGTTTCCATTATACAGTTCCGTTAAGCAGTCACCTCTTTTTCTTCCCCAGTAAATTCAATAACCGCTTTTGTTTTTGTCTCTTCTGTGATATAATTGTAATTTTAGTTTTAAGGCTATTTTCATAGTCTGTTTTCAAGTGTATCTTTGTGGCTGTATATTAAAAACTGCTATACATTTACAATATTCCAAATGATTATTATTATGGTGTCTAGAAGACATTTCAAGGAAAATCCAGTCTCTAAGATAGCAATAAAACGGACAGCAGAGGATAAAATGCACTTCTTTCTAAACTCATCCAAACAACAAAATGTAAATCTGTATCTTCTTCCAAGACTGAGTGGAAGTGTCAGGATCCCACCGCCAACAGCAGGACACCAGATCTGATCTGAGGACAAATAGACCTCTTGAGGAGGACATATTGCTCAGGATGTTAAGTATGCCAGAAAAGAAACTTGTGACCATTTTTCTCCATCACTTTCAAACAGCAGAAACTTTGAATAACTACTTTGACACTAAAAGGAAACTTATATAACCAGGCATAACAATGCCACAAACATTGACTGCAGTCCAGGACAGTTTGGACGCCGGTGACAGCAGCTGTTAGCGGCAACGGGATGAAAGTTTAACCATTAACTGGATCAGCTGGTGGTAGAGTCGAGTACAGCTTCCTCTAACGCTGAATGATCAGTCAAATCAGTCATGATACAAGTCAGATGTAGGATAATCTAATAACAATTAAATAGCACAGACAAATACTTAGTTTGTAAAGATAATGGCTAAAATGGGCTATGGAACAGCAGCACTATGCTAGTCAATGCACAAATCCCATACCAGTATCAGTTAGTCCCTAAAATATAAACAGGTTTCCGGGAAATTATTACTTTGTATAATATGCTGAGCGCACTATAATCAGAGGGGTACATGAAATGGGAAAAGACTCAAGTTTAGGTACCTGAATCGATACCGGGAAGGAGTGAAATGATACAGGAACATCTCTAGAATAAGTTTTAGGTGCTCATACTGTGTATCATGAACTCTGTGAGCAGCAACCTGCTGGATCGTGGATTGACAGTAATGACTCTGAAGAAAGTTTGTGCTTGTGTGGGGGAAAAAAAAAAAAAACGTCCATCATGCTATTACTTGTTTCAAATACATAGAAACCTGCTGTCACATTAGCATGCAGGAATCTTACAAATAAAACCACTCATCTATAAAACGCGACTGACTGATAGCCCTTTTTCCTTTCAAATCAGTGATACGAGTATGACGATGTGTCCAGTAGGGCTATGAGTGATTACTTTTGTGCTTTGACATTTGCAACAGCAGTAATGAGGCGAGTCTGTGACAGCTGTGTCACTAGCAGCAGCCTATATCTCGCCTGTTCAGTTGAATGCTGGGAAGGAGGCTGTCTGCGGCCAAACACTGGCACTCTCTCTAGATAATGATGGCTCACCCATAGAGAAGCAAAGAGAATGTGTTGAAGTCTGAAGAAAACTGTGCGCATGTGTGTTTCACTCAGAGAAAGAAGTGAGTGAAGGAGGAAGTGTGTTAGTGTGTATGTTTGTGTGTGTGTATGTGTGTGTGTATGTGTGTGTGTGTGTGTGTGTGTATATGCATGTCTGTCATTGCCAAGATGGAATCAGAGCCTGGGAGAGGAGGCAGTGCTGGGACATAAAGACTAGTAGTATAAAAACGAGTGGGCTGAACATGCTCAGCTCATACAGTGCACCCCTCGCCGTCAAGCAGGGCCACGATTTGCATGTGCACAGCAGCCTCAAACGCCAACTACAGTATGTATTCTGCATCTAAATTAACAAGCCAAATCAAGCATGGCTCTTTGAAGCCCCATGAAATGTATGCAAAATGTAGCTACTTCAGCATTAGCAGCCCCGCTCTCCCTCTCGCTGCTCGCAACAGTTGTTTTAATGCCCGCTCAAATTCTGATAGTTGTGAATTGGAGCCATTAGTGAGGAATCACAGAGAACACAGAGCCCCATTATTTTCTGGACACGAACAGAAGTGACCTAAATCACACAGAGAGAATCAGACAGTGGCTGTTTGTAAAGGTTTAAGATCACAAGTGTGTTTTTTTGTTTGATTTTTAAACAACGAGAGCTGTTTTATTCTACTCTCTCTTCTTTTCTTTTTTTTTGATGCTTTTCTTTTCATTTTTTTTTTATTCCCCACTGATCTGTTGTTTTCAATCCATTCTCCCCAACTATATGTCATATTCTGTTTTATTCTTTTACACTCTATTTCATTCAAATCTACTCTTCTCTATTCTCATGGTACATTGTGTTTGTTTGCTCTATTCTGTTGTTTTCTATTTCATTTGATCTCATTCTTTTGAAATGTCTTGCTCTTCTCTATTCTATTCTGTTCTGTTCTGTTCAGTCCAATGTTTCCTGCTCTCCTTTGTTCTATTAGTTGTGCTTCTATTCTGTGGTATTTTCTATTTTCTGTACTTTCCTCTGATCTGTTCTATACATTTCTAATCTATTCTATTCTGATTTGTTATTTTTTATCCTACTCTGTGCTGTCGTTTCATTTCCTGCTCTTTTCTGTTGTACAAGTTTGAGTCAACTGAACGTTGTTTTATACGTTTAAATCAAAATACAGATTTAAGACCCTGACATCAGATGTGACAGGATGTGATCAGCCTCTTGGCTATTCATTTATTCTATGTGATGCAATTTTATAGCTGTGGCAATATGTATACAATCATTTATTTCCGAGGAAACATGCAACTGTATTCTTCTTCTTCTTCTTCACTGCCTGCTTGTTCTTTCTGGTTAGCATCATTGCAAAGCTGTAGTGTCACAAAGTCTCCTCCCCTCATTATTCCTCACTGTCCCCCCTCAGTAGTGCATAATGGCCGGCTCTGCCCCCCGAATGGTTTTTAGCTGCTGATGGACTGTCACTTTCACAGGGGGAGTGCACAGAGAGTGACGTCTCTCCCTGTCTGAGTGTATAGGAGCCATGCTGGGGTCACACAGGGGCGTATACACTACAGTATGTTTCCCAAGCCTGAAAAGCTGCAGCCGTATATCACGCTGAAGCCGTCTCTGATCTCAAACCTGTAGAGTGTTGGAAACCTAAAGAGACAGGTTTTGTCCCCCTCCTGCGATTCTTGGCACTTTAAATGGGGGCTTTCATATGCATGAGTCAGATCAGCAGTACACATTTAAAAATCAAATCTCTCACTGCAGGCCCCACAGCCTCTCCTCTTGTGTTGTAAGCAATCACCATGTGAATTACCAGTGTTCTTTAGGTTGTAGTTTTTATAATTGCTTTGGAAGATTTGGAGAGGATTTCACAGGCAGTTAAAAATAGAGAAACTGAACGACTTAAGACGGTGTATTATACTGAAGCCCACTAAAAAGGATTTAAATGACAACAGAAATGTTTAAAAAGCATTTATAAAGTCATGTATGCACACTCTCACAACCCTCCCATTCAGGCGTTATGACATTAACATACTTTCTTATTTCATTTAGATAATAAACAGCTTTCCTATATTCATTTTTTTATATTAATTCTCCACATCAAACTCTATGCATTACATCAGCTCCTATTATGTGGATTATTATGTCTGTTGCACATTGCCTCTGTTTTTTAAAAAAACAACAACTTTTGCACACTGCTTTGGTAACATTTTGCAAATTCCTGTACATCCTCTTAAGCTCGTATCATTCTCCAAAAATATTTATTTAGCCGATTATATGCAAAATTATTTAATTCTTTTGTGTTTATTTAGTTTTATTTTATTTAAGTTTGTTGCCAGTAGAACTGTTTCTCACTTTGTTTCCTAATTTAATTCTGCTTTTATATTTTCTGTAAATCCCCCAAAACAGACAAATGTCATATATGTGCAAGCCTTCTTGGCAGCTTAAAAAAAAAAAAATGCATGGATGCATACGTTCTTGTTTAATTTGCTCTTAAGTATTTTCCTATACGACAAATAAATAGAGGTGATGATGCCTCATTCAGCTTTGAAAAAAAAACAAAAAACGAGAAGCCTAAATGCTTCGTGAGGACACACAGGAGAAGGAGGAAAAAAAGCAGTCTGCTGTGTTGTTGTTAGTCATCGGTGATCCTGTCACTCAATGCTGTGGTGGCATAGGGTCCGCTTCCTGTTAACAAGATATGTTTACAGCATCAGCATTGGGCTCCCACCGTCTGTGTGTCTGTGCATCTACACTCCATGTCATCCCTCAGGATTGATGCATCAACGTGTCTGTTAACGATTAACCCATCAGGAACTGCCATCTTTGGGGAGACAGATAGTGACGGGGCCCCCGCTCGTCCACAGTGTCCTAAGAGGCTGAGGCAGGCCTTCCTTTGTCATGGAGCCAAACTCGTGCCCCTTGGCAGGATGCTGCGTTTAACCATTAACTAGATTCTTGTCACTTGTGTTTCTTACATCTAAAGAGACAAATCACAATGTCCCCAAGAAACTTAAACTGGAGAAATATTAACCCCTTCTCAGCTGGGGCTCTTCCTCTAGCGTCCTGCAGATAAATGAAGAGATGCTGATCCTTCCATCACCATCAGCTCGTCCTTCCTCCTACTCATCCTCTCTCTGTGTTTGTGTCTCTGCTGGCACTACTGACAGTGGCGTCTTGTGAAGGAGGCAGAGATTGATATGATGAGAGTTAGACGTGCTGCTTCCTGCCTCTGGACGAGAGAAAAGGATAATTTATGGACTCATCACTTTGGAGGCTGTTAAGCAGAATTTTTTTTTTTTTTTTTTTTTTTTTTTGTAACGAGAATAACCCTCAAAGAAATTATCATTATGAACGAATCGAGAAGTATGATTGAAGTTGAACAATCACTTAAACAGTCGCAGCGCCAGTACAATCAAGGACTTTAATTTATGTAGCAGATTCTCTTCATTTGTGATCTCCCACTGCACCTGAATGTTTCACAGTCGTTTTAAATGTGACCATGTTTCTGTTCTTATGGCCCATTCACTGCGCCCTTGAATGCCGCAGGTCCCCCTGTGTTTAACACCTCTGGATTTTTTTCTCTCCCTCCTTCCACGAGAAGTTAAAAGGGTGACAGGTTTAGCTGTTACCTTCATCATTAAATCCTGTACCCCCCTCCTCTTCATAAAGTCAGCTAGCTAGACCTCCGTGGTGTCTCGGTCCCACACTGTAATGGCCGCTCGTGGTCCAAATGGACTGAAGAGCTTTCATGTGTCCTGAACAGTCTACTCCTCTCATTACGGCCCGTAGTGGTCTCACATCAAACAGCCTCATTATTTTCATCCAGGGAGGAAGCGCACGTATGTGACCAGTTTGAGCTACAAAGTGACTACCAAGTTCAAATAAAATCTGCACTTTGTAGTTCTGCTATGCAAGCAAAATGCTGCAGAAATTTAAGGGTTTCTGCAGACTGGTGACATGGGGCTTAAAGTCCCTTGTTTTTTACTCATATTGACATAAAATCTAGTGAAAATCCTGTGAAATCATAAATCTTCAGCAACTCCTCAGCAAGCTTAAATCTGCATCATGCATGCTGAGCAATCATTGTATCAAATCCAGAAAGAAAAAAAAAAAAAGATCAACTTCAGCACCTAGAAGCACAAACGGTATCACTAAAACGCTGCAGAAATGTTTCGATATCACAGAGACCATCCTATTAGCTCTCAGGGGAATAACACCTATTTATAGATTTGAAGCATTTTTTACATCATTTACATAAAAAGCCACAATTACCGGCCTAATTTAATATTAGCTGACAACAGTTTGACGAGGCAGGATCAAAGGTTAAGCTAACACATTAACATGGAAATGAATGCAACAACTCAACAGCCTGTTGTCATACCTACAGTGAACAGCCTAAATAAGTTGCAGGGGGAAAAAAAAAAAAAAAAAAAAATCACAAGGGCCGTACTTGATAAGACATACTCGTGTTACTATGGCAACATCCATGGCTCAAGCTAAGAATGCAGAGATGTGGATAATCGTTGTCATTGTGACACGTGTGCTTTTCTTTTTTGCTAGAAGACCTGTGTTTTACTACATCGGGACATTAATGCCTTTGTAGTCAGCAGGATCTGATTCCATTCAGAAATCAGGGAACATAAATACTCTAAGCTGCATGCAACACAAAATGCTCTATCCATCATATCTTTATTTTAAAGAAAGTACATACTTATCCCTATGCAAATATGAGCTGTGCATTATGCAAATTCAGATAAGGATAAACATGGTGGGTTGAGAAAACCTGGAATATTTCTAAATCTATTGCGTTCTCAGGTTTTTTTTGTTGGATTTCTGCAGAAATTATAACTAAAATTAGTTATTTGAATGTAAAATTGTGAGGGATGCTTTTTTCTATGCATGTACTTTTTGCAAGAGTTTTTCTTTAAAATGTTGTATTAAAAACTATGCATGGTGTGTTTACAACATGGCAAACACTCCATAGCACACTGAATATATTTAGCTTTTCTCATGTTGATATTGCATTAAAGTTCACTTTCAAATTCACAAGGTCAGATAATAAAAGCATCTATTGCAAGTGTTTGGATAAAAGTCAAAGTGAATGCTGGCACTTACTGCAATCGCACTATTTAAAAAGCCATTTAAAAGATACATTCATGTAAATGCAGAAATTAGCTTATTATTCCCCCGCTAGATGGATTAGTGGTTGTAATGTTTCTGCAGAAAACACATCAATGTATCCAGCTCCAGGTGTCAGAAGCAGCACTGTTTGCCAACAACACTTCAAAACATCTCAATGTGGTTTTCAGATGTTTTATAGTTCCCTGTTTTATGGCCGTCTTACACACACACACACACACACACACACACACACACACACACACACACACACACACACACACACACACACACTTCTTCATAGTTGCTGGACTGTTTTAAAATAAACCAAACCCCTATGATTGAGTTACATTGTTGTACAGTGACTGTGATAATGATTCTCAAGCTGTAAGCCTGAAGTTTCATATCTTTGCTTCCCTTTAGTGAGTATAATTGGCACTTGAGGTGATATATTGATATGAGCTGAGCTCCCACAGGCCTGTATGTGGTTCTTTTGTGTCACCCTGAGTGTAAACAGACAGTGAAATCCTGTTGGACTTACTGAGGTAGCAGGAATTCCTCCTGCTTTGAGGATGCTAGCCACCTTGGATCTCTCTCTCTTTTTTTTTTTTTTCACTGTGTGTGGTCTCTGATCAGGCAGAACATAGAGCTTTATGAAATGTAAAGCTACAAATCCTACATGATTAAAAATGGATGTAGCTAAAGATTTTAAAGCCTTGCTGCTTTGCAAACAATTACAGACGTTTTCCAAAAATCTGATTGGATCTTCATCTGATGTATAAAAAGATGAATAAAAAGCACTGTCATATTCTTTCAGTGACTCTCTTTAATGTTCATGCTTGTATATTACTGGTGCCCCCTTCTGTTCAAAGCTGTAACTGCTTTCTCTCTTCTCTTTTTATGTCGACTTATTGCTGCTGCTTCACCATTCAGCCACGGCTTATTGATGCGTTTAGTCGTGGGTTATTAAGCCCAGCATGACCTATTGAACTGAATGGATCTTGAGGTCAGGTGAACAGGCTAATTTCCGTTGAGAATACAAAAATAAGCACATTGGCTGGAATATGTATGGTCCAGAAAATACAACTTTAATCTTCCTTTATGATGAATTAAACATGACACATATTCACTTCTAATTTATGTCTTCTTTATATTTAACATTTGATGTTGACACCATTTAAGATAAAAGTGCAACATCGCTTTAGCATCATGTAATGTTGAGCATCCAACCTATTAATCTTTTTTTTTTTATAAGACATTGCCTATTTCTTCTTCTTGTACACTTTTTTTTTAAAATCCCTGCAGCCAAAATAAACTCTGGGCTAAACATTTTTATTGTACAAGAATGTCAGACATGTGTTGTGGTTGCTAAGCAAACAGTGACTAATAATATCTACATGGAAGAGGTTTGCATTAGTGCAGCAAGCCAAAGCACAGCGTGTCTCAGTCTCCACCAATCTAAAGACAATGAAGGTTCACCACACTGTAATTACCACACAATGAGTTTGTCACTCACTTCTCATAAATATGAATAAGGAGGGATGGATAAAGGTGTTCGCTCTAAATTTGCCACCATTTTTGACGTGAGAGCGAGGAAACGGCCCGGCATCATATTCATCCTATCAAAATGTCCCGAAGCAGAGAGTTTTTAAGCTTTTGTGTGTCAGTCTTTCCCTGTCATGACTGGATGAGTGTGGTACGTCGAGGGCGTAGAGGGGTAGAGATTGATGTAACAGGTTTGGGTTTTTACTTTTTTTGGACTGATGAAAAGGGTGATTAAAAAAAAAAAAAAAAAAAAAAAAAACAGCCTGAAGGTGTCAGCTGTTACTGTGAAGTGTATGACAGACTCCAGGATATGGCAGACAGTATAGCTACATAAGAAGGAGCAGATACACCTTGGATTTGATGTTGTTTCGTTGACTACTTATACTGCTGCATATTTGCCTTTACATCCAAAACACTAGTCTGAATATCACCTAAATGAGACTGATCATCGTCACTGTTACTACAATTACATGTCAAATGACCAAAAAGATGACTGAAGAATCGTTTTCGTGCTATTATCAGTATGTCTGTGTGATATCTATGAGGGTGATAATATCAGCCTAATAAGGTTTCCAAAATATGCAACACGTTCTTTTCAATATCACATGTCTTGAAACGAAACAATATCGTTTTTGAAATGATGGATATTGAAAAGGACAGACGCTTTGAAAAAAAAAAAAAAAACAACCTCAGATCATATTATCAGATCAGATCAGTCACATCTATAACCAAGAGCTGCTACAAGCAAAAGAGAGAGGGCATTGGATAAATTGCAACAAATCGTGTTGCCAATGTATTGGTGCTATTTTAAGAAATTACCAAGTGCCCAGGATTCTATTTTCGTTGCCATGGTATCGAAACAAGTATTGATTTTGTTTTTAAAAAACCTGGTATCGCGACAACCCTACAGCCGGACATACTTATATCAGTATATATCAGTATCAGCTTATATTTATTTAAAATATGCACTCATATAAAAACTTATATTGGAGTTAACCAACACACCATGGTGCAAAATAAAGATGCTGAGTAAACAAGAAATGGAGCCACCAGATAGATGCAATCATCTATGTGCTGTCATCACAAAAAGACAATATGATTACAGTATGCTATACATTTTCATACAAGGGTTCTGAACTTTATGGAATAATAGATTATCTATCTCTGCTCACTTCATCTTAGCCTTGTTAAAGGAAACAAAGCTATGAAGTTATTGATTATCTTACCTCCATAAGAAGCATTGGTCATGAGTATCGGCTGAAAAGAATCCTTATTTACTGTTCACTTCTTGATAGCATGTCTTGGTTTTTATAAGAGCGGGTACAAATCAGAGCGCACATGTAACTATGAGGAACCTAATATTCTGGTCACGGCATTGATAATGAAATTGTTTTCACGTCATTAGCAGTGTTGACCTTGCGTGTTAGCTAAACAGAGGGTATTGAAGAATTCAGGCGCGCTGGTTTAGCTCAGTAGGTAGATCAGACGCCCCATCTATGAGACGTTAGTCCTCATCACACTGGATCCCCTGCAGGTCCTATTTGGTGCATGGCATCTCTGCTAATTTTCTCCACGTTTCCTGGCTCTAAAGGATTGCATCAAATAATCAACCTACTGTAAAACATCTTCAATCGACTGTATTGACCCAGCGTTTTTTGCGTCTATTAAAATGATATAAGTATAAAATAAATGACAAATCAGACGAACAGATGACTGCTTCATCACATAAATGAATCGATAAGACTTCCTTCATTGATTGTTGACAGATATTACTGTTGATTTTCACAATGACAAACAAGAAATTGTCTGATAGTTGCCATAGCAACAACACAACAAAAATCAGATTTGAGAATATGAACGTTTTCTACTCTTTGAAACATTGAAGGACATCAATAAATCCCTTTAGAATATTCTCGCTATAACATCAGCTAGTAACAATCAACATGCCATTAATACTGTCTGACGATGTGTTGAATAAGATTTACCACATCAAGAAAAGTTTTCAAATGAATTCTGCTTGGCCATGAAGAATTCAGTGCATCTTTAATCTTATACAAGTTTTACTGAGGAAATGAGTGTCGAAAAAGTTGACATTGCGCATGAGTAATTTCAGAGTGTCAGGAGTGTGATGAATTATGGCCCATTTGACATCTTAATGTTCTGTGTACTTTCTCAGAATGATCTAAAAAAAAAAAAATGATCGTTTAAAAGGAGAGCAGACTAAATGAATTCTCAGGGGGAAAAAAACAAAAGGCGCTCAGACTTTTTAATTGCTGCTTCACATTTAGGGGCCAGGTTATGTGCATATTAAACATCACAGTGGAATAAAGACTTTAGATTACATACACTGCTTCATTGTACTGATTCCATTGGATCATTTGGCGTTCTGTCGTAGATTTTTCACAAATCATACGGTTATTGTTTGTTGACAGCTTGTATTCTTCTTTTTGTGTCAATTTACGCTAAAAACTATTTCTGTCATGTTTCACAGTGGTAAATGATGCAGAAGATGTCTCATGTACTGTATGTCATGACTGGGGAGCAGCAGTAGCTTGGTCTATATAAGGACTTGGGTTGGGTGCTGGTTCAAATCCTGGTATGGATAAAAAAAATGGACTGTTTGTTGTTGAGGTGCAACAACAAGGAACCCCCGTAACTGCTCTAGTGCGCCCCCTGTGTGCAGCGCCCTGACATCTCTACATCCATGCAAGTCTATGCATGTATTTTGAGGCACACACACACACCCACCCACACACACACACACACACCCACCCACACACACACCCCCCCCCCCCACACACACACACATACATACATACTGTACACACCTAAATAAATCCAATCACCCTCAGAGGTGGGGGTGCTTTGTTGATAACCTTTGTTTTCAGCAGTTATGGTGGTCGTATGGAAAGATATGACTTTATCTATGCGGTTTTATTGGAGGTTATATGTGATTTTCATATGGCAGCCTGCACATGGTGTACTTCTTGTCTTTGACCAGTAAGTGGTGCCTAAGCTCCTAAATGGTATCCTGCAACTTTCTCTCACTTTTCACCCAGAAACACACGCACACGCAAAACCAGGTGAATAAACACACATACACACACACACACACACACACACACACACACACACACACACACACACACACACACACATACAACTGTATTTGAAACATGGGTAAAAAGTGACAATATAAATCAGAATGTAGACTTTGCATTTACTCTTATGGTCTTCTGCTCCATTCTGTAAAACCTCAACGAGTTATTTAGTGTCTTCCACCTCAATTAAGTCAATATTTATGAACACTTTAGGAAGACATCCAGCAGTTAAGGTGAAATGACCTTTCTTAGTAATTCACATTTCACACTCGTCTTGCTAAGCTGTTATAAGAAAGTGCAAATGTCTCATTTATGCTTTTCAAATTAAATGGGCTTATCAAAAACCTGTTCAGTGAGATTAAAGTGGACTATTTCACATCTTTGGGTGATGATGTGTTAACTCAAAGGAGCCCAAGCTACCTAAATTATAAAACATATTAACAGCATCATTATTTATGTACCAACAAGAGTTGGTAATGAAATTTGACAAACAAATCAAATTCAGGGTGCTCAGAAGGCAACACAACCACAGAAACCCAAACAGGGCCCTGTGGCATCCCCAGCCATAGCAATGGCCAACACCATGATTGTCTGTGAAGTTGTATTAATCTTTGAACTGATACATATTTCACAAACACACACACATTATTGATTAGCTTTACTTTGAAAACCTTCCAATGAAGAGAGTTTGATGCAGAGCCATGAAGAAGTGTTACCAAAAGCTTGCACTCAAATAATGCAGATCCAGAGGCAGTTTCCTCATTCTGGTTTTACAGCAGGATAAGGTAAAATATGCCTTCAAAATAAAAGGTTGCAAAAAAAATACAAAAATATTCCGACTGATTTAATAAACGTTAAACTCAATTGTGACCATAACATACTGACGGTCTTTTTTGCCATCTGAAGGGTCATTTACAAAGGATGGCATATACATGATCTGGAGAGAGTCAATTTACATTTAAGTGTAGACCTACAGCACAAAAAAGATCAGAGCCATGCAGAGAGAAGACAGGCAGACTTTAAAAATAACAGAAACAGAACATTTGGAATAAACAAAGACAACAAAAAGCAAATATCATAAAAAATAATGTTTTTTATGATTTAAAAGACATCACTGACTCCACATGTCTGATCTCTTCACATACAAGTTGTCCTCAACTGAGGGGCCCTGAAGGGAGAGCACAAACCCCTTTACATTTAAACCTCGACTTAAGGACGACCTGAAGCGCCTCCTCACTGAGGATCTGTGGCAGCTGACTCATGCAGTGAGGATGTTTCTGCTTTTTAGCTTGGGGCCAGACCCAGACATGCTTTAAAAGTGATCAGTAAAATCAAAGAGGTTACAAATCAAAAAAGGAGCAATGATTGGGGTGATTTGATGTCAGTTGTTAAAAGCTGTAAGAAGAAGCTGCTGCATTCTGAACTAGTTGTAGGTGAGAGAGGGCTAGTTTGTTTACGTGTGAATGACTTTTTGCTTGTCTAAAAGTAACGTTTATCGGTGTGTCGACTGCGTAGAAATCAAAAGAGATTGTGGCCCCTATTCCATGTAGATAATCTAAAATTGAACTTTGTCCTATGCCACTGGTACTGTATGGAAGAGTAATTAAAATGTCTTAAGGTAAGAATAAATAAATGCACGGTCCTTGATTCAGACACCTGTTGCTTTACAGCTCAACATTTTATAATTTCAGCAGCGTCTTGTTTTGTATAAACAGTCAATAACACTGATTAAATGTGTATCATACACTATGACATCATATTTAAGCTGTAAATAAACAGCTTTTTATAATAACTGATACAGAACCTAGTCCACAGCTGAGAAACACACATCAGCTGAAGAAAGAATTACTAGGGGTGGATTTCTGTGTTTTGTTCTCTTTTCTCTCACCACATGTTACAAAATGTAGAATTAGCTCCAAGTTTATGACCCCCCCCCCCAACTTACACCCGCCATACAAAGGTCCAGAGTGTTCTCAAACTTTAAGAAGTCAAGGACCCACAAAGAGATAAACCGCCCGCCTCTGACACTATATAATACATGCTTGCTGTTCAAACAACTACAAGGTAAAAGTCGGAAAAGTGAGCAATGGCCACACATTACTATTATGCAAAACCATGGCTGTATAAATCTCTGTAAAAACAAGCATTTGGACTCTTAATGCCTCCAAGTTTTCCCCTCAAGGACACTGAAAAAATGACATTTTATATTGCAGTTTTCTTATGTTGTATGCACAGAGACTCATAAACTAACCAATACTCCTGAGAGCAAACACTACCTGGACCCTGCTCACTTTATCTAACTTAGAAAAAGGCATCATGTCAAATAAATTAGAACAAAAAAATGTTTCTTCATGAATTTTAGGAGGCTAGGACTTTGTACATACAACAGAGCAGAACAACAGGATTGACCTTTGGATAGAGGAGTTTTAATGAATGATAACATGTGCAACTCAAGCACAGTAAATATTGTTTTGTGCTTTTTAGTTTAACTAATGAAATGCAAATTGAAAAAAAAAAAAAAAACAACTGCAAAAAAAAAAAACACAGTCCAACATTTACTACAATCAGCATCCACTTCAGGTGTCACTCAAGAAACATTTTGGTTTGACGACTAACAGGATGCTAGATCGTGAAAGTCATCATGTAGTTTCAACCTCAACATTTAATTGATAGATTAACAAGGCAAAAATAAGAGAAGCTAGCAGGGCTAAATGGATTAAATGCAGTGCTGTGAGAGTGTGGCACGTGTCCGTCCGTCCACACCCACAGACTCACAGGTACACTATCGTCTCCATAATCAGAAGATGGGAGGGATGTATTTGATATGATTCATGTGTTTGCATCTGTTTAAGCATTCTCTCTCTCTCTCTCTCTCTCCCCGATTCTCTCCTTCTTCCTCCTCTCCTCTCTCCCTCTCTCCTCCCTGCTCGTCCTCTGCAGGCCTGCTGCTCTCTGCTGCAGAGAGAGGCTGCGTGACGTCAGTGGAGGCTGGAGCGGTTCCTTGGTTGGAGCGGAAGAAAAAAAAAAATGGGGAGAAGATTGCGAGGTAAGTGAGACGCACATTTCTTTTCGTGTTTTAAACCCTCACTCTCCACAGCACATTTAACTCGCCGTGTGTGTGTGTGTGTGAGTGTGTGTGTTTGTACTTGCGCTGCGTATGTTTACAATTATCTCTTCATTGACGCCGCTGCTGATCCGGTGCAACAAATTTATGCAACGCCAAGTCCAGCGATGAGCCAGTGCTGCTGAGAAAACAGGGGAAAAGCGGCTTCATGCCAGGCTGTCGCCCCTTTCCTGCCATCACTATCGGTGTGAATTAACATGACCAGGCCTGTCTGTGCATGCAGAGCTTTCTAGTTTTCTCCCTCAGTTTCATTTCTCCATGATGACATTTGGTAGTGCCGCTCGTCCACACCCACATTATACGCTGCGTGCGATTGATCCATGTGTGCAGTGCAGATATGATAATCATTGATTCTTTCTGCGCTTTTAAGACCCAATGTTGACTATATCAGATCGATAAGTGGTTGTCAGTCGAATGCCCGAATCAGCATACAGGTTATTTTGACCGGCCTGCTTGGCCTGGATGTGTGAGGAGTGTAGGCTACCTGCTGTTTAGAAATATTGAGATGTGCTCTGCAACAAGATGACTCTGTCTGCTCACATAGAGGACAAGCAGCTGTGATCTATTTGTTTTCAAACGTTTGCATGCAGAGACATAATTGCAGCATTACATTCAATAATTTAGTATCTTCTTGCAGTCGTGCTCGCATGCAAATGTTGAGGAGCACATTTGGGTTGAAGAGGAATGTATGCAAAACAATCATAACTCTGTAGTTTCTTTACACTCCCAGGAGAATCTTCCCGTGGGATGAATTAAACTCTCCTGCTATGCCTCAGATGAGGAGGAAGCATGCTGGAGTTAGGGAACCTGCCATGTGACTATACAGTGCATGAGAAGTAAAACTCAAGTCAGTCAGTTAGTGGGGCCTTAAAGCCCAAAAGCTGCTGTGGTTGTAGAAACCAGAACTGACGAAAAGTTGGAGCAGTCATGCTGACAAGCTGACAAGAGGAGGAATTATTCCAAGAAAAGGTGCAGAATATGAACATGTTTGATGCGATTTTTGCAGACTGAGGTTAGAATTTACTTCTTATAAGATAACTGAGCTGTATTCACGGTTCAGTACCTGCAGTTTACAGTCATGTAAATGTTACTGCAGACACATGGTTTCCCAGTGATCACATGTGAGGCAGGACGTCATGATGAAGAATATTGCACTGGTTAGTTTGCAGTCGATTCATTGGATATTCCTAAAGTGTGTGTTACTGGTTTTGTTACTTTGTGTTAGTGTTTTTTTCATTCTGTGTGTATTGTGTGTGGCTGTTAGAGGTATGACAGTGAAATCCTAAATACACATATTCATTACCCATACTCCCACAGCACGAAGAAACCCCTTAAAAATCTAATATTTCATCCATCCATCCATCCTTGTATGACTGACTTCCATATTGGCAGTTGCCTCTCTAGGTTTGATTACACATAGATGGATCTACCGGTCAGAATGATAGCGCACTAAGAATCACTCATTTAAGTGCAGTTCCTGGTTTTATAAGTATTTTTTATACATATTTGAAGGTTTAGGCATTTCCTATGAAGGGGTTCTGTAGCAAAGTGCATATCTAAAATCCGCCATTGGATACACGATCAATACTTTTTAGTGAGAACACAGAAAATGTACCTGTAAAATCGAATTAGTTCTATTTGTTCCAAATCTATTGATTAGTTTCTCCATTGACTGATTCATTATTTTGTAAATGAATCTCTTAATTTGTAATTTCATCATCCAAAATACAACAGTAGCTCTGCATAAAACAGATTGAATCAACAAAGTCCTCCACTAATATTTTTTTTGTTAATGAATTAGTCATTTGAGCCATAAAGAAAAAAAGACATCGCCTTCAAAACAAAAGCTCTCTTTCCTCTAACACATGAAGGCCTGTTTACAGTTTTGTGTCTCATCTGAAACTTGTTATTTCAGTTTGATCTATTTTGATTTATTAAACGTCCTTTCACTTGTGATCAGACTGTTTCCCTTTAGCTAGTCATTAGTTTGTAATGCCGCCTTAGTGTTCACATCTATTATGACAGCACTGTTTTTGTGCCTGTGCTCAGGAGGCTCAGGCCTCTCTGGGCAGTTCTGTTTTCATTGTAGCTGTCTGTAAGATAGTGTTCATCTAGCCGTGACTTAGAGATCAAGGCTCCTGAATCCTTAAACTTTTCCATCAGCTCGGGACAGCAAAAGGCTGAATCTAGGAGAACACACACACCATCATTGAAATGATATCAGATTTTTTTTTTTTATAAATGCTCCCTCATTTAAAGCATCCCATTCTTGTTAGAAAGAACACCGCTTTTATGCCCAGTTGAAACATGAAATATTTAATCTGCACCCAATTTTCTCACTTCTCGAACAGTAACTTGGATATCATGCTAACGCAGGCTCTGGATTAATGAGTATAAAAGGACCTCTGAGACAGTCCAAATGCAGCCGCAAATCACTGAGGCCATTTCCTGCATCATTTCCCACAGACGTCCTCTAAAGCAGCTAGGACGTCCCCCACTTTTATTTTGGCTAGCACAGGGATCTTGATGTGCGCACACAGAAGAACATACATGTCCTTTAGAGAAGATATTAGATGCAGGATGTCCTGCTCTGATTGGATAAGATAGTGTGGAAAACATTGTTGGAGGTGATGGATGTGCTAGCTTATATGAATTGGCTTCCTAGATACCAGGCATGACTTATAGTCCTGTATGAATGAGATTCCCCCTTATTGTGCAAAAATAAACAAGCTGAATACAAACAGATCGCCCTGCATGTCTTAAATATTGAATACTGCCAATGCGTGCTAACATCATAGCTGAAATCCATCGCTGTTATTCTTCAACAACATCCTCCTGACATGTATTGTTTATCTACGTATGGTGAGGATAATCGTTTTAGTTATCAGACATTTGGATCAATAGCAGACAGGGTTGAGGCGAGTAAATATGTCTGTCTGTCGACTCACATTTGTGAGAGTCATTTCATCTCGAACTCTCTCTCAGCCCTGTCCTGGACCTCAGTGACGCTCATACAGTGTCAGTGCAGTGATTGCTCTGCAGCTTTGGCCTTTTTTTTTTTCATGTCCTGTATCAACTGACTGTTAATGCCTCTTCAATAGGTACAGGCTGGGGTTATGCCATAAGATATTTAAAAGCATTTACATAGTTCCTCTGTCCGTGTCATAATGGCTAAATGGCTAAATGGCAGACAGTTAACATACATTGGTAAGTTTTAACAGATATCAGTAGTATTATTGTCTTTTATGGATAGGATAGGATAGGATAGTACTTTATTGATCCCCAGAGGGGAAATTCGGGCGTTACAGCAGCACAGACAAGAAAGCTCAAATACACATTAAACAGAATAGATAAGATAAATAAAAATAAAAATAAAAATAAAAATAAAAATAAAAACAGGGGGTATATACAGTACAAAAATGAATGTTGAAGTTAACTGGGGGGAATTGAGAATTGAGACAGTATTTGAAGAGAATGACAAGATAAAGTGACAAGTGATGATTAAAGTGACTTGGTATGATAAATAAATAGCAGCAAGTAATGTAAACAGCAGAGAAGAGAGGCAGTGTTGTACCACAGTAATGCAGAGTGCAGTTATATAATATAATGTAGTATAATATAATATAGTGCAATATGAACAATATAGTGTAATATAATGAAATGTTATATAATATAGACTAGTATAATAATATAATAAAAAATATATAGAATGTACAGTATATATGTGTGTGTATATATATATATATATATATATATATATATATATATATATTATGGAGACAAAGTTGAAAAAAATAAGCAAAACCCTTTATTGTAGGATTATACCGTGACTCTTTTTATGTAATAACTAGTCTTACTTATCAAATAGAGAGATCATTGTATTTTGTCTTGGCTAGAGAGTGAGCCCCTGTTCTAAATTGATATGTTGAACTTGCTAGTTGACAGTTTTTTTTGTTTATTTTATTTTTTTTCAAATTCAGCAATTACAGAGCAACATTTGAATTGGTTTTCGTTTTTGTCCAATATTTATTCTCTTTTATCTCAGTTTTTGGTCTCTTTAAACTTCTCAGTTTAATATCTAGTTCTTTAGCTGATAAAAGCTTCTTTATTAGCAACTGTCTGTCAACTGGTTGGTGCTAGATAGGTAGTGTGTACAATGTAGGCTGTAAGTATACATTGGATTTTGAGCTGTTTGGATCAAAAAGCTGCTTGCTTTAACAAAAAAAAAAAAGAAGCTGTGAGATCGATGAAGGTGAATAAAACGCAGTGCGATTGACTGCTAAACCAGCAGCTAAAGGTCACTATAACGCTACATAAAGCCGTGGGGGAGATTCAGACATATAGGTTATTATTATTCTATATCGAATCATTCCTTTCAAGTTGACTCATTCTTTTCACATTGCCTGCAGAAACGTTGTTTTTGTGAATAATATTGATTCACAGTTACTATTACTTCCAGCTCCAGAGTTGCATCATTGGTTGTTTTTAGCTTAAATATTGCTCGGCTAGCAGGTTTCAGTTGGTTTCAACACGCTAACATCATGTTTGGTCTGCGATAGACCGGTCCCAACAAGGCCAGGAGACACAGGAATCACCTTTGTGCTTCAAAGTCATTCAAAGTGGGTATGAGGGGAAACTGTTTCCACAAAATGTTCATGTTAGCTAAGTTACAATGCCATAGGATTTACAACTGTGTTGATTTTGTGTGAAGATATTTTAAAACTGACATAGAGGAAATGTTTGGATGTTTTATTGAGATTAACAATGATAAGTCCGACAAAGAATGGGCTAAACAGGGTTGATAAAGAAGGAAGTTCATGAGTAATACCCTATTATAAAATGCATTTCTTTCGTTTTATATTCGTCCAAAGACTATCTTTTTTTTATCAAGTAAATGTGGCAGATTTTTTCAACAGAAGTGTTTAGTTTTCCCCCCTGCTGTCATTTGAGGAGCCCCAGGTGGTGAGATTGTCCTGTCATAAAGGTCCCATGCCTTACCAAGGTCTAACTCACTATGACATGAAGAGCCTCGGAGGCATCAGGAGCTTTCACTAAACCTCTAGTTAAGTTTAAGGTAGTCTATAATAATCCAGCCTGTACTGAGAGAACATACTCGGATAGGTTTCTTTGACCAATGCTTGAAGTCTTAGCGACACATTTCTTTGAGGATGAGGGCATTCTTTCACCATACCGTTTTGGCTTTGAGATCATAGAATTGACTCTGAAAATAATGATTGAGGTGTGAGAAAAGAACATGAAATACACGAGAAATACCAGCAGTATTAACAGCTCCATTGTTAAAGCGTAGGCCGATGCTCGTGTCACAGCTCTCATACAGTCTTGGCACCTCCAGCATTATGTACAGGAAGCGTACTGCTAACTGCTAGGTCGGGGTTTGTGTGGAGTACTTGCAGGGCTGCTGTGATACACCCTGACTCACTCTGCTTCTCACACCTCCGAGCTAAACAAATCTTCATCAGAGCGCACAGAGAGATAAATCACCTGACTGTGAGATTGAGCTCCAGAGACAGTCCAGTGAGTGAGCCGAGTTACATTCATGTTTAAGATGGTGACTTTTATCATTTGTAAATGAATTCAAAATCAATTTGATCAGTCTGTGTTAAAGCTGAACTTTTAACAGTCGTGACTCGTGGCAGAAGTGTAGCCTGAGGGTCAGCTGATGTTTTATGCACATGGTGCAGAAATGTGTTGCAGTAGCTGCAACATATGCCGCTTTATCATCGCACGGATAACGTAAGGATTTTGAATAAATCATTTATTAATAACAAGGGTTATTGTGCCTCTTGGCCTCTGGTTCCGTCTGCTCATCCTGATGTTGTTTGGTCAGACTTTTACAAAAAGGAATATATCATTAAAAAAAAGGGTGATGTAGTTTGTAGACATTGCTTAAAAGCTCAAAGACTCACATGAAAATTAAGGATTTTAATCCCTCTAATCCCCCTTTTATAAACACATTAATTGGTAGTAAATCTTCAATGCAAAGACCTCATTAAGAAAGTTGGAGCTGGATGGGAAGCTGTTGTCAGTCTTATGATGAGCATATAAGAACGCTGTAAGTTCAAAGCGTAACGTGTACACCGGGGATGGGGGTTAAAATCGATACAGCGTAATATTGTGACTTGTATGGCATATTGCGACAGTACAAAGTCACAAAGTAGCGCTCTTTTAGCTTATAGTGCTAAGAATTTAAGAATTTAGCTTTTTAAAAATGTGACAGTGATGTACTCTAAAAAGGTGTGTCGCTCCCTCCACTACAGTATAGTGTGCACACATTTTCATTTCCTCACTTGAGTTGAGAAACTGTTATACAAGCTCAGTCTGACAGGTGTGTGCAGCATCAATGCAGCTTTTTTCTGACACTGTCCCAATAAGATACAGTTTTCAAAAAGGTCATATGTTGCGGTATTTTGTTATCACAAAACTTGACATGCTGCAAAATCACAGTCAAAGTTTTGGAAAGTTTCACGATAATATCCCATTATCATGCCTCTGGTGACCCCCCCCCCACCCCTAGTATACACATGCATATATATGACTGTATGTTAGTCGGCTGATGGCCACACAGCTGTGAGTAAGCCAGTCATTGTGAAACATTAATGTAGCAGCTGATTCTAATGAGCTAATTTGAGTGTTACTTGGAGTGCGTCTTCAGTGAACACATACTATGCTTTCATTTAGTACCAGTAACATCATATATCCTCAGGTCTGTCACATCGGTGTCTGTTATGGTCTTCAGTTCAAGAAACTATGAACCCTCCTTAAACCCTAATGTCAGAGTCCTTGATCTTGCACTCATTCAGTCTTTACTGCTGTTACTTTGTAGACAGCTATTTGCTATGGCCTTCTAACACAAGTCTGGATCAGATGTTACAGAGAATGGAAAACCTGTTTTCTGAATCCCAAATGATTAAATATTTAAAAACATAGAGCATATACTTTTCCCTTTTTAACCACAGGCGTAATAAAAAACCATAAATGACTTAAGATTGAACTTCAAGGAGAGAGACTCAAAAACCAGAGTGACCTTGGGCCGAGGCAGACACGGCTCACCCTCTGGGATAGTTGAGTTGCAGTGAGTGGCTTTTAAAATATTAAAGTATCTAGTAGCATGGATCTGCAAAGCCTGCGGTGTAATACAAATGCAACTGTTGCTAGCCTCTGTCTCTATCTACTGTACAGTAGAAAAAATGCTTCTGTACCAGACACATACACCTCACTTATAAAACAGCTTAAATACTGCTGTGTACCTGACTGCCAAGCTTACATGCATGAAGTATGTCAACTGAGAGATGCATTTTTACGCGGAGAGGGTTAGAATGAGAATTTGATTTTGCTGCCCTGGCATAAATTTGAGATTTCTTACTTGCTCTTTCCTCTGACTCTGATGCAGGAACAAACTCAAAATAAAACGTAGTGGTCATACTATGAGTTATTTTAAAAACATATAAATATATTTATTTCTGTCAAAATGGAACAGCGTGGTTGACCTTAGTGGCTTACTTTGTTACCTTCAAAAATTAGCCTCAATTTTTTTTTTTTTAGATAACAGGAGATTGTTGAAAAATTGATAACATTTTAGGACTGTGTCCTTACGTTACGTTTACAATCATTGATACCTAAAGAATGCATTGTGTGTATGCTTGAGTCCTATAAACCAATAAGGATTTACTTTCTCATAAAACATGTGTAATGGCAGTTTTTTTGGAGGGGGGGGGGGAAATGAAACTCATCATTAACATTTACTGTTCGACTGCCTTTCAGCAGTTTCTGCCTTGCCTTTATTAATGCATGTCTAAACTTCTCCACGCACTAATGCTATGATCTAAGGATCAGTGAAAGAGTGTTAAACCGTCCGTGCAGTGCACAGATGTACATGCAGGAGATTGTGGAAAAAAAAAGACTGGTCCAATGATTGAAAGCTGTCCCCTAATTAAAAGTACAAGGATCACTGTTCAGGCCACTTCTCACTTTCACTTTAGTAGCTTTGCTGTGCTGAGCTTCGATTACTTCTCTAAGATTAGTGAAGCTCTTGCAGTGTTGTACACCCTCAATGTGAGTCAGCTTTCTCACGCCTACACATGTGCTCTGCCTCCTGTCTACTTCTCCACCCTTACTCTTCATTATCACTTTTCTGTGTGTTCATTTCCTTTTTCTGTTTGACAATGTTCACCTTTGACTCCTACCTGACTTGATGCTCAGAAACGTTTTTTAGAAACAGACCGTGGGAATTTGCTTCCTGTTTTAAAAACGTCCATCGACTTTATGTTACTGCTGTTGTTAACTGCAGATGATAGATACCACGTCTTCATTCTCTCTATTGACCTCGTTGGAAATAAGCAAACTGAAGTCACGTTATGATTCTCTGTTGTACTAACTTTAATACCTTGTTTGTCCGTCTGAAAGCTAACATGGGATTGACAGACAATAAAAACGAGATAATTAGCGTTTCCAAGCTCAGAGCCCTTTAAACAAAGATTTCCAATGTTCTGTTGGGTTACTCAAGAAACCGAAAGAAAACATCCAATTAGGATTTTTAATGGCCTGCCATGACAGTTATGAATGATGCCCACAGCAGCAACAATACTCAAATCTTTACTAATGATTGTGGATTCCCATCAGCCCTGGACTTACATAAGTCAGAGACAAGTATTCTAAATATGCATCAAACATACTTTTTAGTGCATCCAGGTTTGGAGCAGCAGAAGCTCAGTCTGGAGGGACTTGGTTTGGGAACTGGAGGGTCACTGGTTTAAGTCCTGGTATGGAATAAGTATAGAATTGGGACTGGTAAAGGATAGAGCCATTGAGCAAGGCACTGAAACCCTGACTGCTCGGGGTGAAGTCCCTGTGCCTCCTCTGACATCTCTTCATATACGAGCATTATGCCTATCCACTGTATGTGCTTTCAAGCTTTTGTGTTTGTATTGTTTACACACATACACATGGCCTGTGTGTGTGTGTGTGTGTGTGTGTGTGTGTGTGTGTGTGTGTGTGTGTGTGTGTGTGTGTGTGTGTGTTGTATACATTCAATAACAGAGTGTAAAGTTCAATTTCCTTCTGGATTAATAAAGTAATAATATTTAAGGAAAAAAACAGAAACAAAGATTATTCAAAAGAATATCTAATATCAATAATCGTAAACTGCACAACGCTCTGTGATATTTTGTCACAGCACCAGGTGGCTGCTCTGGAGAAACATTATTATTCAGCCAATCTGTGCATGTCGGTGTCCCAAAATAGTCCAAAAACATCAAATTTGGCCGTGTGATTGTAGCAGATGTGCTTCTGATCAGTGCAGTGATAACACAGAAACAGAGAGATTCCTGTTTCAGCCTTTACTTAAAGGTCCTCTTGTCTGTGTGATCAGAGGTCACACAGCTTGGAGGTTGGCAGTTAAAAAGTACTGATGTAGTGATGGTTTGGTAAAGGTTATGGTTGTGTAATTGTTATATTTTTCCTTACAGAAAAACACAATTTTTTAATAGGTTTTAGTCGCATTTTGTGTTCCTCAGGTTTTTAAATCAAGACTTATAAAATGTTGTGTATAATACGACTGGACATTGTCTGATCTGCCATCCTTTATCACTAACTTAAAATGTACATTTCTAATTTGGATACTTTGGATCTCGATATGTAGAATTATTTTATAATTGTATTATTTATTGTTTATTCTATGAATTCTTTAAAACTCTGAGGTTAGATTTTTCTTTTTGTATGTGTTTACCCCGTCGCCTAAATGTAAAGATGTTGTAATGTCATAGTAAAGCTGAGATTAAAGCTGAAGTCTAAACGGTTTATACTATGTGACAATTCGGACCATTGCTCATTTTCCAGCCTCTCAAATGTAGGATTGTACTCACACATGAGCTCACCCTGAGTTCACACATAAATGTTATTAGGAGGCTAACCAGAAAAAAAATGTTTTGGATGAAGCAGGGATAAAAAAAATCGTCCGTTTGCATTCAAACATGCAGCTCACCCCGAACATTTTATGAAACCTTCAGGAATTTGTGTGTTAAAACACCAATGGTAAATTACTGTAGATGCTTAAGGTTTCAGACATTTGCTCAGACAAAAATAGACATTACCAGAGGCCACTTTTGGTTCTTCAAAGTCGTATTTGGCTTTTTACACTTTATGGCTTTGAATTTCGAAGACCAGGAGAAAAATTGATCAAGTTAAATATAAATCATTAGATATTTTGATAAAGTAAATAATTGGGTCAATAGTTCATCTTGTGAATTTGATCCAATGGTTCAGTTTCCTCTCGTGGTGAAAGTTACTCAGAAAACCTTTCCTATTCCTAAACACACAACATGGGAAAACCCAAAAGCGCTGCTTTATACAGAATGCGTCCTTGATGTCTTTCTGCACCTCCTTCTATACCACTTTCTTGGCCCAACAGGTCGAGGCAGATGGCTTTCCACCAATGACTCTGGTTCTCTAGAGGTTTCTGTCTGGTAAAAAGACGATTTTCGTGGCCACTCTTACTCAGTGCTTGCTCATGCATGGATTCACATTGCGTCTCTCTATGTAAAGTATGTTTAGTTTATTTACATTATTATAAAACCACCGTGTTGACTAGTTTCACTGCAGATGGTACTTTTGAACTGTTTTCACATGAATTTTTTAAACTTCAGCTTGACATAAATAAAAATCGACGGGCGCTCTTTTGTGCTGTTAGAAAGAGCGACGCTGAATGCCATGGTGGCCTGCGAGTCTTCTGTTTTACACACATGTCCACTTTTTACTAATTGAACAATCAAACGTTAAAGGCGCTCCCCTGGGATCTCTCAGCTGAGCTTTACTGGCAGGATGTGACATGTGGCTACCAAACAGCCCCACTTCCTTCCATTTCCTGCCTCACGCAGTAATTCTAAGCAGAAGCAGATGGGAGCGCCTGCTGTCTGCAGTGTAGTGACTGCATCTGTGAGATCCTCCTCTTTTAATAAGTGGGCATGTTCTGCCAGTTCATTCCTTGTTCCAGCCTCCCAGACGTCTAATAACAGTCTCAGTGACTTGTGGGAATTTCCAGTGTAAAGAAGCTCTCTGTGAGGACCGGCCTGCATCTGTGATCTGGGATTACAGCGCCACATGTCCGTGCCTATACTGCTTCTGACATGAATGGCTGCTCTAGAAAATTCTGAGAGGGGGGTCTGATCTAGTTTAAGATTCAGTCTATGGTGTCCAACACTGTTTCTACCGGCTCTTAGAGTCCAAATAGTCCATTTGTAAATACAGACCGTCCCCATGCTTTACCACCTGCACTAGAATGCTTAAATCAGTGCAAGCTCAGGCTCAGAGTCACATTAATGCCTGTTAAGTATCTATATTTTGCTGGATTTTACTGTTTAATGTTATGAACAAGTGATGGCTTGACATTCCAGGAAATAAATCCCAAATAGTGTCGATCATCCGTCAGTGATTGGTCTGTCAGAGGGAGTGGGCAGATTGGATTTACTGTAATGAGTAAATATGAGTAAAGATATGAGTAAAAGGTTACGATTGGTCAAACAATTATTTAATGATGAACAAGTACCACTTCAACAAAATGTGCAAGGTCAAAGGAAAATAAACAAATTTGAGTATCAAGACTAACAAACAGTCCAAACAGTTGGAGCAAATTTCAAAAACACACTGCTACTTTAGGAAACTTAACTCATGTTTTGAGATTACTACTTTAACATCAGGTGGTTGTTCTTATTTGGAAAGAGCAAATAACAGACATTGTCATTGAGCTGTGCAACATGAAACATGAAGGAGGATGAGTCCAGCAAAACTGCATGAACAAACTATTAGGGTGGTTTCACATTAGGGACCCAGGCCCGGGTCTGAGTGCGCTTGACCCCAAAGTCCGGTTCATCGAATCAGTGTGAACACAGACGTACCGTACTCGTACCGTACTCGGGTACTGTGCCTGAGTCTGCTTGAAGAGATGGTCCCGGGCATGGTTGATGTGTACTTCAGTATGGTCCAAGGGAGATGTGAACGTATCCGTGCTCAAACCAGGAAGTGGACCGCTTTATGATGTAATTCTACAATTCAAGGGCCCATTTCATCCTCTGAGCTGCACGGTAGATGTGTGTGTAGGAGGAGGGTCGTTGGTGGCGTCTCAGAAAAAAAAAAAAAAAAAATCCACAGATCACAGTATGGACATAGCCCGCGAGTTGTTGCCATGGTTGCCTCGTCTTTTTTCTGCTTTTAGTTGGATTTGCAAACTAACTATGTGCATACTGCCACCTGCTTTATACAAATGTGTACATACACAAATGTACTCGGGCTTGGATCGATGTTACACAGACCAGCGGGGGGGGGGGGGGGGGGTCTAATGTGAAATACCCTCAATGCTGAACATTTTCCAGGTTACATGTTATGATTTGGCTCTTTAACAAAAACACAGTATGTCACATAAAAGCAGTCTAAAAGCTATATATATATTTAAAAAAAATGAATATCCTGCCTTTAAAAGGGTATTAAAAGCTTTAACTTAAGAGATGTGTTTCTGACTTTAAAAACTTTGATGATAGGAAAAGATTTACCTTTGTGCTATAATTGTTTCTGCGATCAATCAGAAACTTAAGTCGAGGAATAACCCTGCTGTATTTAGATCCGGTTGGTAATGCTTTGAAACTATCTTGTGATTATGCAATGTGAAAACTGCACCAATCTTTGCCTTTTTTCCCCCCCACCGTCAAGACCGTGTGATGTTTTCACGAGTTCCGCTGAAATGCTTTCTGAGGCTGACCTGAAGAGCTTGCAAAAATCTTTTTCAGTTTAGTGCTCGATCAGAGAATTGCGACTTTAATAATTAGAGGACCTGAAGCTGGGGAATCATCCGAGGCTGTCCTGCTGAATATTTATTTCACCAGTGGCATCAAGTGCTGGAAATCAGATAAACACAGTCAAGCAATGTTCTTGCAGCAGGCTTGACTCATCTCAACATCAAAGTATTAGATTCAAATGATCAAATTAAAAATTTATTACAAATATTTTACAAGTATTTTTGCCAGACTGTGGTGTTAAGTATGCAAAGCTCCCTGCTATACTCAGACGTGTCTCTGGAAATGAGCTGGATATTAGCACACGTTGTTTGTCTGTATATAGTTTTTTGTTATCATCTCATCTTTTCTTCATTTTCTATTTTGGTAATATTTTAAGGCTTCATAAAAGGTTTAGATCGGCTCCAGCCCCCCCTTGACCCCACTTGGATAACAGATAGTGGACCCTCTTTTAAACGGTAAATGGACTTGAGCTTGTTATATCTCTTTTCTAGTCCTCTGACTGCTCAAAGCGCTTTTAACACTGCGGGTCACACCTACACATTCACACAGTGATGGCAGAGGCTGCGATGTAAAGTGTCCATCAGTATTAACTAACCACTACCACTGATCCACAGCCAACACGTAATGGACTCACAAGTTTTGTCCAGCTGATCTTGTAGATTTCAGACGTCAACATTATGTTGCCGCTAACAAGCACTCTCACTAATGGAGCCATTTCCTTTTCCCCACACTTCCCCCCCCGTCTTCCTCTAAAGGCAACACGTAAAAGAGTTTGCTTTTTAACATGAATTAAAATAATGCTGTCGTGTTTCTAGACTACCAAACTAACAAATCAATAATCCCACACAAACTATTCAGACACAACTGGCTGGCAGCTTGGATGTCTTTCTGTCCAGAGAGATGTAGTAGATCATACTGAGGGATGGGACTGCTGAAGATCTCGTCAGTCTCAATGCAATACTCCAAGTAACCCACACAAGGCTACGATAGAAGTAACTTAAAAGTAAAATTTATAGTTCATCTTGCAAAAGATTTCCCTTTGATTGATTTCGGATGATATAGTTGCATAGAATTTTGTGAATGTGTGTAATTTTCTTTCTTTTCCGCCCTTTTTGTGTGCAAAAAAAAGATTCTGACAGTTTTGTGTTGACCGACAGTTGCTTGTACCGCTATTCTTTATCATTCATCCCCTCTGCAGTCAGAGTACTAAATGCACCTTAGGTTTTATATACATGTTTTGGGGCCTTTATTGGAGAGGCAGGACAGTGGATCCAGCTGATAATTGGGGAAAGAGAGAGAGCAGGGAATGACATGCGAGAAGGGATCACAGTTGTCGACCCATGCCACCTGCTTTGAGGACTACAGCCTCTGTACGTGGGGCACGCAATCTAACCACTCGGCCACCGACGACTTGATTTTCTTCAGTCTAGTTGTTCACTAGTCGGTCTGTTAACCATTGGTATCTCATTTAGGTCATATTTCATATTTTGTATCTCTTTCATATAGTTTATTGTCTGTACGTCACTGTATTTGTGGGTTTTTTTTAATCTAAGCTGCTCCAAACCAGTTGCCCCAAGAGGGATTAATGAATTTGAAATGAATGAACAGGACAACACTGTTTAATTGGCAGTGTTGCAGAGAAATGTAAAATATATATGTAGAAAAAGAAACGGACACACATATTCACCAGTTTTCAGTTTCCTTTTGTCATCACCTTCTGTGAGGAATTAAAAAAACCTTGATTATGTCTCATTTGTTCAATTGATTTTAATCTGATGTGACATCAGAATTCACAGTTCTGTCTTGCTCTGTTTGTAGGACCTCAGGCCCGGGAACCATGAAGGATGAAGTGAGACGACCAGTGAAATGTTGATATCATGTCTGGTTCTATGACTGAGCTGGGCTCCTTCATTGCACATGGGATCTCTCTTCCTCTGCCTGACTTGCTGTAGTTACCCTGTTGTTTTCACCATGAGAGGATCTGTCAGGTGCTCGACCTCCGTGCCCTCATACTGGCACCGCTGTGGTGCCGCGTGAGCGCCTCCTCCAGCAGCCTCTGCGAGGAATGGCCTCTCTGGACCTGCCTTACCGCTGTCCTCGCTGCGGGGAGCACAAGCGCTTCCGAAGCCTGTCGTCCTTGCGTGCCCACCTGGAGTACAACCACACGTACGAGACCCTCTACGTCCTCTCCAAGTCCAACAGTGTTTGCGACGCCGCCGCTCTGCTGCCCCTAGTGGCCGAGGGAGCTCTCCTCACGCCCGCCAATAACAACGACCCCTTCGAGCCACTGCGACCTTCAGCTTTAAAGGAGCGGCGCTTTCCCTGCCGTGAGCTTCCCTGTGCCGACGACCTGAGTCTGACCCCGGCTAACTCCAACACTGCGGCCAGGTACATTCCCAATGTCGAGTTTCCCCTGGGGGAGATTTTCATGAAGAAAGCCATGACATCCGCAGACCCTGGTCCCCATGGAAACCCCAGCACGGCTGTAGCGGTTGCAGCTAATGTAGCGGCCAGTGCTGTGGAGGCCGCCTATGAGGAAGGCCTGGCCAGGCTGAAGGCTCGGGCGTTTGAGCGGCTGGAGCTGGATGAGAGGCTGGAGAAGCTTTCTGAAGAGGTACAAGGGAGCATTGTATTAATAGATAGCTAATTGAAGCAAACAAGTGAAACACACATTAACCGAGTTGTTCATACAGAAATTATAGTCTACAGCTCTTTATAATGATACTGGTTACATTGTTACTTTTTGAATGAATTTACAGGATAGTGATACATTAATATGGCTTTGAAAAGATAGATAGACAGAATTTAAACTTTAGCACTTCCAAATTAACTTTGATTGAAAAGAAATTTAATCAACCAGAACATTTTTGTAGAATAGTTGCAACGAAAATTGAGAAAAATAAACCTAATAACACCAGAAGAACATTCAAACCATGTGGTTGTAATAAAAGAATGTCTATAAAGTATTGATGATTCCATCTTTTTTGCTTAGATAGAATTACAGAACAAAAGCCTTACAGCCTGTACCTTGCTCCTCTTTGCTGGTTTGATTGCATGCTGTTGGATTTTTCCACAGAAGACAAAAACTCAACGCCTTTTTTTCATTTTCAGACCTCACGCTACCAGCAAGCGATCGTGTCGACACTCTCAGTCCGCTTTTAGAATCCTTGAACTTAGCAACAGAGAGGAAATTAATGAGCTTGTCGCAGGCATGAGCTGAACCTGATGAGTCCTACATTTTATCAGTAACAAATGAAGAATGGAAACTGGGAACAACATGCTTCCCGTTAGAAGCTTAGCAGCAAAGAAAAGTAATCAGGAAGTTCTCTACTGGTCACAATGACTACATAAAGAATAATATCAATCAAGGAATGTAAAAATGTGGTGTATTTATCACATAAATACACCACATAATTTCATAATTTCCCAATAGCCTAAATAGGCATTATTCTGTTTTTAATTTTCACTTTTTTTAATTAAAGATGCACAATGTGAAATGCAAAACCTGGTATTGTGAAGTTGTTTGCTGACCTAAATCTTTGTTCATGAATGTGATAATTGTCCTACTTACTTTTTCTCATTTGCAAAACTAGTTGCATTTCATACAGTGTGGTGATAATGTTGGATCATCATTGTAGCTCACGTGCCTCTTGCCCTGTAGGTGGAGCAGAAAATAGCGGCCCGCGTAGGTCGTCTTCAGGCGGAGCTGGAGAGGAAGAGCTCGGAGCTGGAGCGAGCCAAGCAGGAGAGCGAGCGGCTGAGCCAGGAGAAGCAGGACCTGGAGGACAAGGCCTCGGAGCTCTCCCGTCAGGTGGACGTCTCCGTGGAAATGTTAGCTAACCTGAAACAGGACCTGGTGAACAAGGAGGAGGAGCTCACTCACAAACAACAGTAAGTGATTTATTTATTGTTTGACTCAGCGTGAGTGTACAGCTGCTGGTGTGATGATGCTTTCATGTAAAAAAAAAAAAAAAACCAAGAGACCTTCTCACATAAACATCTGACATCGTCTAGACAATTTGAGGACATTCAGACTCTGATATCTTCCAGAAGTGCCTTTCATACATGATACATGCACTTCACATAGACAAGTTGTCGCTGTCAGCCGTGCTCTACAACTCAAATAGTTTTGTTTGGTGTGGGGTGTGTGTAGTGTGTGTAGAACGTGCAGGAGGAGGAGGAGTCTTCAGTAATAGTGCCTGTTTCTGGGTCAATATCACTATATCATGTGTAAATGTCAATGTTAACAACATCATCACCCAACCCGCTCACTCATTAATAATATTCTAGACTATTACCCGCTGAGTTCACACATCTGCTCATGCTGGCTTTTACTAGGTGGCTGACAGGAAAAGTCTGAATGAAGTCAGTGGGTGAACGGGCTGGACCATTTGCATTCTCGTGCACTTCACTCAAACAATCACGTTTACATGCAGTCAGAAAAAGTCCAATTTATTGTGTTAGTCCGACTGAAACTTGACTTTTAAAATACATGTTAGTCCAACTGAAGTCGAATTTCTCAAAATCGGGCAAACACAGCCAGATTGTATTGTTGGGGATAGATACTCTTGCATGTATTTGCCTCAATCGGACCCAAACTGGACTAGTTATGCGAGTGCTGCACAGTTCCTACGTCGGGCTTGGACCTGGAGGTCAAACAGCACTAATACAGAAGTATCGCTGTCGCTGCCTTCAGATATCACCATAACCTAGAAAGAGTGTTCATTGCATTCATACCAAAAGTAAAGTGTAGAGTATGTCTGAAATGTACAGATCTGTGTTGTCCATGTTTTCACTGTACGACATAAAAACAGTTTGCTGTCAATCAGAAGAAGGCTTGAAAGTAACTATCTGAAAGCATGCATATTGCCACCTACCATAGCAGTGTCGGACATACTTCCATGAATAAATCTGTTTTCCCCCGGTGCTTGTATACTGGGACAAGGACAGTAGACCAATTAAATGACCTAATCGAGCTATAACCGCAGCTCAGCTTAACTCTGCATTTACACATACTTACTGAGTGTCTGGAAACTTTCCGTAGTCATGTTTGAAATGGACTAAGAAAAAGTAATTGTCATGTATTAACAATACAAATAAGGCATAGGTGCAGCCCTTTAAATATTATTGCCATCTGTTTCTTAAATTGAATATTTGCCGGATTTTGAACCATTTGTCATTCAAGGCAAGTCATTTTAAGAAATCCCTCTGATCATGGATAAAGTTAGTTCTTACTTACAGCCCTTATTTTCATCATGTAAAAGTAGTTCTATCTCACACACCGCTGTGCTAACTTGTCATTGGTGGTAGTGATGTTGATTAGTTGTATGATCAATCTATCCACCGTACTTGTTTTCACAATAGTTTTCGTCCGTCCACATTTTTTATTTATTTTTATTTAACCTTTATTTATCCAGGAAAGTCCCATTGAGATTAAAAACCTCTTTTTCAAGGGAGTCCTGGCCAAGAGGCAGCAAAAGTCACACAGTCACACTCACAACATACAGACAGCAATTAAAATGATAAAAAACAGTTACGTTAAGTACAGTTAAGTAAAGGAGGTCGTCTCAAGTGCTCTCAGCCTGGATTTAAAAGCATTCAAAGAAATCAGTTCAGTTATTTTCCAGTCTTTTTGCAGCATGTTTCATGTAGAAGGAGCAGAGTAGACGAAAGCCCTTTTTCCCAGCTCTGTGCGGGCAAATGGAACAGATGGCAACAACTGATCATTTGAACGCAAACCGTAAGAATCAACAGTTCTCCGTGTGATTAGGTTACAGCTGTAGGAGGGCAGTAGCCCAAGCATGGCCTTGTAAATAAAAGTGCACCAGAAACAAACCACAAACATTAGCCTGTGATAGAATCAAAGAAGGAATAAAAGTGCAAATTGAACACCCTTGAATGCAAATTTATGCTTGACCTCAATACAGACAGCTCTCATATATATTCCCATATAAAACACATTGTCATGCATACAAACCCTCTCTCACACACACACACACACTCGCCTTTTCTCCTTCACCTCTGGCCCTCTGTTTATGGAGTAATTCTCAGTCATATCCCCCCGCCAGATGTGGTGAGCATCTGTCCAGCTGCTGTCTCCATATACCTGTGCCCTGCAGCGCCGGTTAGCTACCCGGGCTGAATGAAAAGTTGGAAATGAGCAGGTGGGAGTGCCACAGAGATGTCTAGTCACCCTCCTCCAGTTGTCTCCCTCTCTCTCAGACCAGTACCTCCGTAGAGCTGCCGTGATGCTTCACGAGGTAGTTAGAAAGCAGGCTGCTGTAAATAGAAGGAGTGCTTGGATGTAAATCACAGCGTGGGGATGCAAGTTATTGCTGGCTCTGAATCTGATGAACATGATTTGCAGTTCTCCCACAGCATGGCATGAAGAGTGAGTAAGGCAGGGTTTATTGTTGATATGAATCCCACAGTAATTCGCTTGATACTCAGAACATTCATGCTATTTTTAGTTTGACGGTCTAGAGGCATTGCAACACAACAAAAAACGTATCGTAATAAATCCAATGAATGCGTTCCTTTCTGTGTATTTTACACAATATTTTTCACGGGTCCTCTCTCAGCGATCCGCTTTATTTATGATGCAATGTCATGGCATTGTTCATCCTAAGAACAAAGGGAGTTGAAGCATTGTATTAAGTTCTTATTAAACCATTTATTTTAAAAAAAGAGTTATTGTCCACTTTTGTGGGTATGGTTGTGGCACTTCCGTGACCTCTGCAACCACAAACACAAGCATTCATTTCAGGAAGTGTCATTCGAGGCTTATATTGAAGTCATCTGGTATCTGTGTTGTGTTTTTATCTGCCAGGACAGCCAGCCTCTTCTCTCTATTTCCCCTCTGCTTTTATCACTTCCTCTCAGTTTTTTTATCAGGGCTGAGTGTCAACAGGTCAGAGACAGAAAGGCGCTAGGCGTCTAATCTCATCTGAAATACAAATTGGCCATATTACTGAATTGTATGTATGTATGTATGTATGTGCATGTGTGTGAATGAGCTTTTTCCTGAATCTTAGTAAATATAACAATAACTAAAGTGTATATATAAATGTAATGGCCTCTGGGTATTAAATGTAAGCCTTAATATGTGTCGTGTAGCGAATGATCATGATCCATGTCATTAAACCTGCATAAGGGTTTAACATGTATCGTGGCACGTCGTCCCTTTGCCCCCCCCAAAAAACTCTGTGTGTACCATAGACTAAATGGGGTTTGCTCCATGTGGCCTGTACTGCGAGTCGTGTTCCTTTCTTCTTTGTGTCCAGCTCCTTTGCTGTAAAGGTCATCATGTCTGTGCTCTTGTTTCCAAAACCTGGCGGCTTCAGGCCGGGAAGGTCATTCTTTGACGTTCCTGTTTGCCTCCTGGTTGTTCCAGTAGCACAGTCTCTCCCTCTTTTCTCGCTCTTACACCGTTTTTTTTGCCTCTCTGTCTCCGAGGAGAAGCTGGCAGTCAAACAGAAAGCTCATTCAGACTCTAAACTGCAGAGTTGGGTCTGAGGTGGAAAAAGAGCATCACGGTCGGTGAATGTTCAGCAGGGTTGATGACTAAGCAGTAGTTAACAGACACAGAGCAGCTTATTGGCTCAAACACGTCTGGCTAATACACCCAGCTGGCTTTTTTTCTTTTTTCTTTTAAACTGTTGAAGCTTACAAGTGGCTTTGGGGAGTCCGTGAAACTCATTTCAGAAGATGTGCCTCATGTTTGTACATCCATGGTGTCAAATGCTAAAAATGTGAGTCACCTCCCTCTGAGTTGCTATGCAACCACAGGAAACTCCTACGACCATCTTTTGAGGCGAGCATCAGTATGCATAAAAATATGACACGACACAATAATTTATTCAGCGCACAGAAACCCTGTAAACAAGCATGCCGAATGCCTCAGGTGCAGTAAGTCTTCAGAATAATCTTAAATGTGCAGTTTAGTTTGCAGAAAAATTCATTCACAAGCAACAATACGCACAGAAAAAACCACACTGCCTGCTCGGTGACAGTCACAAAAAAAAATGCATTGTGATAAACATCACACTACACTGTATAGCATCTAAGTTGAATGAATAACAGAGTCCCTGGAGCGTGGCTGTTAAGTGGTTCTGTGGCAGCTGGAAGAAACGGGAGCAGCTGTAATCAGCAGAAACTGCAGCCGGAGGAGGAATGAGAAATGGTGGGGCGGTTATCTCCATCATTTCAGCGGGATTCTGCAGATTCTCCCACATTAGTGAAACAGCCTAATTCTGTCTCTGTCAAGGAAATGCTTTGAATATTTGTCAGAAATGTCCCGCACATTACGGATGTCTCGAAGATATGCAGCAAGGTTCATTAAGTCGCAAGGATATTTTATTACAGTCACTAATAGGCCAATTGCCTTATTATTGTTCCAGTAGATTATTTTGAAGTGCTTTCTAATTAACTGTTATCTTGTCTGTAACATTTAATACAGCACAGTTTGTGATCTGTTTTAATGATGGTCCGGCCTCACTGGATGCTCCTGCAGAAGGACGTTATACTGCTGTGTTCTTCAGAGGCAGTCACGTTATCAGACGCTTCTTTTTATGCTTAATTGTGTCTCATCTCCTGGGAAACCTTTGTGTGAGATGAATAGGGGGATGATACAGTATCATTAAGACCTGTGCTATCCTACCAGTCCAGTACTCCAGCCCTGAAACAAGTAAGTGCTAAAGCGTTCGACTCGTTGATCAATCTGTTCATATAGAAAAGGCTTTTCTAATTTCCGGTGTTCGAGTTATGAGATTCAAGCTGAGCACTGACTTTAAAGCATTCTTCTTCAGATCAAAGACAGTATTTTAATTTTTATCTTTGTTGAACTGAAGACTGTTTGGCACATTCAGTTGTGGATTCTTTATTGGCACTTAATGGGTTTATTTAAATCTTTCTACTGCATCATTTGACACAAATTGAATTTTGCAAAGCAGACTCGCAACAAAAAAAATGTTTTTTATAATTGAGACCGTGACCATTTTTACCCTTATTTATGTTTCAAAAGTATTGTTTTGTTTCTTCTTGTACTTTTTTATTGCTCGGTAAGTACTCACCCCAGTATAAGTGTACCAAAGGGTTTGTGTTAGCCATGTATACCCTGATCCCTGATGAAAACCTGCAAAGGTCAAAAACTGTTCCATTTTATTCTCAACAAACGAACTGCTGTCTGATGTTTGAAGACATAATCTTTGGCTTTAGGATATTTTGATGATTGCATTGGTCCTAATTTCTGAAATAAAACAGACAAAACCAAAAAAAAGTGACTGTTGAGATGATTAGTGTTTTGGATAATTGTTAGTTGTAGCCCTACAACTATTTGTGTTAAAAGGTAATTATTAAAGTCATTTTGTAGTTGCACATTTTGGCATTGCTGTGTAGCTTTTCTTTACAATGTAATTACTGCTGCTCCGCCCTCATATGCTCTACAAACAAGAGAAGGACTTAATGTTGCAGTATTGCAGTTGGTGCCTTTTCATTTTCTAAGTGAACATGATCTGAAAAGAGGGGAGAAGAGCAGTGCAGAGAGAAGTCCTGTGAGGTTTTCATATCATATTCAGCACACACAGTTGCTGCAGTAAACCTGAACACAGAAGCTTGATTTATTCCTATAAGCAGCTATGATAAAGAAAGAGTTTCCCATGCATCGTCAGAAAGCTGACGGCTCTGAACGCATCACAGAACATTGGAGGATTCTTTCTTTTTTTCTGTCACTGTTCTCCCTTCAAAAAAAACAAGCTGGTTTTTCTCACTGAGCAGCTGTTTTGAATGCAAAGTGAAGCTGTGAGGGGCTCAGCTAACTCGCCTCATTACCGTCAGAGTCTCAGTGAGAGGAGCGGGTAGTGTTAGCATGGCAGGACATCTGAAGGCTTTTTAATGAAAAGAAATCAGAGGAATAACGTGATCCGAGCAAGGACATGTAAGAATGTGGTGGCCCTGGACTGGAAAATGAGCTTGACACCTGCCAGAATGATACATGTAATCAGGAGTCTTTCTTATGACATTAGTGTTAAAGTGCTGTGTTTGTCAGAATATGTCAGAGCACAGGAAAGAAGAGAAATATTTGGCCAGACCCTGCAGAAACAGATGTCATGTACGGTTGTAAATTGTTCGGATGACAGAAGAAAAAAAAATGCAGTGCTGCATTTGCCAGACTCTTTTATGCAATAAAACGGGAACATGATTCATGCAATGCACTGTGGGAAATCTTTGTTATTAGGAAATGTCCTTGTATTCTGCACAGTTACTGGCTCACGTGTGCTATCAGCATTGTGAGAAACATTTAGAGCTCATTAAGTAGGATTGGATTTCTGCAGTGAGATATTAAGGCTGTAACGTAGAATATAGAGCTGCTTAGAGGGAATTCAGATTTCTATTATTGATATCAAGTTTGTCATTGGAAGAAGGTGTTCTGCATGAATTTGGATAACCCAGATTGGAGTGCGTGGACGATCCAGTGGACGGCTAGCCTTCAGTTAGAGCAGCATTTATGAGCAGGGGCCTGCTCATGTCTGTCATCGTATTAGAAAATCGGACATGTTGTCTCGTTTGAGCCCAGCACAAAAGGGAAACAGGAAGGACGCTGTAGCCAGACACATCTCCTCTCTCTCATTTTTGTTAAATCTGACATAAAAGGTTGATGTAACCGCTATGTCTAGATCCACTCTGATTATCGAAGTGTATGAGGCTCGGAAGATGCAGTGAGGTTTAGTGTCAGGATGTGTTTGGTTCTTCAGATGAATCCTGATATTGAGACAATGTTGTCATGATTTATTTCTCACCCTGAGCGTGACTCTGTAGGACGGCTCAACGTGGTTATCGTGTCTTACTGTGTTTTGGTTCTAAGTCAAAACCTAAGAAATCATTGTCCGCTGATTGCTTTCAGATTGCCGGCAGCTGAATAGAAACAGAACAATAGAAAACCAGGACAGCAGCTATATTACAGATTAGAAAGCATATCTGACAAACAATGAGCTGCCATCAGACACAGTGAATATAACCTTTACCTTCTTTCTAGCCAGAGGCGCTGCTTGTCAAAATGCCAGGCAGGCAACTGCTTGGTGCCCCAGAACACGGGCCCCCAAACTTTAAACCACAGCCCCATCTGACATCATTCACTCCTGTGCCTTGCTAAGCGGTGCATGCATTATAGCTGAGGAAACCTAAGTGCGTGTCAATGAAAGTCAACCTAGAAAAATGAAGAGGAATTATCTGTTTATAGGAGAGAAAACAGGAACAGGAAAAAAGAGGAAGAGGAGTAATCGTTGGGTCATTATTTCTTGCCTGGGGCCCCAACAGACTCTAGAATCTCCACTGTTTCTATCTTATATTACTGTTAGCTGGCAAGTGGTGGAATTTTTACATTACTGTTTGATAGTGTAACACGATACAATAGGAACGGCAGTAATTCCTTGCTAATAGAAATGTTAGCAATGAAGTGGTTGAACTTTGATATGAACTGTTTTCTATTTGAAGCTAATGGGTTTATCAGATATGATGTTATAGAACTTTACATGGCTGCCAATCAAAATTGTGTCATAGTAATAATAATAACCAGATTCCCCACATTAATAGGGCTTAGAAGCAAAAAAACTCCCATCATAACATTATTTTAAATGGTGAATACTGTGTTTTCTTGGTATCATATATATTGTAATGCTCTATTTCTGTCTTTGCTGTTTCTCTTGAAAATCTGACATTTGAGATTTTTTAACAGTTCTGTATTACTGGTTAGGCCAAAATAAGGCGTTTCCCCCGGGCGATCAGAGGCCTACCTGTTGTAGTGATTTCTTGGGGAACCCAGTCACGTTTTCTCTCAGAAGCTTTGACTTCAGCGTGTCTCTTTCATCATGCTCTCTCTCATGCTTTCATCCTCACCTGTGTCACATCTCCTCTCCTGTAGCCATCTCCTCCTGCCTTTTGTGTTTTCCTGTGTGTGTGTGTGTGTGTGTGTGTGTGTGTAATGCCTACAAATGACACTATGAAATAACAACACGATGTAGCCCCCTTTAAAAAAATAAATAAAAAATCACTATTTGATCCAAGTGTCAAAACAGAAGACACACAAGAAGATGTGTCCGTTGTCCCTGCGGAGAAAGCTCGTATTCATGTTACATCCTCGTCTTCATCGCGCCGGCCTTTCAGTCACTCATCTCTGCTCTCTAGCTATTAATGAGGCATCATTTTGAATTAATGGACAGAGATGATGACAACTGTGAAAGGAGACTGACCAGTGATTATAATTAACATTTAAGCAGAATCCTTGAGGAGATCATTCCTTATTCATCAGCCTCGGTGCAGCTGGATGTCTTATTCTCGACTATTTGTTATGCTTGTTTAAGGGGAAAGGAAATTTAATATGGTCGATTTAGCTATTCATTATTTCTCTGAGCGTGTGCAGAAGCATTGGGTTTTAATTGAGGTCTTCAAAGCCCATTTTCTTTTGTATGATGAAAAAAAAAGAATGACGTTTGCAAGCTGGAGAAGCCTTCATTTTGTCAGTGAAAGAGCAAATTCAGCATTTTCTAATTCCAAGGGCGTAAAGAGACACGAAGGCATCAGATAGTAGATGTATGTATACTAAGCAAAAAATGAGCTCCTTATTGAAGGAACCACAGAGAAGCAGCAGAGAGCAGGAGCAGTGTTTGTTGTGCACTGAGGGGGAATGTGTGGTTAAAATAAAAGAAGATCTTTTACCGTTTTATTCTCAGTGCTATTGATCGTATCTCAGATGTTGGTGTTCATGGGAGGATGAAATGAGGCACATTGTTTGCATCAGAGCTAAACTCTTGTGTATAATTCAATACAGAACATCAATAGGAAGTGTATAACAATATGAAGATAAGAGATCAGGATCCCCCAGAGTGTAGATATAGTGGTGGGGATGAAGTGAAGTCAGCAGGCGGAGGATGGAAACCCCTGAATGGTGATCTCTTTAGGATGTAATGACAGAACTACATTTATATTTAACCCTGTGCCTGAAAGAACATATTTATTGGCCATCTTGAGGCATAAGTTACAAGGAATAAACACTCCAGGTATATGTTATATATGTGTTCAGATCGCTGAATGATTTTGATTATTGAATATGAACAATATAAATGACAACCAATCCCTTTAGCCTTCAATAGGAGCCTCAATCACTGAGAGTAAAGTCATGTTTGAGATTGGCTACTTAACTGACTACTAAACTGGTACGTAATTAAAAACAAATCACAAGTGAGAAATGAACGGCTAAATCCTTATTTTTTTTAAATTAAATCCCTCTTACAACCATCACCTATCTAAATGTATATTCAATGCACAGATGTAAGAGTGATATCAGTCTTCTGTAATAACCCTCTGCACTAAAGAAGTTTGACCAACATTATTGAATTATTCCTATCAGTTATTTGTCGTTACAAGGAAGTTTAATTTGTGTGCTGAGCCGTATCACAGCAATGTTTGAGCATGTATTTAAAGCTGCATCTGATAAGTGGATGTGTTTGAGCTAGAAACAAAGACAGAGAGGAGATAAACCTCTGTGCCACCATCAGTAAATACTGATCACCAGGGTCACATACTGTATATGTTGCTTCCCCTCTCTTGTGTTCTGAGGACTGTGTCAACCCAGCGTAGAACCACCACCGAGTCATTTTCTCTGAGTCATGCTCCAGACTAACGGCCTGCATGTTCCTCACTCAGAAAAAGATGGTGCTGTGCATTTTCTTTTTCCAGCTCCCTCCTTGAGTCTGGATAAACATGCAGGCGCGTTTGTCACCTTGAGGCTTTATTTCCGAGGTGTCGAAGAGTGGAGTGAGTCACGCTGTTGGAGAGAGGTGTGTACGTGTGTTAAAATTAGGATTGACAATAGGAAGCAGCCACATCCCATTTCTCTCTCTCTCTCTCCCCCCTCCCCCCCCCCCCCCTCCTCCACTGTCAAACCTCCTGTGCTTTCTGCTTCCACATGACTGCAGATTTCTGTTTGCTAGCTGTTGCTCTAGCCTCTGCAGTGTTTTCTCCACACAGCCTTTGTGCCTATTTTCTCATCTCCATTTTTTTTTTTATCAGCTTCAGTCCTCCATTTCTCTCTCTCCTCTTCATCTCTTCATCTCTGCTCTCTTTCCTTTTCTCCTTGCATGCCCCTTGGGATCTGGCAAAGCTTTTTTTTTCTTTCCCCCCTCCCTAACCCCCCTCCAGCATCGACCTCAGGACTTCCAATCATACTCTTGATTCCCTTCCTTGTGGAAGTATTGTAAGCTTACCAGGCGCTCTGGTGCATCGGTGCGCTCCTTACTAACAGAAGAAAAAAAAAGAAAAGTCTTCATGTGCTGCTTTCAGCATATTCCTCCTCATGGGATTGATGTATCTGTCTCCAGTAACAACAAAAAGTCTGATACAGATGTACAAAGACAAATTACAGATGTGCATGACAATTTGGATGCAAAAATGCAAATTCACTTCCATGCACGCTGCATCGCACTCTATTAAAGCAGCTGTGAGAGAGCTGTGTATTATTAATACTGGACGCTGAAGTTAAAACAGTGCTCAGTCATTGTTCTGTCGTGTTGAATAATGAGAGCTAAACTTTAGCTTGAGGCTAATTCATAACATTAGGTACAGCTCCACTCGTTTAATCCAAATAAACGATACTTGGGCTCATTAATTGTGCACAGTAATGAGATGCGTTTGTTACAGTAGGATGACTCAGTGATTTGATCTGCCCAGCATGTTTGTTTATGCATGTCTTTTTGTCAAGAGCATTTCAGTCCAGCATCTGTCCTCCGTCATATTCATATATCTATGCATGATTGACGAGAAGGACGTTTTTGATCGCTTCAATCCTGAGTTTTATACTTATAGTGAGTTTTCAGCCCATTTTAAACGTCATCAATTTTGGCTGCTGGGAGGATGATATGTACCTCAGGAGGTTTTAGAGAGATAGAGAATATAGAAGTGCAGTACAGTATAGTTACAGAAACAGAGAGGAAAAACAACCACACAGAAAACACACACACACATACATACACACACACACACACACACACACACACACACACAGAAAGTACTAACATTAAAGACAGTAACAATTGTATAATAAAGAGGTTAATACTATTAAATTGTATGCAAAATACAAGAAACCTAATAAGATACAATTAGATTCACTTAATTGTGGGAAAATGTGTGATGGGGCCCGAGCGCTGCACACATTTAGCCGCCTCTACAGTAGACAGAGAACTAGTGTGAAAAAATGTTACTAAAGTCATGCCTTTGTTGCGCTGTGTGCTGAATGTGTAAATAGGCAGCTCTTGGCTAATAAGTTTTCCCTTACAATTCAACATGGCGATGATAATGTGGTTGTTTTTGTTCACAGCTGGTTTCGCTGCAGTAAACGCTATGAAAGAATTTTGAAGCCTCAGTCAGACTCAGAGAAAGAAACAACGGTCTGTTTTTTCAAGAATTAAAGGTAGCTGATGTTAGCATTCTAACTGAAGTCCTTCTGAAGTATGTTATAGTTTTTTTCTTTTTTATCAAGTTAGGTTTATGAATTTGAGCAGCTTCCCCCCTTTAAAAAAGATTACTGCATTTACCTGATGGTTGTAACTGAATTCTAGTTAATAACCAAACAGCTCTTCATTTTTTCTTCTCTTACTTTAAAGGTTAAGCACTGTAGTTTGATAGTTATATAGTTTTGTCTGTAACAAGTCAACAAGTGAAAAACCAGGTCTATGTTCCCTCCCCCCCCCACTATGCTCTGCCAATGAAAGGCATCTGATCGAACCTTCACAACAGGGCCCAAAGTCTCTAGCTAGACTCTTCTCCTCTGTTGGAGGTGGTGGAAGAAGTTCAAACTTCATCTGATCTGCAGAGTCCTTTTGCACCTTTAAGAAAAAGCTGAGCATTTAGGTTGGTTTTGATGCTGACTATAACTCCCCAAGAGCAGCTGTTGATGTAGCCTAGTAACTTTAAAAACACACACACATAACTGTGACGTTGTTTCCTCCTCTCTAGATTCTTGCGTATGTTGTTCTAACTCTCTGATGTACATTACTTTTGACAAAAGCGTCTGCCTAATGAATTGTAGAAAAACAGTTTAAATGTAAAAGGTAAAAAATGATCGAATAAAAACTTGATTGATTCAACTCATAATGTCTCTCCCTAAATGTGGTTGAAATCAGACGCTGCCTCCTGTCCAAACACACACTTTGTCTGTGAGCTGAAACCATCTTTCTGCAGTGTTTATGGATGCTGGAATCTCTCATTTCTCTTCAGATATAACAGAGGAGAGTCTGTCGTTTGATGAGGATGAGATGGTTAGTTGATGTGGGAGCTGAGGCAAATTTTCTCTCACTCAAACACACAACTTCTTTATGTTTACACTCCTCATTTCGATGGTAAGAAACATTGTCCCCTGCTGTGCAGACAGTGTACAGAAATACGCTGTTTTTAATCGTTCAATCTCTTCATACACCTCATCTTATCAAGAAAGAAAGAAGGTAGACATGAATTCACATTAGGAACAAATAGCAAGAGCCAAATCATGTCGGACTAGTTACATAAGATACGTTGTGGTCACTTGGATTCATTTAGAGATCCATTGGCTGTTTACTCACAGATTGAATCGCTCGTGTGTTTTCATTTCTCTCTAAAGGTCAAAGACCCGGACTAATTCTGGACTCATATTTTTGTCATCTTTTGCCTGAAGATAAGACAAGTGAACTATGTCAGACTCTGAACTATTCTTATCTCTGAGTGTCCCCATTTCAAGAATCCACTCTGTGTGTGCTGTTACTGTTTCTGAACAACTTTGTATTATGGCTAGTTGTCAGAGTTGATTGTTGACTCAAGTTGGACAAACAGGTATCCATTCTGGTTGAGCTGCTTGTTTTTTTTTGTATTCATGAGCAGAAACCTATTTCAGCTGAAGGGACTCAGATGTGATGTCTGCTGTTGTCAGTCTGAACCTTTTAATGGTTCCTTTGTCAAGGTCAGATGTCTGCGTTATCCTGTTGAGCTCTCCTGGCTGTATTGTTTGGACAAGTCGAGGCTCGGGCTGTTTAGAAGGACACACACTAAGACAAACACGCTGTGGGGACTGAAGGAGTCCCAAATGGAGACAGATACACATGAAAGGGCTTGAAAAGGAAAAGGAAAGTTCAGCAGAAGGAGATCTGGAATGTGTGTTGTTTGAGTTGATGGTGGCAAGATAAATAGACTCTTCGTATTTGTTGGTTTGAAGAAAATGATCAACAATAAGAAGACAGATAGATGGAGTTTTATCATCTGCATCAACCAAAAATTGGGATCTGCTGCTTTAACACATTGCATGTAATTCCATGCATATCTGGGGATTTTTGGACTGTTGGTTGGACCGCGAATGCAGATGTTGAAGCTGCTGAGGATGTGGCCTAGGACTCAGATAATGATGGATCATTTTTCACTCTTTTCTGACATGAGGCAGTTCTAAAAATGTATTTTAGCCTCTCATGATGATTATGGCCTGCCGCTTGTTTTGGTTCATTCTCACTGATTATCTCACTGACTTTTTATATCTTTATGACTTGTGGTTAATTTTAAAAATAAAACAGAAGACTTATCCATGATGAAAATGATTGTAAATTGCAGCATTGAAAGCAAAGTCCCATTAGTCAAAGTCAACTTTATGTCAATGTTGCTATATGGTATGTATGCCTGAAGATAAGATACTGGACAAACAGAAACATAAAAACAAGTTTCTCTCCGAGCCAAAGGGGCAGAGAGTATAGAATTATAAAAATACTAAAGATAATGTGCAACAAGATGTGGATTCAAAATAACAACAAATGTGCACGGACATGCAATAGATGTAAGGCTCTGGTAACTTCGTAAAACAGCAGGTGCTTAAATTGATTTTAAAGTCCTTTGTCTTTATTTTATGTCATAGGTGCTTTATGTGTTCCTGATGAGGGGAGGTCAGTAGGGAATATAAAATCACATTATTGTAGAGGTTTCTGTGGTGTTACGATTTTCCTCCTGACTTTGACATTAGGCAGCTATAAGAAATAGTCTTATAGTAAGTCTCAACTCATTGTTTAGCTTCCCTGTCACTGCTCTGGTCAGCTCATTTTTGGTTGAAGCAAGAGGCTTTTCAAACCCTCTGTACACTGTACATAACTCTTCATGAATGACGAGTGTTTGCTGACAAGATCAGCACAACAACTTAAAAGCTGGTATGTACACATGTTCATGACTAAAACATGAAATGTGTTCATAAATTGTTTCTGCTGCCCCCAAGTGGATGAAAATAAATCTGTCATTGCAGGTTTGAATAATGCAGGCTGTATGAAGAAACAGGTGGCCTAGTCATCTCTGCATTATATCTTTTTTTTGCCTTGTTGGGGTTTTTCAATGTGGCTTGTGTCATTAAGCTTACATTGCATGATCATTTAGTTTACAACACTAAGAAAAGGCCATTTCCTATGTCACTGCAGAGGCTGCTCATTATGTAATTTACAGTTAAACTCAAGTTGATGTGATTTAACAGATTGCAATTAAACTGTTTTTTTTCCATCAGACCATAATAGACCATGTATAATAGATTATGTATTCTGCGGGCAGCAAAGGCTACAGATACACAGCATGCTAACACTGTCTGACTCCCTGGTATGTTTTCTTCTGTATATGAGTAAGACACTGTCCTCTTAAACTTGGTCCTGATGGGCCTGAGGCAGTTAAAGTATCTAGCTGCTCTCTCGCTCTGCCTTTGCGTTTGTGAAGTATATTTATCTGTGTCAGAAAGCGGTCAGTGTGCTTAGTCTCTGTGCATAGAGGGCAGGAGGGCAGCTGGTGTTGTAGAGAGAGGGTGTCCTCCTGCAGACCATTTCTTAGTTACACAGCAGTTTAAGTTTCAAGTGCCAGCCAGGAGCAGGTTGCAGTACCTCTGTAGTATTCCCTCCTGATCAAACAGATTTGCATAGAGCTATGCGACGGTATTTCCTGCAGATTTAACATCGTCATTCCCCTCTGTGTCCTCAGGGAAGTGGCACAGATCGACCAGTTCCTCCAGGAGACAGCGGCACGTGAGGCCAATGCCAAGGTGCGTCTGCAGCAGTTCATTGAAGAGCTGCTGGACCGAGCGGACCGTGCAGAAAAACAGCTGCAGATCATCAGCAGCTGTGGCACCACACCCAACGGCAGCCTGGGTCGCTGCAGCCTCCAGGCCACTAAGGGGAATGGACGCCAGGTTCGGATACAGTCAGATGCAATGTGTCATATATGGTTTTGTTTTTGTTTTCAGGTTCCACTTGACTTTGTTGATAATAATCAAGACGTTTCCACTTTTCAGACTGTCAGGACAACAAAAATAATAATCTCTCTAATAACATAAAGATATCCATTATTATACAGATACTTGAATTGATCCTGACCACATTTCAAATACTTATCAGATCTTAACTTGTTACATATTTCTTTGTCAAAACAGAACTTATAAATGTGTTTGTGTATGACAATTTTATCACATTATTAGTTGAAGTGTTATTTCACCACACGTGATTCCACTCTGAGACAAACCGTCCAGCTTTCTGACAGTCCTTTGCATGGCAGCTCTTAGCTTCTGAATAGTGCATAAGCATTGATTCTATTGAGTCATGTTCCTGTAACGCACCACGGGTCAACCCCTTAATGTACTTAAAGAGCCCTGAGACAACAAGTCTGCTCCTCTCAACCTGGCTGAAGTTCATTAACTTTCACAGACATTACCGTTATGTGTCACAGAAATACTTCAATTAACAGGAATGACCTCAAAATGTAAAGATGATGATTGACAATTCGACAAAACATTAGGTGGACGGACAGATGCTTTTGTCCAAAGCGAAGAACATCAGAGAGTAAGGACACAAGCAAGGATCTAGAGAGTAGGAATCAAAGTCACTTAGTGCAAACGAACAGCTTTTAGTCCGATCGGACACACAGGTGCTGACAGGCTTCTTGCAAGTCTATTTTTTCTTTACCAACACCTCAGATAACCTCTACTTATAAGCCCAAACTTTGAGTAGAAACACTGCTTAGAAATGAAGAGCCTCTCCCAAACACTCTCAAGCTGTAGTGTGTAATTTAACATTTACCTCAATGTGCTCCAAAACAAGCCCCTGACCACAAGTATTTAAAACATATTGACTACATACGTATTTAAATACAATCAGTTGATATGATCTCATAATCTGTTAGAGTTATGACTTAACATATAGCTTGTCTGCTTTGCTTTTAGCATCAAAGCTCCTGCAGGAGACCAGCTCTTTGTATTCGGCTCTCTGAAGCTCTCATTGTTGCTTTTTCTCACCCTGCGTTTTCATTTTTACACAACATAAAAAAAACCCGTATAATCAGACACTTTCTTCTCTTAAAAATGTCCCTTATTCAAATGATCAAACACCTCTCTAAAAAAAAAAAAGGCAACCTGTTTAGTTGCACACATTTTTGTGCTGCCATGGTAACCAGTTCTTGCTCCAAAATGAAACACTTCTGCCTGAGATAAATGAGCTGTTTCTATTTTCCCTGACTTATTTTTGAGGTTTTCAACGTTTATGTCTTCCTCAGATCACTATCTCTAAGTCAGAGATATGGTTGGTATACTCGACTTAGTCCATTTATGTAGTCTTACAGTACAGTGTTTGATTTAAGTGCTCGTTTGTAATGCTGCAGTATGCCTGCTTCACAGTCAAATGATAAGGAACACAGTGTTTCTCCTTTCTTTAGCTACATTACAGGGCTGTTTGGCCTGAGATTGACCTGCTGCCTTATTTTAGACGTCCTCTCTCTGGATCCAACCGTCAGAGAGCTCCATGTTTGTGTGCAGCACTGTGAATAATCTACTTGACAAGTACATGTGTGGAGTCACAGACTGGTTGGCACCTTCTTACACTGTCAAGGGAAGCCCAGAGATATCACCCGTCCAAGCGCACACCCTCGCGACCTCCCTTTCTCCGTCTCTCTGTCCCTGCATCAGAGAGGTCGCCCCTCGTCTCCTAGGAGACGGGTTTCAGAGCCACAGAGGTATTTTAGGACTGACAGTGAGGGGAAGGATGGATGACTTATTTCCTGCTCACACTCTAGTTCAATCACAGCTGAGTCTAATGCATTTCTACGCAGGGAGTGCAAGGTGAAAATAGCTTTATTTCCATCACAGTGGGGCATAAAGTTTTGGGATTTTAACAGAGAGACGACAAGAGGGAGAATAGGAGAATTACTCAGGTTGGTTTATGGCCAAACTCAGGTCACAAAAGTGGAGATTTACCAGCTCTTGAATGCATCTGGTTCTATCAATTTCTGGGGGGATTTGCCTCTGTTCCACTTTAACTGCAGCTTGACCAGCATTGAGAGACGACGGTGTTTTCAATCATGCACAAATCTCCTGAAAACTTCCCATCATTTTCTGGTGAGCTGCATGAGTGAACACAAACGGTCGACTTCACCCGGAGTCTTTCCTGCATTTCCCCCTGAGTTAAATTTCCTAGTGAAGTCTGGGTGAGCTGAAGTGTTAACACTAGCAGGTAAAAGTCCTAAAAAAAATCACAGCAGGCGAACTGCTGATGACATTTACCACAGGACTAGTGAGCGACAGATGTGATCGTCTGTACATAATGAAACAGTTTTATACTCCTTCCTGCTCACCTGTATGTTCATCTCCACTCTTAAGTCGATGCTGTGGATACGTCAAATAACACACATTATTGATATAGAGGCGAAAACTTTCTTTTAGCGCCACAGTCTGTATGGCTTGCCATCTTGGATGTCTTGTAAACATTTCAACCACAGTCTCCTTTTCATGTCATGTGCTGCACCCCCCGTCCCGTCTGATAGGGAAAACTTAATGCTGTGAGGGCCAAGTGTGGATAATACCTTTGGAAAATGGCAGGGTCAGATTGTGCTGAAATTTTCAGGAGTGCATGTTTGATGACAGCTAGTTCTATTTCCTCTGGCACTGGGCCAGAGACAAGCAGTGTGAGGAGAAGCAAAACACACACAGAGAGGGAGTGGAGTGACAGTGCCTGTGTTTATGCAAATTTTTCCTCTATGGCACATCGCCAGTCTTGTACACAGAGTCCCACCTGGCACTGCTTCACACACACACACACACACACACACACACACACACACACGCATGGATTTGTACACACTTTTACAAACACTACACACAGCATACTTGAGTGCACAGGCAGCTTTGAGTGTTATATAAAAGAGTGACTCTGGGATTTTGCTCTCAGGCGAACAGAGAGAGAGAGAGAGAGAGAGAGAGAGAGAGAGAGGAGCAGGCTGCACATTCACAACCAAGTACACGAGAAAATGCTCACCTGCTTTCAGCGATACAATCAAATATGCTAGGTAGTAGAAAATAGGATAAGGGTTTGGGAGTTTCAGAGTGAGGGCATAAAATGTTTCCAGGAAGTTTGTCATTGATATATTTGTCCACAGGAGGATGATTCCTAATACAGCTGGAGCATCTCTATTAGCCAAAAGTTTTCACCTATATAAAAAACAGTATGCCAATCCATCATCCATTAACACATACAAGGGCAACATGAGAGAAAAATCTAAATGAAAACAAAGTTAAAAAATCTGACAACACAATATTAAACTATATCAACATCGCAGTTTTGGAGAAGGACAATGACTCTCTGATTTGTTAGGACATGATTTCTATGAAATTGTTGTGGCATCAGAAGAATATTTGTGACCTAAAGGCTTCACCCTGAAATGATTTTTCTGAATAATTAAACTTGTAATTTTAAGGTGAATCTGGATGGATGGATGGATGGATGGACTTCAATCCACTCCATAGCAGCGTGTGGACATGCATTTATATTTACATACATGGGTTCATACTTTACTATAACAAAAATGATTTTCTTAAAGAAACAATGCATTGGAAAGATTACACTGTACCTTATCTTTGTGATTGATGCTTTGCTTTTGCACCAATCTAACCTTGAAAGGGATACTCTCTTCAACATCAGTGTTAATGTTCAGTCTAGACCACCACATCTCTACTGCAGTAAAAACGTTCTAAAAACCAAAACAGAAAACCTGTTTGAATTGAGGATCATTTGTGTTGTTTTCTCTCTTGATTATTTGATAAACATGTCAGTTTTCACAGCTGGTTTTGAAACCCACATAGGGAAGCGTACTGCATAGAGAAGAACACAGCAGACTAGCTTTTGATTTACTCTTTGAGTTTACTGTGTGTTCAGTGGGGACTCGTTTAGCAGCCTTCTGTACCCATTTCATTTTTATAGCAGAGCTAACTTAGTGTGACACTGTGAATCTCATGCTACAGTTTAGAGCGTATTCTTTTTAATATGTCTCATATGACTCTTCAGGAGCTTACTCATGAAAACACAATCTCACATAATGAATATAGTAGGAGCACAAAAGGAGCATCATTGTGTTTAATGAATCTTTGGGGCACTTAGTAACTTCTTCTTTTTTTTGTGTGTGTCTGTCCAGAGAAACTCCAGCCTCTCTGGGAGCACCAGAGGCATGTACCAAGTGTCAGAGCGACGGTCGTCCCCCAGCACAGGGTGAGTTAACACACTCTCCTCTTTAGTGTGCACAAACGGTTTCACAACTTAGGAATACATCCAGACCACCAACGTGTCATAAAGCGGTTTATGGTACAGGTGGTACTTCCCAGAAAGAAAGAGAAGATTTTACCAGCTCACAACTGCCACAGTACATGAGGTTTGATTAGGAATCCTTTACTTGTTAGGAGAAGGTCTTTCCTCTGTTCTTTACTTGGAGAGAAAGCTGTCAGTCACCTCTTTTTGTCCAACCTTTTGAGAGTATTTGTAGTAAACACAAACTCTGTCTGTTATGTGAAAATACTCTAAATCAGAGCCTCCCGGAGCTCTCTGCCTCCAGCCTGTGTGCTTTTCATCATCATCATCAATCTTCATTCGTATAGCGCCGCCAAATCCTAGCAGATGTTATCTCAAGACACTTCACAAAAAGAGCAGGTCTAAACATTCCTCTTTGGGTTAGCTGAGAATACACAGTGAAATATTCACTTTACACAAGATGGTAAATGGACTTGAGCGTTTAATAGCGCTTTTCTATCCTTCTGACTACTCAAAGCGCTTTTACTCAGCATGTCACACCTACACATTCACACACTGATGGTAGTGGTTGCTATGTAAAGTAACCATCCGAAGTAACTAATCCCATTCATACACATTCATACGACACTGAAAAAGCAGCCGGATCAACTTGGGGTTTAGCTTATAAGTAAATAAGTAAATAATTGTTAGTTGCAGCCCTGAAATACTTACACAATAATAGATGTCCTGCTTGAAGTTAAACCTGAGAGTAGTAGGTTGTTTCTCCTTAAACACTGCTCCATGCTTTGACATCCACATCAAGATATTCATATGTATTGCAGTGTGGGAAACTGAGACATGTAATGGAATAGATGCCAGTTTTTAGTCAGACTCCTATAGCAGCAGCAGCAGCAGTGAGTTTCCTCATGAGGTGTGATTGAACTATTTCTGGGTCTCTGTTGGAGAGTTCAGACACAGAGATGAGCCATCAAACTCTGATTAACCTCGCCGTCACATCCAGTTGGTATGTGAATGTGTTTCCTAACATGACGTCACAAAAAAACCTGTCAGGCCTTCCCTGTTGAATCACAGATGGCAATGCACAAATTTGTGACCTTTCGAGCCATCTGTCTTTTAGTTATTGATAGCTCTCCGTCAGGGATCATCATATTTAAACAACAATATGTTGTTGAGGTCATAATCTCAAAAAGACTGAGTGATTTATAATAATTGACATCATCATGATTTGTCAATTACAATCCAGTTTCCCCCCGCAAAAAAAAAACACCTCAAACAGGCTGCTCTTTATTTTCATGTTTGTCTCTATAAAGATCACACATTTTACAGATGAGACATTTTTTATGCAAAATTAATTTGAGCAGTTTTAGAATGTCTGGATATCCTCAAAATATGTGCTAATTGTTCTCTTAACATTTATAAATCGGTCTTGATTAGGCTCCTGTGTTGCCTTACATCGATAGAAAACCTGCAAATTGTTGTTCACAGTTGAACAAGAATGAGGACAAACAATGTTAAGCCAAATGTTGATACTGACTCGCACTTTAGCGAACTCCTACCAAACACTGTGTTGTTTTATTTACTCTCTCAAGCTACTCTGCATTCTCACTCTTCACTGAATCACTAATCAGCTAAACGGTTATAATTAGCTCTGCTCCTATGATGTGAATCAAATCATATAATTACATGTTGTCAGTGATTTAATGATGACAAACACTAAAGCAGGTTCAGTAGGTTAGTGCTTTACAAGCAGTTCATTACACTGTACAGAGTCGCAGTTTTCTCCGTGACCTAGTTTAGATGATTAAAAAAAAAACACTCAGGCCTGTTTTTGTTTCCCATAATCTCATTTCATATACACCACACTGCATAACCTGCATCTCATCCTGTGTGTATCCCTTCCCCTGCTAAGCAATGATAAATGGTACCTGCAGCAGCACTGCATGTGAGACTTTTATTTCTTTACATGATGAATGCAAACGCTTCCACCCTTCATGTTACTTTGGGAGAAAGAGGAGGGAGAGCTGATGAGGAAGAAACGGAGAACAGGAACGAAAAATGCCCTAGTTTATGAGAGGCAGATATTTGTAACAGGGAGGTTATTTTTAAGTACAGTAGCAATACAGATGTGAAAACGCTGCCTTAGTTCTGTGATACACTCTCTGTAATGCTTCAGTTTGTTGTGGGTCATTCAATTCACAACTATTAAAGTACTTCCATTTAAATCAAATTGAATAGACATATAGTACTGCTGTTTTTTTAAGTGGACCTTAAAGATGTTTTCTGTGCTGAAGAGACTGATGTCTCTAGAGAAACAAATAATCAGACAAAAAAACAAGGGAATGGTTCACTGGAGGATTTAGAGCAAGAACATTCTGAACAATACCATGAGGCTACAATTGACTGTATAAATATGGACGCATCCTCAGTGATGTCACCAAGTGGTTTCTATAGCAGAGTTTTGAAGCCCATTTGATGGCGTTCGCCTTATTGGAAAAGCTGTCTCAAGCACAAACTAACTTTAAGAGCCGAAGCTGAGGTAAGCATTAGGCCTCTCGGGGACCGGCTACAACGAGCCTGACCATCAGTCATATCAGCCACGCCCCCTTTTTGTGAATAACTCTCAAGAACCAATGAGTTATTAAGAAAAATCAGTCCCTGTAGTGTCCAAGTGTTTGCCAATAAAGACATACACTATTCAGAACTTCAGAGAATTTTTTTTTTACAAGGCTGTAAACATGATTATTTCTGCTTTATAAAAGGGCTTTTTTGGATTGGTGTTTGTGTGACTTTGGAGGCAGCCAGCCCCAACAATGTACAAAGAAGATCACTTTTGTCCTGTTTTATTCTGTTTGATCCATAAAAAAGGGAACAAGTGAAAACACAAGAGTAAAGATGGTTGTGGATTTGTCTGCACTATTTCGTGGAGTCTCAGCTGGATGCTGATCAGTCATTTAAATAGCTGGGTTTGGTCAGAGCTAAGTTAGCTCAAGTTAGCTCTTCTCTTCAGTTTCTAGTCTCTGTGCTAAGCTAAGGTTACCTGCTTTAGTCTCATTTTCAACAAACAGACATACAATGGGTGTGGATCTTCTCATGTAACTCCTAGAAAACATTTTGTATTTAATACATTTATAACTCCATCATCATATCTGCTTTCTTTCTGTTTTGCTGCAGAGCCTCAGGGAGGATCAAGTCAGTCTCACAGGGTTCTGGAGGATATGACAGTGACAGCGTGGAGATGCATCCCATGGAGGAGTGTCCTGAGGCTCAGTACTACCACATGCAGTGCCGGCTGGGTGAGGCGGGGTACGAACGCTCCCCAGGATGTGGCGGGGGTGGATCAAGGAACTGGGGTCTTCGTAAACAGGCTATCCAGAACTGGCAGCGGCGACCTTACAGGAACAGCACCGAAGGAGAGGAGGGAGACGTGTCGGACGTGGGATCCAGGACCACTGAGTCCGAGGTGGAGATGTGGGAGCAAGACAGGAGAGCTGTGGCTGAAGTGCAGCAGTCTGCAGCTCCATATCCTCAGCAGGGCAGGGCAGGATATCGTCCAAATACAGGTATGTTTTATTCTTTGAACTTACACACTCTCATTTCAATCTCAGACACAGTGGGGCCGTGATTTGGTCTCAAATGGTCTCAAATGAGACCAGGAATTGATGGGATCTGGGTCAGGGTGAGTAACAATTGCTGTTATGTTGGTGGAGCTGTCTCATCTGATTGCTTAAGAAGAGTGTAGACACAGCAATGTCAACATTTTGTGAAGAATGACTTGAACTCTGTGGTAACTCAGTCACGGTTGCATTCACTGAGAGTGATAGATGCAGAAGATCCTGTAAATGGTAAAAGCAGTTCTTACAAAGATGAGTTTTTTAATATAACATCTAAGCTGAAAAGCAATAGAAACATTACATGATGGATTTTGCGCCAGTTCTGCACATATATGACTATGAATAGGCACCCAGATATCTACTTTCTTACACCAATAACTTTATTAGAAAATGTTCAACACTTTAACACATCCAATCATTCTTGGCAGCTCTTGGTCTGCTTGGCTGTGATGCACTGCCACATGTGTGTGAGAGTAATGTTCACAGAAATGATGCAACATCACTTTGTGATTGCACCATTTCTAGATGACACCAAGCAATACATAGTGCATGCATTATAAGTTCTTTAACCTGATACTGATATGTGTGACCAATACTAGGCCCGTTTGTCAACAAAATGTCCCGTCAATGTTGCGTATAAAGCCATTTTTATGAGGGGCCCGGGCTGTTTTGTTTAGTTTGTCTTCTCGGCTGTGCTTGTTGTAGCATCTCAGTCCTTTGTATCTACGAGTGAGCCAAGTCAGACAGTCAATCATGCCCGCGCATTTCTCCTGATCCACCACAGATTGTACATCTCTCTGTTCCCTCCCCACCCTGCCAAGATCCTCAAACTCACGCTGCTGCTGCTGCTGCCCCCCATCTCTCTCCTCCTGCTGTCGGGTTTCTACTATAAAACAGGTGGACTGAGGCCGTCAAGTGAGGGAGTAAAACTGGGCCAGAGCCGTGTGACAAATGTGTACAAACTGTTCTGACTGCCCCATTAACTCAAAGATATCGCTCACGTAACACTCGACATGTTCTTGGCATGCTGCTGCTCTGACGTAGTTCTCCTTATTGGGAGAGAGTCTCTGCCAGCTTTCATCAGATGGTACACTGTATATCCACAAGCTCACTTGTATTTTCTCAGCATGTAACACACAGCTCAGTTTTTTTTTTTAGTTCATTTGGCAGTTTTGAGTGTAGACGGTGCATGTGAAAAAAAGAGAGAGAGAGAGAGAGAGAGAGAGAAGGAAAAAGAAAGAGAGAGCAAGAGTGTACGTTCTGGTTCATAGCCCTGATGGTTTCAAGCAGACTCCTTCGAAGGCCAAACATGTAATGAGTCATGTAGGAGCCATCTCTGTGTGAGCTAGAAGACAGGCTTGGATTGGACACACATCTAATAGATTTCTATAGAGAGAATAAAAAGATGAACATAAGGGGGAAAAAACTCATACTCTATTTTAGTGTCTTGCTGAAGGTTGGCGCCACCATGTGATGGAAAATGTAACATGTCTTAAGTGGTGCTTTTTTATTCAATGTATTTGATAACAGAAATAAAATTAATCTTGTTGCATTAATTTGGTTTTATAGAAAAAAACATTTACCGGTAGCCTTGTGGTTAGTGTGAACGCCCTATGTGCAGAGGCTGTAGTGGGCGTAGTCATTCCCCACTCTCTCCTTGGTTTCTGACTCTATCCACTGCCCTATCAATTAAAGATTTCAAAATTTTATTGAAAAAAAAAAATCGAAAATGTAATTGAAAAAAACTCTTGAAAATCTTTAAAAAAATAAAGAAAAGATGACTAAGTGCTTTACGCAACTTAAAAAGACAAATCAAGCATACAGTGCCAATCAAATCAAATACCAAGAAAAACACACATTCCTGTCTGAGGCCCTCAGAATAATTGCAACGTGATGAATAAGAAAGTTACTCAGAGATATAATCTGTTGAGATGCAATGAAATTCCAAAAGTATTAAGTAAGACCCTCAACTCTAGACTGAAGCACTTAGGAATCCAGTTTAGGAATTTAATTGAAGAGTGATTTTTATATGTTCACTTTTCTTATTTTTGTTGAGTCTGACTACTAAGAAGCTGCTGCATTCTGCAAAATATGGAGAATGCACTTTTTTTTTTCTGATGCATGCCAGTAAGAACACTGCAGCAGGCCGAAGAGGAGAATATATAACATGTTGTATGTATGTATGTATGTTGTAACTTTGTCTGAACTGCAATTGGGATTTTAAGATAGAACTTGCCATGATACGCTTTGAAGTTTAAACCAATCACGATTATTAAAAATGATCCCTTTGATTAAAGGGTTAAAGACTGTTTTTTTTTTTCTTCTTCCTTCAGGACGGCCTGATGGTGTCTACAAGCCATGTCGCCATGAAAAGAGCCCGTCCAAATCCAACGAGGTGATCAGTCCGGAGATCCTGAAGATGCGTGCGGCTCTCTTCTGTATCTTCACATACCTGGACACTAAAACCCTGCTGAGAGCCGCTGAGGTCTGCAGAGACTGGAAGTTTGTGGCTCGACACCCTGCTGTGTGGACCAGAGTGCTGCTGGAGAACGCTCGCATTTCCTCCAAGGTCAGTATTCAGAGACTGCATGCCGGAGCGTTATCTTTTGCTCTGATTTAATATGGGTTTCACTGATTAGATTTTCTTTTTACCTTTAGTTCCTGAGCATATTGGCTCAGTGGTGCACTCAGACACACTCGCTCATCCTGCAAAACCTCAAACCAAGACAGCGAGGCAAGAAGGAAACAAAAGAGGACTACCTTAAAAGCACACGGTAAGACACACATTCAGAGACAGACAAAAATAATTACTGAATGTACTATCACTGCATGGAGTATCATTGACGCTATATGATCTTCATGTGATGCAAACTCTTAAACTGAGCTACAGCCTAAACAACTCCTCAGAGAGAGAGTGATGAGAGGACGTAGACAAGAGAAACATATTTGCACATATTAAACACTGTGCCATTTGATTACCATTAAACCATTGTTAGTTCCTGATACATGGCAAGTGGAAATAAAGGTTTAGTTTTTTATGTGCAGCTGAAGGTTGCTTTTAGTTTATACAGCAAATGCATAGATGTTCTACTTCCTGCATAGCTTTTCTTTTGAGAGATAAAGAAACCTTGAGACACATCTCTTTTCAGCCTGCAGTTTTCTTAAGGGGCCTCAGAATTGAGAGCCTCCTTTAATAAATCCTCCTTTTTGTTTTTCCAAACCATTTGGGGAATTTACATTTATACTGATTATATATATTTTTTTTTTATTTGTTTATGGCTTTGTTGTTGCCTTTGTTAGTCCAGCAAAACTATATGAAAGATATGCAAAGCTGCTCTATAAATACAGCTGAGTTGAGAGGGAGAGTGTTACTTCCTCTGCTCTGTCTCTGTCTGACTGTCTGCTGATCTCTCTTCACTTTCCGTCTAAGTGGTTGTCTGGAGGAAGGTCTGGAGGCGTTGTTAAAGGCCACAGGAAGTAACCTTCTGATTCTGAAGATTTCTCACTGCCCCAACCTGCTGACTGATCGCTCTCTCTGGCTGGCCAGCTGTTACTGCCGAGCTTTACAGGCTGTTACCTACAGGTAAACCAGTCCACCCGTCTCTCCTTACAAATATATAAATATAAATACGGTGCTCTAAAGAGTCAACAAGACGCTAAGCTGTATGCTGTAGACACACAGTGTCTGTATGTTATCTAAACATAATATTGTGTTCAAGGAGTGCCACAGATCCAGTCGGCCAGGAGGTGATCTGGGCCCTCGGTGCAGGTTGCAGAGACATCATCTCCCTACAGGTGGCGCCACTACACCCATGGTACTAGACATTTACTGTACCTCTCTAACTTTTGATGAATTCACAAGAAGGCTATCTGTTGTCAAATCAAGGTTAGGCTTTCTTAAATGAATGAATTTACTTTCTTTTTTTTCCTTCAGCCAACAGCCCGCTCGTTTCAGTAACCGATGCTTGCAGACTATTGGAAGATGTTGGCCACACCTCAGAGCTCTGGGTGTGGGCGGGGCTGGATGTGGCATTCAGGGGCTGGCCTCTTTAGGTAAAGATTACTGCTTACAAATGTTTGTAGATTCATTTCAGTGATTGAGCTAAAAAACAGAAGTTCATCATTCAAGATATTTGTGCAGTACTTAATTTGTGAAGTACTTAATTATGACTGCGCGGGCAGAATGTCACATGGTGGTAAAATGATGGAAAAAGTCATTTTCTTCTTGGGACATAAACTGGGACGGCACAGATTTTTAATTTAACTTTAATTGAGTCTTTATGTTGTGTTATCTTGACTCTCACGAATGAATCTTCCCCATCTCTGCATCTCCTCCTCATCCCACTAGCGAGGAATTGCATGCGTCTGCAGGTGCTGGAGTTGGATCACGTGAGTGAGATCAACCAGGAGGTGGCAGCAGAGGTTTGCCGAGAGGGACTGAAGGGACTGGAGATGCTGGTTCTCACCTCCACACCGGTCACCCCAAAAGCCCTGCTCCACTTCAACAGTGAGTTTGAATAATGATGCAGTGACTACAGTAGTCCTACTGTTTAATATTCTGTTATGAACATTACACATCATTTTAAATGATTATATTGTAGCTGTGTGTGATACTCAAAGGTGG